>NC_041058.1:18301874-18636874 GCF_900634775.1 Gouania willdenowi | reverse complement strand
ATCAAACTCCGTATTTGGCCCCTGAACTAAAATGAGTTTGACACCCATGCATTAGGTCAATCACCCATTTTTTAAGGAAAAAAACATTCTAATCACTTCCTTTTTAAGCCACATTTGATATGTTTATGTATTTCAAACATATTCCTCTGGTAATGTTTTTATTTGCGTGTCTCTGTTTCTACCACCACTGCTGGCCATTCACCCTTTCGTCTTTTCACTTGCTTTAAAACCGTGTGGATAATTTACTGCCCTCACCCCCGCCACAGGCCAACTACTTTAAATTCAAGTCATATCAACGTGGGTGTCTCAATAATGTCTTTAAATGGGCCAAGATTGTGTTTAAAGAAATCACAACACTCTGCATGGACTTGATCAGCTGTCCACATTCCCATTGCTTTGTCAAATAAGTGGGTACACATAAACGGTCCCACAGGAAAACCTCATTTCACTTCACCCCGTCTTTTAAATTGACTGAATGGTTTGCACATGGATGGACATGGTTGCCTAGCAACAAGAAAAGAGGCATGGGATTCATGTATTGGTTTTCTAGATTAAATATTTGGGTTTTTTTTTTTTTTTTTTTAATGAAATATGTGTGTTTGTTCATTTGTGATACGTACAAATCTGACACTGTTTGTGCACTTTGTGCTGGCCTAGTTTAATTTCACAAACAACATTCCAGAGATTTTCCCAATTGCATTTAGCTTATTTAAATAAGCACAGGATGACTCACTGAATGGTTTCTTTAATCCTTGATGCGCTTGCACAGGATTTGACAGGAAGGTAATTTTAAAACAATATTGCAGGGTTTGATTGCTGATATTTTTTTTCTAGGACAGAAGTTAGAAAACGCAGACAGGGAAGCACTGAGCCCCACTGAGTTGGCAAACAAATGTCTTCTTGTTCTGTCTCCAGAAGCTACACTTTGTGCTACTTGTGGTATTGTGGTTTCCTTTGCTCTCCCAGGCTTGCTGAATAAAACAGCCAGATAAATAGATGTCGTGACTGGTTGTAACCAGAGGATATGAATCACACATCCTGTCAGTGCACAGAGAACATTGGTATTGTATTTTTTATGGGAATACAGTTGTGTTATTATTTAGTTGAAATCATTGGTAAATAAAATTTGTTTTAAGTTATTTTGATAGCAAAAAATGACATCCATCCATTTATCTATCCATCCAACCTTTTACATAGCCTGACAGAGAGAGAGAGAGAGAGAGAGAGAGAGAGGTAAATTAAAAAAACAAAAGAAAGTTTAAAAATTTTTTTTTTAAAATAATGTTTATTTTTAGTTAAAAATGGTAATCACACCAAATATTACCTGCAACTCACAAAACGACAACAAAAACATGAAACATGAAAAATATGCTGAATAATAAAGAGAACGAACAACAAAATACACAAAATGACACCAAAAACACACACAAAGAGAGAAAAAAAATACTTACTCCTACCAGCAACACACGAAACGATAGCAGAAACACACTAAATGCGAGAAAAACACACAAGATCACTACAAAACACACAAAAGTAACAGAGAAACATGCAAAATGACATGAGAAACAACCAAACGACACCAAACACACACACACACTGAGATATAATAATTTAAATATTACCAACAATACACAAAAACACACAAAATGATGATAGAAATGATCTTGATTTGTACGTGAACTGTAAATATAAAGTGTCAGTCTTAGTCCCACATCAGGAGGGAGATGACCAGAAAAAAAATCTAGACATAAATCTAAAATGAGATTCTTTAAAATGTGTTTTATCACTCATTCATTCCACCATTATGCTCTATAGTTGTTGTTTTTTCATTATAGTATTCTGTGTAAAATGTATAGGTGGACATAAAGGGATATTTGCATTCAAAAGTAAGAGAAAGAGGGTACTTGGGGCCAAAAAGTTTGAGGATAGTACTGTATAGCGATGTGTATAGTGTTAGTAATATTGTACTTTGTTCTTTTTGTTTGTGTTTTTCAGGGCTATAGCAGTGGTCAGGTAATAAAAAAACAAAACACAATAGTTTGGATAAATCTTCTTTGTTTTGAACTGCACTTTATGTCTCTTCTATTTAGAGTTTGTGAATGAATAAATGTCAAAATCTCCATAAATTGAGCTGGTGGAGCTTTAGCAGTACTTTGTAATTTTGTGTCATCAGTGCATTAAATTATCTCAAGATTGCTTTTTTAGAAGGCTGAACTGATTACATTGGTAATCACAGCCTGTAGGATTACACTGAGTTCCTAATATACATTTTACGGTTTCTGATTAAAATGAACATAACAGAGTATAAAAGGGAAAAAAGTACATTTCATAAAAGTTTATCATATAGGCTTTCCTTTTTAACTTTCCTCCACTATAATAATATCTATCATCTCAGGGGTTTTATTGAAAGGGTTATAGATAATTGTTTTAGTTAAAGGGGTGATAATTCAGAGGTTTGTCCTGAAAATGGGAGTGAAGGTTACATTTTTGTCAGAGTGTGCGTGTGTGTGTGTGTTTAAACATTAGGACTTGTGACGCATTGGACTAACTCACAAACCAGTTTTAGATGAATCGATTACATGTGTGCGGATCCTCAGATGCTCTGTTAAATTGAAGAGGTTGTATTTTTAGTAATTCCTGCGTGGTCTTCAGCGTATATTCTCCTGATAGACTTTCAGAAATAGTTGCAAACTCCCACTCCATGCTGTCATTGATATATTTAGTCTAGGATAAAAGTTAAATATAGAGTTATACAGTTAAGTCACGTGTTCATTAGTCATTAAAAAGCAATTACAGCTATTTCCTTTCTATACAAATATGTCTTCTTTCTTTAAGAATATCATTACCAGGGTTAGGTTCAATTATAATTGTTATTGCATAGTTGATAAATAATTGCAATTATGCCATACTTGTAATTGTAAGTGTAATTTAAAAAATATGTTGCGGTTATAATATTTTTTTCAGTAAATGTGATTATTTGTAATTGAACTTTAGTAATTGAGAATGTAATTGTAATTTACTTTCTCAGGATAAAAAAAAAATAATTGGAGAATCTTTGTAATTGCAATTGAACTGTAATTGAACACTTTAGTCTTCTTTGGGAAGATGGAAACAAAGGGTGATATTTCGTTTGTAGATTTCTTCTCTTGATTATATCACATCTTTAAAATGATTAAAAGCAAAATGTTGGATATATCGTGTGAACTGAGTTCTTGCAAAAGAAAACGTCTTTTTACGCAAACGTCTGTTTGATTCTTGGGATGATCTACGGTGGAAGATTAACCAAGACGTTAAAATAAGTAAAAAAGCGCAAACAACTCACTTGTAATGAATTATTTAAAGTGTCATAGAATAATTCTGTATCTTCTTTCGGTGGGGGGCCTGGAGACATGGACACCACTGATTGGTCTGACTTCAAAATGCGTTGACTATAAATACATTCATGGGAAACACTTATGCCTTTATGACCGATGCTGTTTAAATTGGAAAATGTCGATTTTTTTTTTTTTCTTTATCAAGTAATAAGATATATTACAGTGAGTAGGGAGTGAACATTAACCCACATTTTCATGAACCATGAACCATGAAAGGGTCAAAAGATGTCAGAAAATAAAGTATTTAATGGTGTGTTTCTGATCTGCTCTGGTCAGTGTCTTAGTTTGTAAAAGCCTGCTTGTGCTGTTTGATCTAATAGATGATGTACCATTGCTCACATTGCGTAAGAATTTAATTCTGGGTCTGATTAAAAGCTCCCAGAGCACATCACAGAGTGCATCACCGTTTTGTGCAATAAGAGCATCAGAAAAAATATCTTCAATAACATTCAACAGGTTTTTCGGTACACTGCATTTTCATGATTCATTGAGGATCAAAACAGAAAAACTATATTCATTATAATTGCCAAAATACAAAAACAATTGGTATGTTTGTTTGTCAATGTATGGCCAGACCCTGTGCTTTAAACATTTTAGTCTAATAAACGTTTTAAAAATACATAAAAGCATTCCAACACACCAAAAGGCAGTTGGACTTCCTGTCGAAACTTCTGAAATATATGCAATGATAAGAGATTTCAACAAATTAAAATGGAAAACCATTTTTCTATATCCTAAACTTAACAACATAGTTTTAAGAAAATATGTTTTTAAATCCGTGTTCTTCATTTAAAGGATGAGAGGTTCTCTAAAGCGTATTGGCCTGAGATTGACTATCCAGCACCTGCTGGTCGCTGTGAGTGGACCAACCACCATCACTGAGCTGCAATCAGACCTTGGCTGTGTCCGAATAGTCCCTCCTATCGCCTTTCCTATCCACTTTTACATAACCCCGTGGTTGACGTCACGGGGTTATGGAAAGTTGTTAGGAGAGGAGATAGGAAACGGCAATCATGTTTGTTTTGACAATCAGACGCACTTCAACTAATGGAATAAAAGTGCATTTGTAAAGCTTTCCGTTGATATAATATCAAAAATCACATGGTTTGAATGTAAATCAAAGGAAAAGAGGCTACCAGGCTACGAGGAACAAAAGTGAAACTAAAAGAACGTCACATTGAGAATGGTTGCTCACACTTCCACTCAGAAATATGAATTATGTTGAATAAATGTGCCTAAAAATGTCTCTGATCCCTTTTTTAAGTCAGTTATAATCTGATAACATGGCTTACATATAATAATGGGTTTTAGATTATTTCTTTATTTAGATTATTTATTCAATGTTGTTCAAGGCATGTTATTGCATTTGTAACTTACATGATCTCCGTTACTTGTCAGTCATCGTGGGTTTTCGTTTGTGCGTTTCCCTTCGTCGCCGCAAGGAATTGTGGGTCAGCATTATCTCGTCTCCTTTGGTAAAGGATCCATTAGTGTTTCCTAGGCTAAAGGAGGCTAAAAAGGAAGCATTGAGCCTCTTTTCCTCAGTTTAAAGAGAACTCTGACGCTCTTTATCATGGCCACCACTTAAACACTTCTGGGGGTTAAGGAACAGTGGATAGGAAAGGAGATAGGAGGGACTATTCAGACACAGCCCTTGATTTTTTTTAGCATAAAACAGAAAAGGCAATGGCTATAGCCACAAAGAGTGGTAACAGCTGTATTTACAGTTTAAACCATGTTTCATGTCAGCAAAATACAGCATTACCAAATAATGGTGTTATCATTAAACACTGGTTTATGCTGAACTTTGCATTTATAGCCTTTGCATTGGTACAATTTATTTCATTGCATACTACCTCAGGAATACCACTGGTAATATTCAAGAAGAACATTATTTCAATAAGAATAAAAATATGTACAAGTTAAATAAAAAACTTTAAAAAAAAAAAAACAGTCCTATATAAAGAATTATAACACTAAACACTTGATTTACATCTCCCCCTTATCCCACTATTTTGAGCCTTATTGCAAATCCGCCCGGATTGAGTATTTATTAGAGGCTTAAGGGCTAAATCAGTGGTTCTTAACCTGGGTTTGATCAGTCAGTCTCAGGGGCTCGGCAGATGATAAACTCTTTTAGCAAGCAATGAATTACGTTAACATTGTACAATTTTTATTTAAAATATTCATTTTTGAAAATTTAAATCAAAAATTCAAAAATGTTTTGATCAAAACAAAAAAATTCAGCCCAAGCACACATCATGTGGAAGTTCAAATAACATATACATATATATGTTTTGAATAAATTACATTTCATTTTTTTCAATTCCAAAGAGTTCGATGAATGGACTGATGGAGCGTGCAGGGTTCAGTGTATCCAATAAGGTTAAGATATATAATAGATAGCTTGTGGGTAGATCAACAGCAGTGAATGTTTGCTCTCACTGTGAGATTTTAGTTATGCATGCGAACCTTTACAGTTATAAAACAAGGCCAAAATGCAACAAATGTGTTCCCTGTTAAAGATACATATTCCACTGTCAACATATGATTGAATTATTGAAGAACTAGTCAAGTTTAATCATGTTATTTTTTTTTTTTTTTTGAGTCAATTATCCATGTAACAACACTGTGGGGATGAGCGGATAAGCGTGTTGTTACTGCTCTTGCATACTGTACATGTGTCTGAATTTGTGAAAGCATTAAAGATGATCTTTCAGTCATCTTTAAAAAAACAAAACCAAAATGAATCATCGTCTATTATGACAAATCTCTGGTGTTGTGAGCTGCTGGTTTTATGATTGGGATTTATGAGCTGGAGCTAAAACTGGGGAAGGGGAACTGTCTGGAGGTTGTTGGATTAGCTCTACCAAGCATGGGATAAAAGAGCCGACGGCATAGGCAAACATAACATCTTTATTTTGATGCTGGGTTCAGACCCCAGAGACGTCGGCGTCTGGCGTCTGGCTAGTACATCTTCAATGGAAATACATATGCTGATTATTTTTGAAGCTCTCAGTCAGGTCAACAACAGCGGTCAAGACAAAAGCATAGAAAACAAATAGTGGAATATTCCTTCTGTGTTGATGTATCGTTTACCGCTAAACAATGAGCCATAGGTAAAAGTAGGTCCTCCAGTTTAAGCGTAAAAGCACCTATGCTTTTTATAATAATCACTAAAAGGGTGACCTACGAAAGATACTGTTGTTAGATTATAAATGACAACGGGATAAAGAAAAAGAATAACAGAATCAAGATGAATATTTTTGCATTACATTTCATTTTTGAGGATTTCATAGCCAAATATAAAATAGAGGAGAAATTAAATAGGAACATTTTTCAATCTGAGTTACATCAAGATTATCAACTATTGGAATTTGACAATTCAAATTATAGTTATATCAGAATCAGTTTTAGACAGTGGAGTTTTTAGACAGTACAATACATTTCATTTGGTGGATGGTGCAAAAAAACAAAACCAGAAACAGTATAATAATAAAATATAATAATAATAGGCTGGTGGCAGACGGAAAAAAAACTATGTACAGTATGTATGGTTTTGTAAGTATAGATGGTAAATAATTAGTGACTTGTGTTGCACAATAAAACAATATAATTGAAAATGTGTGACTATTCTTAATTTCATTATCATTTTGACAAATACATCTATAGATAGTGGAGCTTTGTGGTAATTGTGTAAAACAGGAGAAAAAACAATTGTAGGTGTGTGTGTGTGTGTGTTTAATTTGCTATTAGTGTTACATACATATTTTTGCTTTGTAAAGATTCCCAACGTTTATCCTCTTGTGCGTCTTGTGTGCACTGAGAACGTATCCGACACATGTAACAGATAATAATTATAAAGGATTTAAAATAAATAAAAACAGATATTATGAACCTGATTGGCCGTAAGTTATAACTGTGAGTGATCACTGTAGTACCGCTACTTTCATGAAAATGTTTGTATGAAAACTATCTAATAAATTAATAGGATTTAATAGGTTTGAAAAGTTTCAAAAAGCTAAAAGAGTATAAAACAGCATACACAATTTTTTGTTTGATATTATAATCTGACAGAATCTAAAATATATCCCCATCTGGCTAACTTTCCTTTTATTATTAATGACATTAATAATAAATAATTATATTTTTTTTTATTTTTGCTAAACTATCTTTCTTGTTGTTGCATTAAATATAGTTTACTGTTCCCTCTGATTATCCTTTACCATCTACTGTACATACTAGTTTTATGTCAATTCTGTGAACATTGAGTACTTTTAGATTTAAAACAGGAGGAAATACATTCATATGTTTATTATTTTCTATAAAGCTAATAATGAGGTGAAAGGACATTATTTGAGGGAATCTGATTTATTTAGAACAGTATAAGGCAATATATTATCCTTTCTGCACATTCAGAGTTATGTGTTCTCTTTTTTTAATTCATTTTTTTAAAGATCCTCTTATAATTCTCACATTGACAACTGCATATTTACTTGCCATCACCTCCTCAAGGACATTAAATGCTATTGTTTTTAATTGAATGTAAAACATAGTGTTTTTGGAGTGTATTAATGATGGCGCCTTCAGTTACAACCACTATATAATTAATGATTCGGTTAACGTCGCTCATGTTTCCCAGATATGACAGCTTGGGGCTTTAAAATTTGATTTTACTAGAGAACATAATACTATGTTCAGTCATTTTCAACAACTTTGTCTTTATAATAATGTAGCGTGTTTTTATAACCACTAAAATAATGTGTTAGAACAGGGGTGTCAAACATATTGTAGTTCAAGGGCCAAATACGGACCAGTTTGGCTTGGAGAATTATTCTGTCAAGTAATGGAAGTTACAGACATTATTCAATCTTTACATTTCCTTGAGTTTGTAAACCATTTTTATTCAATTCGGGAAAAAAAATGTGTAGCTATTTTAATAAACTTAAAGGATTTTGGAAAAGATGAAGTATTATTTGAGTATTATGGATAGTCATTGAAATTATGTATTTAGAAAGGATGACATATCTATTGAATTACTTGCCATTTTTTTTTACAAGAACATAGAATCAGACTTTATTCTGCAGGAAGAATTTGACGCTCTAAAGGGCCGGATTTGGCCCCCGGGCCTTGAGTTTGACACATGGATTATTATTATACTATTTATGCATGGCTTTTTAAAGATATCAGTGAAAAGAAAGACTTCTGCTCACACTGTAAACCTGAATAAATTAGCAGAACTCAAAAAAAAAAATCGAGGCAACCGATTCCCTTAATTTTTTCAAGTAGATTAACTCAAAAGTCAACATTTTCCACAGAAAATTGGCTGCGTGTACTTTTTGATAACCGTTAAATCAAAGTGCTATATGAATTAAGTTTATTTTTAAATAATCCATATTTGCAATAACAGGACTTTACCATTATTTCCATGTAATTACTTAATTCTATTAATTTGTACTTAAGTTGTGTTTTTAAGTTATGCTTACTTATAAACAAATACAGTTCTATTTACTCAAAAAATATTAATTAAGTGAACTTTACACCAACTTTCTCCCATAACTTTATTTAATTACAGTGAAATCCAATTCTAAAAAAAAAAATACATATTTTTTTTTTTTTTTTCCATCAAACAATTGTTTGATAATCTAAATTGTGATTTTCCCATCACATTTTTTTAAAAGTCTTATTGTGGTTATTTAATGGATTGTGTAAAGTTCCCAGCCCAGTGCAGTCAGTGTGTGAGGATAAAGGGAGTGTTTTAAGTCCCTTTGCTTTTTCTGGCCAGGCTCCTAAAAGCTTTGACTGCATATCAGACAGGTACATCGACATTAAGGCAAACTCACTGACAATGGGTCGGACAGGCTATTTAGTCGAAGCTACTGGGAGCTTTGGTGGCACGGGCCTTAAAAAAAAAAACAGTGAGTTCCTGTGTAGAGAGCATGTCATCTTCTCCTTATTTCAGAGCTCTGCACAGCACAGCTGAACAGACAGCAGCCATTGTGTGCTCAGATAATGCACTCTAATCTTTTTTATTGTCATCATAGCCCAAAAGGCCCAGAAGATGGGTTCTGAGCCTTTTTTTTTTCTCTTTTCCCACAGTGAATAAGGAAAATGGTAGCTTTTGGTAATAGATTTGATACATCTTGTAATGCACGTTAATTATTGCAACTGTCTCTTCTGAGTGAATGAAAGGAAAATAAGAAATTGTATTTATTTACACGTTTTTTGATTCGCATTTTTTTTGCTTCACTTCTGGGTGGAAAGCAATCAAACAGTCACATAAAGATGAATACATTTTCTAAGTTTAGTTCATCGTTTTTATAGAGCACTTAATATTCAGGACATGGGAGGCTGCAGGGTGAGCTTGTGGTGTGGTAATCAATTCCTTACATTGGCCAACGGTGAGGCTCTGAATGGCTAATTGACCACAGTAATGGTGCATAGCTTCGTGGTGGTTAGACGATAGAGACGTTCACATTAAAAAACAATTAATTTCCAATACTAATGTCGCTCTTGGCTGCTTCTGCTGCTGCATATAACAAGGAGCTGTCACTGATAAGTCATGTCGTAGTCCAACTAAGGTTTGATTTAGGCTCGGCAATGTTGGAGTTGCTTTCCCTTCGATTTAGCCACATTTTACCTGGAGAGGACAGAAGATTTCGCTTTCAGTTGAAAAATACGTGTTAGCGGCTTCACATACTTCTTCACCTTTATGCAATCGGGCTGTCTTGTCGTAAATTAATCACATCTATTGCCTCTAGCCTAGAGTCTATTGGTCTTTTCAACATTATGTAGCAAAGCCGCAGTTCCCTTAAAAACCAATATCATTTGGAATGCTAGGATAATTTTTCTAATCAAAAAGCATTTCATGACTTCACTGTTGGTAGCTGGGCAATAAAGGAAATGATTAGAGCCAGCAGGTTCCGAGGGAGATGAATATTGCAATGGAGAAGTGAAGTGTATTCTGGCAACTATAATAAGGTGTTTTCATTTCAATTTTAATTGATTACTTTTCATTCATTTTGTTTATTTGTTGTTTTCTTCTTTTGCAATCTGTGTGCTGTGCGACACCCAACATTAACTATAACAATTTCGCCACATGGAGTCAAAGTGTACTGAGCCCCTAAAGGGACACAGGTATTATTTTTTTATTTTTTCACGTAAAGGTTCCATGCGCTCGCGTGGAACCTTTACGTGAGCATGTGAAACTAATACGTGAGCGTGTAAAAAGTAGTTCTGTGGGGGTCTAAGGGAGCACGTAATTGTTTTAAGCGCATTTTACGTGCGTGCTTATAAACGTCAGTCATCAGGCTGCATGTTGTGCTCGTAAGGAATTAATCATGTTGGAGCATAAAGCTTTATTTCAGCCTTAGGATTAGGGTTAGAATCAGGTATAGGGTTAGAATTAGGGTTAGGGTTAGGGTTAACAACCTTTACGTGCTTGCTCGCTCGCTCACGCAATGTCAGCACGCAGTAAAAAAAAATTATAAATAAATAAAAATTATATATATATATATTTATTGGTGTCATTTTAGGGGCTCCGTAAAAGTGTAATACAAGGAAAAATGTATTAATGTATTTATTTATTCTATGTTTGTTTTAAACAGTGAGGTGTTTTTGAAACTGATCTAAGGCAGGTACATCTTTTAGTCTGGTCACAGTGAAGATCTGGTTAGAAATAAATATTTAATTCCCTTTATTTTATTTTTTAAAGAAATCTGTGATGAAAAAAAAAGAAACCCAGACGTCTTTCCTCACATGATAATTAAAGTACTATGAGTTCTGATATTTGTCTTGGCTTTTTCAACTACACAAAAAGGGTTTATTTTCTGAACTATTCTATCTTAACAATCAGTTCTAAAAAATGAATAATATGAAACGGATCAGTTTTCTTTTTTCCATTTTCACTTTGTTTTGTTGTCTCGTAATCACAAGGACGCTAAGAAAGTTGTTGTTGGTGGCTGGAATCGGCCACTTCTAAAGCCAGTGTGTGACCTCTCCTCTGGGTTTACACAGATCATCATGTGGTTAAATCCCTGTCCTCTTTAAACTGAATGCCCCTGTTGTTGTGGGACTGACTCCCTGTGGGGTTTTCACCTCTTTTTATTTCTAATGCTTGCCCTCCCTCTGCACTTAGTGGCAGTCCGAATAAGAGCAGGAAACATCTTTTAAACCCAACAGTTTGACCTTACTCTGAATGAAAGAAAAGCCATTGAGACGCTGCAGCAGTTCAGTATAATAGAAGACACAAAAGATTTGATAAAAACAGGCCTCGTGGGGAAACAACACAAAAAATTGTGCTGCTGATTTACTGGGAATGACTCGTGTTCTTTATTAGTAAAAAAAAAAGCTAGTTTTACTAAATACAGTGCTGTATTTTCTTTCTTCTTTTTTTTTTTCTGAAAAAACAAAAGAGCAGATTACTCAGTACCGTACATTTGAATGCCTTGCTTTGTTTAGTTTTTATTTGAAATCGATTCTTTTCCAAGTCCTTTGAAAGCGGTAAAAGTGAAAAGTCCAGCAGAGCCCTGCGTGCCACTGAAACTTGTAATACGTGATGGGATGCTTGCTCCAAGACTTCAGAACCCATTAAATGAAAATTCCATTACGCCGTCGATGTGCTCTTACTTGTCCGAGGACATTTCTGCATCGCGTCCGTGTCCTTGTAATTATTTTGGAGTGCATATTTGGTTTAACGTGAGCTTAGCCAATGAGCCACGACAGGGCATGTTGCAGGCATCTTCCTCGTGACTAACTTTGCACATGACACAATGTTCCCTGTGCTGATAAATGCAGGGTGGCGGTCTGAAGCAGTGGGCTTTTACCACTGCTAAAGGATAGAACATGATTGGTTCTGTGGAAAAGCTGACAGCATGAATTATGAAAGTCTCATTAGGTGCTGTTGGGTATGATTTATCCCACTACGAAATATTGCCATCCAACCACATTTGTCTCCTTGGTTACACGATCTATATTGTTTTTTTTTTTTTTGTTTTGTTTTTTTGTTTGCTCATCTAACTTGACATGTATCATTTTCCATGTATTAATAAGGAATTTCAAACCATGACTATCAAAATTGAAGAGGCATCTTTGGAGGCTTAGCAAAAAAAAAAAAAATGGCTCAGAAAAGGACAAGGTAAGGTTTGAAAATTGACTGCGATCACAATGGTGCTTTAAAGGAAAATAAAGCTTCTCGCTTTAGAAATGCATTGCTCGGCATGATGGCCATGAGCTTTGAAGTGTGTATGAGTGCTCGGTCATCTAATGGGGTTGTGTGTGTGTTATATATTAATGCAAAAAATAGCCGCCTTAGTTCAAAAATAAAGAGCTACTAAACCTAGGCCTAGGCAATATATCAAGAGTTCTGTTTTGGCGACATACAAAATGTAAAAAATCACCCATAATGATACATTTTTATTATATGGCTTATTTTCTTATTAAAATAATCATTTTAGAAGTTGCTGCTTCTGCTACAGCCTGAAAAGCACAGTTAGATGGATTTCTGAGTGCAACCTGACGCAGACCTTCCCCTAAACAAGCCACACTTCAGAACTCACTCACACATGCTGTCCCCTATTGGAGAAAAAGCCAAAAGTGGCACATCTTGTGCAGCTGTTTGTTCTTAAATGTGCCTGTGTTGCATTTTGCATCAGCAAACTTAACGTAAAATTTTCTTTCTGGTCAGACTTTATTGACTTAAAATATCAATATCTATAATGTATATCGCCAAAAGAAAAAAACAATAAGATGTGAATTATGGTCCTTATTGCCCAGCCCTATCTAAACCCAAAATGCTGACAATAAATGAATTTGGTATAAAGTAGTGGGGTCCTGCGACCCCAGAGGCACTTTTTTTCCACCTGCAAATACAGTGCACCACCTCAGACATTTTTATACTGCATTTTATTTTTAACTATATTTATATTGGAGAAAGATTAAGTATTGGATACAATTGTTTGATATTTATTGTGTGATGTGTATTTAAAAATATTAAAATATAATTTTAATCCATTTTTTTTTTTTACCTAAGTTTTGTTTTTTTTTGTTTTTGTTTTAGCAATTACTAGACATTTCAGTAGACCCCATTTTAATTCCAGGCGACCCCACATGGGGTCCCTACCCCAAGGTTGAAAAACTCTAGTACAGTGAGTTAGGGGTGTAAAGATTAATCGATCTAGATTGATTAATCAAATGTTTGGTCAATGATCGATGTTATTTTTTTTGTTAAAACACCAAACATTAGTTGGTTAATATGAAAAAAAAATCGAATCAAATCGAAATCGTATCGTGGTAAGCTTTGTGACATCGGCAATTATCAAACCGTTGTTCTGATAATCGATATTGTATTGTATCGGAATGAACCAGATGATTTACACCCCTATAGTAAGTAGTGAGTAGCTAGTTAGCATAGCATAGATTGTTCTTTGGAGATTTTATCATACAGACTGGGTGTGTCTTAACTCCTCCAGTAGCCCCGCCCATATGCAAGGCATTTTTTAAAAAGAAAGTGTCTATTTGTATGGTTGCCGTGCAAACAGCCCCCAGTGCTATTGGTACGGTTACCGAAGTACACGTACGTAGCGGGTTAGGGTTAAGTTTAGGGTTAGGGTTAAGTTTAGGGTTACGGTTAAGTTTAGGGTTAGGGTTAGGTTATAACCCAATATTGCAACATTTTTTAGGGTTAGGTTTAGGGTAAGGTTTAGTCTTAGTCACGGGACCTAAACTGACCAATGACTGACCTATCACGTGACCTAAACTGGCCAAATAGGGGCGTAGCGTATGGATAGAATGTCAGTATATCGATACGGCAACCGTATGGCTAGCCACTGCCTTTTAAAAATGTCCCCCCTAGACACACATCAGCCAAAAACTTAGCTTAGTTTCTCCTTAAAGTAATGTCTCGCGGTAAATTCATCACTGAGGACAACTAGCAAAATGTAGAAGAGTAAGAGTATACCTCCATAATGAGCACTTTTTTGCATTTGGCCCGAGACCTTTGAAAGAATATTTTGTAAAGAGCTTGAGAGAAGTGAAAGCCTCTTTGTTTCACAATGTGTGTATTTCTTGCACTATTCCTGTAACTTGACTTCTCCAGCTTAAAATGGTTTCATTAGTAATCCGCTTCCATCCTTGTTTCTGTCAGTGCACAGTAGTCCTTTTCAGCTTCAGTGTTCCTGCAGCAGCGCCACTTTCAGTCACGGGTGGCTCAGCAGTGGCGCGCTTTGAAAAAGGCTGGTGATTTTTCTAAGTTATAAGCTGAAATCTTGGCATTGCTTTCACTCTAAAATGCTTCATCGGCAGAGCCATTTTCTGATAGCATCATGCAGCTGAACTGAGAGCCCGACGACACATCACTCACTTTAGCACAGGGTGGGCTCGTGTGTGTGTGTGTGTGTGTGTGTGTGTGTGTGTGTGTGTGTGTGTGTGTGTGTGTGTGTGTGTGTGTGTGTGTGTGTGTGTGTGTGTGTGTGTGTGTGTGTGTACAGGATGTGTGTTTGCTGATCTCTTTCACTGACTACTGAGTGCTAAACAAAGATAGTTTCTAATGTATTCATTTTCAATGTGACATAAGTTAAGCTTCCCTGTTGTCAGGGGTTATTGTGATCTTTATTATTGCAGCGTTAGGATAACACTTTATTTATGAACTTAGACATGTTTGAAACAGTAAGAATGATGTAAGAACACAATGCCGAAGCTCAGTGTATGAAATCTTTATAGAAATCGAGACGTCTGCTTACAGCACCCAGCAACAGGGCTTCCTGATGCAGTGCTTTGATAACGTCAGAGCTCCATCTAGGTTGCTTTGTGAGGTACTGCTCAATAACCTTGTGATTTAACATTGGGGCTGTAAATTATTGATGCAATCTCCCATAGTCTCTCATTTGCCTGCACATAAAGCTGTGCAAAATATATAGAGTCCAAAACAAACTGCGCTTTTTCCGAGTGTGTGTCCTGCTGCCATCACACACAGTCCATTTTTGAGGGAGTGCACGTGCCGCTCACTGAGGTGCAGTGGCAGTTGCACAGAATCCTAATTTGGCTTCAATCTAAGTCATTAGGAGAGTCAACAGGAAGCAAACAGATGGCAGAAGGAATGTGATGGATCCCTCAGAAGACAATTTGTAATTCATATCTGATTCTGTGCAACCCCCTCATTTTCTTAATGAAGAACTAATTGAGTTTTTTTACATTGGCTCAGACATATGGTTCCCGGGGAAGAGTGAAGTATAATGTTGGTAAGGAGATATGTCGAGGACACTGGAGCAGACTGGTTTTAATTGTTCCCAAATGGTAAGGTGGGACTAGCTTTAGAGAGAGGAGAGGAAACGTAGTCACGAGGTGAAATATGACGCGTCTTCATCAGATCATAATCATCGTATCAATCATGGCCATCATGTGTAATTGTTTGACGTTATGAGGCAGACTGACATGATTTTTTTTGTGAGAAAGATTAAGAACACTCTTTTGGTGTCCAACCGTTTTTTTAAAAAGTAAGAGATTTGAGATGTTTTACCCATTTTTCATGATGTAATTTTTGGGGTATATTTTATTTTTATTTTGCAGTAACAATTTTCTTTGTTTTGGACAGTGTTTTTCTTTGTGTAATTGGGTAATTGTAGTTGATTGCTGCTGTTATGTTGACTTTTTGGACAGGAAAATAGGGAACATGTCAAGACAAGCTACTATTATTTTTCCGCATTTATATCTGGGTGTGAAAACCCAACAAGACACAAACAATTTTGTTTTGTTCCTGCACAAGTTGTGTATCCTATGAAAAGCAAACTTATTTTTTGTGCACACATAACTCAATTGAAAGGCTACATTTGTGAAGGAATACCTCGTTTTGGTCTGACCCATATGCAGATTTTTGCGTGCGTGTTGGGGGGGGTTGCCCCCCTAGTGGTTTTAAGTTTTCATTACAGTTTTCCCAAATTCCTTCATTTTTATATATTAGTTTTCATTACAGTTTTCCCAAATTTCTTCATTTTTATATATTAGTTTTCTGCTGCTTTGATTCTAACATATTACTGTTAGTTTCATGTCACAGATATGAATTGTACCTCAGGTGTGTAGTGTCAGATTTCAGTGAAATGTTTCCAAACTTTTGAGACTTTAGGTTGGTTCTTCTTCTGTTGCGCAATTCTTCTTCACAATGTAAATGGTGAAGCAACACTGCGCCCAGCAGTTTATTTATGGTACTGCAGCAAAAAGGAAGCGAAAGCGGCCACCGGCCTGATTTTATCATGAATTTACAACATTAAACAACGCGTCGACGCAAATTTTTGTTGTCAACATCATCATAATAATTTTTGCGTTGTTGTATATGTTACACACATTGTGGTTGACGCAAATCTTGAGAGAAGAATCTCAAACCACGCCGATGGCCTGACCCTCGTGTTTGTGCTTTAAAATGCAGCGGTAAAGAAGTAGCTCTCATTAAACGTTTGCATTTGGACAGTCAACCTGTCAGCCGGGCAGGAATGCGTGGAGAACAGCGAGTGAAGCGCTTCTGATAGGCGCAACTCATAGGGGCTTCTGAGTAAAGGCTCATTTCATGCAAGGTTAGACACATCAGTCATCGGACATGAGGCTGGCTTTTACTGCCTTTCAATAAAATTACACATGGAACGTGTTTCACGGCGTGAGGATGAACCTGGAAATGAAAAGAAGTCTTCCATTGGATTCTCCATGACCACTGTCTGTGCGGGGGCTGAATATTCACAGCGAGCTATGGTTCAAAGCTTGAGTCGGGACAAAGGTCATGGATTTTGATTTTGCGCTCAGTCTTTGTTTGTTTGCTATGTATTGTTTGGTTAAAAGGAGGACATTGAATGAATCAAGCGTGACCATGTGTAAATGTAGTCACTGATTATAAGCATGAAGGCATCAGTGCGCTGTGATGGATCCAGATAGCTTGGAGCAGGGGTTCTCAACTGGTCTCACCCTGGGAACCACATTTTGCCACGGTCATTAAATTGTGACCCACTGAACTTAATTTTTTTTCAAAAATAGCGGTTGAAAGCACACCAGGGTTAGGGTCAATTGAATTTTTCAGTGACAATTATGTTTTCAATTATCCATATTCAATTACAATTCAATGATGAGAACAGTGACCAGCATTTTTTTCCAATTACAATTGAAACTTAACCTTCCGATTGTGTTAGCTGAAAAATACCCTCCAAAAATCTATCATCTAACATATTTCCTATCTATTGGTTTCCTTGCTAGGCTTCCTAATTATTGAAAAAATTCATATTTTTAGTGTGGGCGTCTAAGTCTTTTTTGTGAGTATATATATATATATATATTTTTTTTTTTTTTTTTTTTTTTAAATGGTCAATTATGGTAAAGCTTGATATGAAACATATTTTATTTTAATAACTGTTAACTCCATATGTGTAGAACTGTTCATAGAACTGTAACATGGTTCCTCAGTTTTGCGTTAAATTATAATTGACAATTTTTATAGAATTTGCATGGCAATTACGATCATAAAGTCAATTATCTAAACTCAGTTATGATTTAATAACAATTACGACAGCAACAGATTTTTAAAATTACAATTATAATTGTAATTAATTATCAATTACATGAAGACAATTATAATTGACCCCAACCCTGAAACACACATATATAAGATTATTTAAAAGATAGCCTGTCTGTCAAATGAAAAGTTTCTTTCAAAATAAAAGACCAACATGACATAAGTATTTTTTTTGTTTTTGACCAGCTGTCTGCGGCCCATTTTTGGGTCGCGACCCACCAGTTGAGAATCGCTGGCTTGGCGCATACAAAAATAATAGTTTGTCTTTGACAGTATTCAGCAGTATGGCTGTCACATGACTTCCTGAGCCTTGGTATCCACCAGTAAACGCTGTGCAGTGCAGCTCATTGATTGTTGGGTTTTGGAGCAGTGACTGGAAGAGAGATTGCGTTATGTTTTAGCAAATACTTTTTCATGCTTTTGGCTGCTCCACAGCTGCTGCATCTCATTCTGCATGCAGTGCTGCCTTCGCTAACAAGCACAAGCTTGGAGATCAACCTCCAAATTGGAACAAAAGTGATAGAAGATCAACTTACATAGCAGCCAGAGTCATGAGCCACACTCCCTAATCATTTTATCTCAATGAACTAATTTATTTTGCTATGAATAGTTCAATCTTATTCCCTACATCTTTATTATTTCACACCTGATAAGTTAATAATCGCTTTCATGAGGACTCAACGGTGGCACAGCATGTGGAAGGAAAGAAGGCTTTCCTTGCACCTTTTTTTCCCTTCTTTAGCATTTACTGGGAGTAATTGCAGATTTGACAGAGCAAAGCGGTGCTAAACGAAGCTCTAGTTTGACTTCTTACCGTAACAATTTAGCAGGTTTTGAAAAGCAGAAAGGTTTAGGTTTTAAACCAAATTCAATTAAATCCTCCCATAATAGCCATCCTTTAGCGAACTATGATGTAAAATAAATTGTCACAAAAATCACACTTTACATGAATAAAATAGATTTGAATTCTAATCAGCCACATCTAACACCAGCATCGCTAGGAGTAAAGTTGCTCTATCCTATAGTTATTTTATTAAAAGTATTTATTTGATTCATATATATTTATATATGTGAATAAAAAATAACAATACAGTATAGATGTTTATGTTAGTGTTGCAAATGTATTGTTTTGAGTTTAATCTACTGCAGTGACAGATTTTTTTTTTTTGGGTAATAGAAAGTATTTATGATGTAACTCAGCGCACGCTAACAGCTTTTTCCATCACACGACTGTATGTTTGTAGAACAGCCATCAGTCATATTCTAATGGATAATATCTCGAATAATTTCCATCCAATAACTGAGCGCACTGAAACTAAATTAGGGGTGAAATCAGTTAGACGTGACCTTGGGTAAAATGTGCTGTTGCTGTAAATAAGCTGATTTGTCTGCCAAGGTCGGTTGGGCAGTTGTGTCGGATGTTTTAGGTGAATCTATTTGCAAAATCATTTCTCAATGAAATTGTACAATTATGGAAAGCAATCACCATAGTCTTAAAATAGGCCAATCATGTGATATTTCAAAGCTATAAACTAGCTGCAGATAAATGTAGCGTTCCACCTTATATGTATATATATATGGTTCAAGTTGATAAATTATAGGCTTTTTATTCACTAGCTTAGAGACAGCCAAATTGAGGTACGTGTACACCTCTCAGGAGGTACACAGACTTTATTTTTAACATTATATATATTTTTCTTACATCCACACAGACTTTTTTCTCATCTATCAATAATTATTTGCGGCACAACTCTTTAAAATACACCAAAAGTTGATATTGAAATTCTAAAATGAGCAAAACATCAGAAATAAATGAATAAAAAAAAGTCTAAATTCAAGGTTAATATTGGACAAGGCACAGGAAAGAGTTTAGACAAGCCTGCACACACAGATAAATAATGTATAACATGAGCTAAGGGGTACCGAAATAAAGGCTAAGGGGTCCATGGGACAATAAAGTTTGGGAAATACTGATCTACATTTTTATTATTTACACTTCTGCCTCTTAACTGAAACATAGGATTGTTAAGCACATTCGTAAATGTGTTCTCATGAAACGACATTCTAATTCTGTTTCAATGTAATTGTTTGAGGTAACCTTAACATTAAAGAAAACTAATTATAATCCTAAAGTTATCAGTCATTTCTCCTTCTTTGTGTTTGCTATCAGCATACCTACTGGCTTTGATTTAATCGGTGCTGTTCAGCTCAACATAATGTAATGCTTTGACTTAAACTGCAGGCCTTTCAGAAACAACATCAGCGTTAACATCTCGCCTCCAGGACATAGAGTGGTACAGACTGTGAGCTGATGTGCAGTATGCGTTGAACCAGCAGGCTCTTGTTTGTGGACTATAAGGCTTTTTTTTTCTGAATCAATGCCGATTGGAACATTCAAACATCCTCCACCAAATGACGGACTTAAGAAACCACTTTGATTTGGAAAAATCTCGATTCCCAGAGTGCGTGCTGTGTATTAACGGTTAGCCATCAAAGCGTCTTATACTGACTGTGCCTTTTTAATGGCACATTGCAGTGCTTTTGTTGTATTGTTTATCATTAGCTCCAAAGAGATACAGATTAGATTAGGTGTGATTGACTGGGTCTCTATTATGACCCGCCGCTGAGCAGATCAATGTTTTTTGCAGAGCCTAATAATTATGAAAATGTGATATTAGGATCAATGGTTGCGAAAGCTGTTTGTTTTGATTTGTGTTTAAAAGGACAATATAAAACGCATCTGCCTCGGGCTTCCAGCGCAGTGTGAAGGAAAAGTGAAAGAACTGAAAGCAATGTCACATCATTATGAAGGCATTGTCTTTAATTATTCAGTTCCATTAAACCTAATAATCTAAAATAACCACTGCCGATTATAGCTGGTATTGTTTAGCTTTCTAGAAGCTCTATCGAAATAATCGTGCCCTGCTTTTTGTATGACTCTCTGCACAGCAGCATCCTTTTAAGCTGACTGAATCAGACAAAGGTTTTTGTTTTTTTTTTTTTTTGTTAAAAAATATAAACCAATGAGCTGTTTTTTTTTTTTTTTTCAAACACCACAGGGCAAAGCATGAGATGCAGCAAAAGAGATGGCATGTCATGTGTCTGCAGCAGTTTGCCCAACACACCAACATTAGCTAAACTGCCTGCTGTTTTCCCCCACCCATCAGTAAACCAGCATACAAGGATCAAAGTGTCTAACAGATGTGGAGGCAATCAAAATTAAATTTGACTGTGGCCTTTAAACCAGCTCCTGAAGCTTCTCCTGTTTCCGTGCCGTCACGGTCCTAAAGATCCCTAAAGATTCCAATCAGCATCTGTGTCTGGCTCTGTCTCCATTACTGTATGCATACCATTAGCATGATGCTAGCTATACAGTAGTAAGTCTTGTACTCAAGACCATCACTATCCGAGACCAAGACTTGCCCGAGACCAGAATTCGCTGAAACTTCTGAGAATTCCCAAGACTTTTGGGAGCCAAGACCAAAACCATAAAAAAAAATAATAAAAAAACTAGGGATGTCCAGATACAACTTTTTTCATTTCCGATATGATACCGATATCGCAGCCTTGCGTATCGGCCAATACCGATATTAATCTGATTCGTTATCAGCATGAATCATACATACTTTTATTACTTTTTTTTTTTTTTTTTTTTTTTTTAATAAAAACATAATAATTACTTATTTTGTAGTGTGGAATGTCAGAAAAGGCTTGATCATGTGATGTTATTCAAACAGAGAACAATAGTCAGCAACAGTAGGTATGAGAAAAACTGACCCATTTATTATTAACCAATTGGTTATATACATTTTAACCTTCAACATAATATCTACAGTATTCTACCATTGAATAAAATAAATAAAAAATCAATTGCAAAAAAACGAAAATTTGAATCCAATATTCGATATACATTTTTAGATATCGGATCAGGACACCCCTAAATAAAACCATGACAAGGTTCAGCAGTTAACTAAACCGTAAAAGCACTTTTTCCTGTTGAATACAAATGTATTTGGGTTGAAACACAGCTATTACAATTGATTTTTGCTATTGGCTGAGAACAAGATCATGTGACATTTTGGGACCATCTTACGTCACAAACGAGCATTGTTAGTTGTTGGTGAATAGGCTGGATCAAGAGAAGAGTGAATAAAGTGGTATATTAAGCAATAATGAGTAGCTAGTTAGCATTGCATAGATTGTTCATTGGAGATTTTGTAATATAGACTGGGCGTGTCTTAACTGCTCCAGGAGCCCCGCCCATAATTAAGGCATTTTTTGAATTTCCCTCCTAGTGGCAAAAACCAGGGGTTTAGTTACCCTTTAAATAACATTCACTCTTTAGTTTTAGTTTCTTTTAAATACATTTGATGGACAAAACAGTTGTTTAAAAGGTTTAAAAGTATAAAACAGAAAGTAAGCCATACAATTAAAACAAATTAACATTAAAAACGAATAAAAGTTACTAAGTCCAAAAGGGGTGGGGAGGGGGGGTTGGCCAAGGATGTCTGTTAGGGGGAGAACGCTCTATGGAAGAGGAAGGTTTTGAGTTGTTCTTTAAAGGAATCAAGTGTCTGTGGGGTTTTGATGTGGTCCGGGAGAATGATAGATCAACAAGTTGGAGTTCATTTTTAGCTCTCGTCTCTCCGTACTCAAATTTCCGTCCTTGTGACGCCTCCCACCTCTTTCTCCCGCTTGTGTGTAGTGGTGTGTGTGTCACTCAGTCACTTTAGGAAGGTTGCAGTCATTATACAGGCAGGATTAACGTATGAATAAGGGATATCTATCATTTTATCCAGTTCTTCTCCTTCTTATTCCATTAAAAGAAGTTTTAAGGTGGCAGGAATTAGTGCTGGTCTTGACCGGTCCTGAAAGAAAATCCCGAATCCAGGCAGTCCGAGACCGAGGCAAGACCGAGTAAAAATGCTTTTTTGAAGTCCAAGACAAGACCAAGACCTTTAAAATGTGGTCTGGAGACCAGTCTGGAGTACTACAACATTAGATATAGGAGACAAATAACTGAAAGATGTTCTGTTTCTTTGCATTTTGTTTTGTTTTAGGTCATTACCTAATTATTTAATCCGATCTGATTCATCATTGATTAACAATTTATGCCCAAAGCAGACGTTCCATTAATGTATCAAATAATTAATCAGAATTTGTGTAAGATAATCAGATGAAATGCAGCTTCAGATTTATCCCTGGTAGGAAGGGCAGAGGAAGCCTTCATCTCCACACAGAGCGTCTACACGCCGTGACTCCATGTTAGAAGTCATGATTTATACGCTCCTCTCAATGGCTGATGCATTGTATTGTCTAATGTACTAACATAAGTATGTGAATCTGTTGTTGATGCATCACCTGTATTGCCACTTTGCAAGTGATAAAACCATCTCATTAGGCCAACACTGACAAAAGTAATGCAAGTTGAGACCTAAAACAGTCTGCATGAGTTATGAGTTTATATAATCGTTTTTTTTTTTTTTTTGTTTTGTTTGTTTTACTTTTACATTAGATAATGTGATTTTTTTTTTTCTTCCCCTAAATGTTACCTTCCTTGCACAACTTTTCTCAGTGTGACTCATTGTCTCTTTGTTCCCCAGTGGCAAACAAAGTGGGCATGCTTTGCATTGTACACAGCTCCGAATACATTTTTATTTTTCAAAGGATCACAAGATCTTGGCCTGGGTCCATCCTAAACAAACCACAGCAACCAAGATGACAAACTGTTGAGGAAACCGTGGATCAATAGCATGTTCTGTCCATGACCCCCCCTCCTCTGTGGCTTTTCTGATGGCTTACACATTTTTACTTTCATTTATTTTTCTTTTCTTTTTTGGGGGGGGGGGCTGTGTAGACACGAGGGTGGGAGGGAAGGAAGTGATCTGGTTTGTGGCAATCCTTAAAAAAACAAACCAACAATGTAAGTTTATTTGCATGTTTGCTCTGTGTCTACACTGTGCTTTCAAGCTCAATTAATACCAACTCACCCTCTTTTATAAATTTGTTGCATTGTTCTATGCTGTAGAGGGAGAAAATTTACAAAAACTCCAATACAAACTTGTGTGGTCTTTGTTTCTAGCCATGTATACTTGCAGTTGTTTCAAACATCCTTGAAAAGACAATGTAATATATACGCTTTTGTTCACAGAGGATCCTGTTTAAGCCTAGCTTTCATTTGAACCTCTCTGTCTCATAGATTATGGAATGATCGGAGAGCATACAGTAAAAAGTCAGCGGCCAAGATCAGTTCATGACACAAAGGCCCTGCAGGAGCAAGCTGAATCTGCTAAATTTATGGCACAAACTGGTAATACAATAGTTATGTTTCTTCACTTTATTTTGTTAACTAAACGTAATTTCATCATGCATGCTCTCTCCTGTACTGCACCTTTTTAAGTGGAAATGTTTTTGCATTATTATTATTATTTTTCCTTCCCTACATCATCTCTATTCTACAATTTCTTTATGAATATTTACTTTCACTATAGAGTATACATGGGTTCTGTGGGTCTGTTTGCTTAATTGTCATATAGTGAGCTGGCAAGTGGATTACTCATAACATCAGATACATTAATTATAGAGTATTATAAAACAGAGGCACAGATGTAGTTAATCCTTTCTTTAAAGTATCGTACACTAGATGTTTTTCGGTTTAAAATGGGAAAAAAACACATTCTTGAATTAAAAATAAAATAAAATGGGTAAACATTGCCCTTAGATCATTGTTAAAAAGCAATAAAGTGTAGCATTAGGGATAAGAATTAATGTTGACTTGTCAAGTCCCACCACTTCAGCTCTTAACAAATATCAGATATAGAAGAAAAGGCAAAATTATTCTCCTTTCCCTCTATAATTTTTGGCTTTGTTTCAGGTCCTTATCCTTGTTTTTTAGGTCCGTGGGTTGAGTCTTAGCTGCAGTGTAATTTAGGACTTATTAATCATTTAATTTCTTTGGGAACTTTGATTTTGATTTGATTTTTTTTATTTATTTCATGTGTTACTTCATGGAATATGCTCTCATTGTAATCCCAGACCCTTTCTTTTCATTATCATTTAATTTTGGACATACTAACGTATCGTTCATTAATGCCTTTCCACTTTCCCCCACGCTGTAGGAATGGGGATTCCTTGTCCTGTCGCATTGCTGTGTTTTTGTTTCTCATCCTCACACGGTTTACTTTCCCTGTACTGCCTCATTTACCCAATTGATCCACCTTTCAGTCGATTTCCTGAGCTATGAAACAAGGGCAGGATTAAGATTCCCATTTGGCTGAATCCACGTGTCCTTGTCACCATAAAACTATAATGATGAGCGCGGCAAATTTTCCTATATTTTGATGACCTACAACGGCATAAATGTGTTCAGAGCTGCAACTACCAACATTTCTCTTTCAATTATAGGACTTTCTGATGCATAAAAAGCCTAAAAGAATACATTTTATTTTACCTGAGGGTCGAACATAATTCAACACATATTATTCAGTAGAGTACACCCATGTCTACTTAATTTTTTTCTTTTATTTTATCATTTTGGCTATCATGGCTTTGGAAATCCAATGTACCATTTCATTGCAAAATGCCGCTTTTTTTTTTTTTTAGCATTTCTCTGCTTTTTTAGCACCTTTTGGATCGTAAAGATGGAAAGGCGAAACACACTTTTCTCTTACTTATCTTTTAATCTAAAGCGACGTCCTGGATGAATGTTCCAAGATTGATCCTTTAGCTCCATGCTATGCTTCCTATACCGGCCCATACACTTATTTAATTATCCTTCTGTACGCAGTATTAAGACATCGCGGAATTTCCAACGGTCTCACTGGGCCTTGACCTTAGTGATGAATTCCCATTCTATGGTTTGAACGCGACCGGTTTCATTTCCCTCGAGACTCTCACAGTGAAAATGTTGAATACACTCTTAACCGTTCGCTGTGAGTCAGATTTATGCACATCTAATTGTCTGTGCTTTGCTGAATAAAATCAGCTAACTTCCACATTTTCTTTCTTCCCTGGGTGTTAACGAGTTTCGATAGATTCTAAACCTTCTTCTTTTTTTTTTTTTTTTTTTTTTTTAAACGTTGAATTTTGCTCCTACGTTGCCAGGGAAACACGGTAGTTTGCTGCAGTGCAAGGAAATGTACTTCGAAAACCTTTTCCAGAACTAACATCCATTAAGTTTGCTTTAATTCCCCATCACCACCATCCACCCCCCCACCCCCCCTTCAATCATTTCTGCATGGCATTATGTTCTTTGATATTTTTACTTTGGTTATAGTTGATTTTTCTATTTGTTTAGACACATGATTGACATCCTTTTAAATGAATGTTTTTTGTTTTTGTTTAAGATGTGAGCTACTGTTCTTTTTGTAGCTTAAGCTTTGCCTTCTCTGTGATCTTTGTATGAATACACATTTTAATACACTTCCAAAAAAAAAAAAAAAAAGAAAAAATGATTGATCGACACACCTGTTGTTGATGGTGAAATTATGATCTCTTTTGTTTCCAGCGACATTTTGAGCTGCAAACAACCCCTTTTTTTTTTATTTTTCATCAGTATTCATCTAAGACCACATTAAAGTAGCAAAATCTATCGACAAGTGTTCAGGACCCTATACCTCACCCCCGTAACTCCTGTTGGCCCCTCCTCATATTACTCAACCCTGTCCACCTTGCCCCACCCCGCCCCCTCCCGTAAGCCGTGCCCAGGGACCGTATTGCTGCATTTAACTAGTGTCACCCTTCTCCCACACAGGTGAATCAGGTGCAGAGGAGTGGTCCCAGTGGAGCTCATGCTCCGTAACATGCGGTCAAGGGTCGCAGGTGCGAACAAGAACATGTGTCTCACCATACGGAACACACTGCAGCGGCCCTTTAAGAGAATCAAGGGTTTGCAATAACACTGCCCCTTGTCCAGGTAGTGTTAGCCGCAGATTCTTGAATATATGAATGTTTTTTACACTTTTGATGTTTATATGGGAGGAAATGTCGTGACTTGTTTGCAACTTTTTTGAATGTGTCTTGCTGAGAATGATTTTTTCAGTAAGTTCTGGAACTAAATGTTCTTTGATTGATGTTTTTTTTTGTGAATGTTTTTTTTTCCCTCATTGTCATTTTTTTGTGTTTTCCATTATACACAACTGTTTAGCAATTCATCAGCATTGTGGCGATTGACTTTTATATCTGCATGGAGTTTGGGGAGCATTAGATTCTGATATGTCTTCAGCTTCATCTCCTTGAAGGTCAACATTGAATTCTAAAATAGCTTCGCAGCGTTTCTTCAAGCCAGCTTGAAGGCAATTCTCCCCTCGACTCGTGATGGCGTGGCAGATGAGTCACTGGTAGTCAGGTATCAACATCAGATGCTTCCCTGAGTGCTGATTGTTGCGTAATACTGTTTGTCAGCGTGCATCTGGTTGGAAAAGCCTGTCACAAAAGCGCCTTTTGGGATTGTTTACACCGGACAATATGTTGTTTTAGTCATAAAATCCTTTGCTTATGTTCAGTCAAGATGCTGATAAGTTTAGCTCCTCGGAGATCCCATCACAAAATGCGTGATGAATAAAAATAGTGCAGGCTGTCAATGTTGACGTTCTTAACTGTGATGTACTGGACATCATTTGAGGACTAGTGACATCTGGGAAGTGGGAAGTTGGCGTCTTTCAAATGGGTCATTCTCTTACAGCGAGCGTGCACTGAGATCTAGAACAAGAATGAGTCATCTGACAAGAGCAATTGCCTAAATACCACTCATGACGCCGCTCCTCTATAACCGTCCCTATTAAGCAACGACACTATAAAGCCTGGTGCTCGAAAAGAAGAAAAAAAAAAGGTACTCACCCAATTCCTGCTCAACGAATTATCATGTATGAAAAATGATTTCATTTTCGACTTACATCGCTGCCTGAGTCACTTAATAGCGACCGTTATTAAAGGTGTATGTCGCCATGGTGATTTTTCATTTGGTCTGCTGCTCTACAGCAGTGGTTCCCAACCTTTTTTTGGGTAGTGAACTCATTTTTTTTAAATCACAAATTTCAAGCGACCCCAAATAATTTTTTTTTTTCGAGATTGAGTTTTTAATTGTGTTTGTTATACTGTGTAATGCATACAGAGTAGAAAGGATTAGTGCACAAAGTGTCACCATGCACCAGCTCAGATATTTTGATACTCTTTCTTCCTTTTTCTCCTTCTTGTTTGCTTTATACTGCATTTTATTTGAACTTGAGTTATATTTCAGAAAGTGAAAGTGTAGAATACAATTTAAAATTGTGTGTTGGTGTTTTAGTTTGAAAAGGAATAATAATTAAAGAAAATGTAATATAATCTTTTTCATTAGAAGAATGTGAAACCAGACATTTTGCACAACATTTTAATTTAAATTTTAAAAAGAAAAAAAAAGGATGTATATGTATGTATACTGTATAATAAACACAATAATATTGTTTTCATTAATCTTCTGATCTGCTAAATCCTGTTCAGGGATGGGAGTCTGCTGATGCTGATAAGAATCAATGTTTTTTTATGTTAGTTTGAATAATAATAGCACAGTGTTTGAGCAATACGAGCTGTAAAGCTAAAGTTGTTGATTTATATCTGGCGTTCTAAATTCAAGGGTCGGGTTGTTTTATTATAAAATAAAATTAAATGTGTTAAACTGCTGTGTATTCACATTTTTGAGAGTAGTTGGGGAGATTTTGGTATTTAGTTCACCACCACAAACTTCGATTCAATCTCTAAAAAAAGGTAACTTTTGGAATGTTTGCCTTCTTTTTTCTTAATTGTCTTATTCTGAAAGGATATTTAGTATTATATCAGGTTAGTACTATACCGTCTTTCCATTAAATGCATTGAAGGGGTAAAAATGCATTACATTACACACATAAAAGTACATTAACTGTATTAGTAAGCAATATTAATAAGCAGATTCACCATATAAATAAAGAATAATAAAAACACAAGAATCTAAAACATAAAAACTGAAGTGAACACTGAGACAAGACTAGGTTTTTGTCGCATTCATTTTAATTCAACAATGATAATTTCACAATTATTAGAATATCGCGTGTTTTTTTTTTTTTTTTTAATCCATATTGTAAGGACCTTTTAAAGAACTGAAGTCATTGCATGTGAGGATGGACTCTGCTGCACAATACCAGTGCTGGTTGTGTGTTGCCAGTGGAAACCACTTCAAACCGCTCTGTGTGAAAAGGCGCTTTGCAGCTGTACAAATACTGGCGAGGCAGGGAAAAACAACTTGGAAAGGTTAAACCTCACTGGAAGGCTATGAAAAACATTCTGCCAAATCCCAGTGTACAGTAAATTAATTAAAAGTCTCCTGGCAAACACTCTTACTTTGTCCTGAGTCCTGAGGAGGTCCGTGTGTTTCACCTTTAGAGGTGCAGTTTGATACCTTGTGGGGTACCTGTAATGCAGGGCTGCTCTTCAGAGGAAAAAAAAACACACATTTATACAAAGAGGCAAAAATCCCATTCTGTGACTTCTAGCAGTGGCGACCGCCTGCTTTGAACTTTGAAATGTTCAAAGTGAGTGCCTCAGCTACCACGGGACACTTAGCTAAAAGCATCAAAGCAGCGCTGCGAGGCGGGGGTTGGGAGAGACGGTGGCTCGTCTCATGCAGCCCACTGGCCTGATCCAGAGATCTGGCTGCAGCACAATTCAGCTCCAGCTCTAAATATTGTACCACAGCAAGTTCAAACTATGTTCAAAATGTTAGGAAGAAGGATTATCAGTTTGATACGGGTAAATAGACATAGAATCTGAGGACTCTAAATACTATTGTTTAAATCAGGGGTCACCAACCATTCTGAAACCAACTACTTTAAAGTTACTGAATCATCCGAAGGGTTATCAGTTTAACGCACAGAAATACTACTACAATTTCCCAGTTCCACTTTAATTAGAGGGAAAGATAAGGAAGAAAGACTTTACATCTACTAAAAAAAAGTTAGGAAATAGGCCTTCAGTTTCACCAGAGCCATTAGGGCCAAAAACGCCTGTAATTAGTTACCATAAAATGGCCTGTTTTTGCACAATTAGAAACTAGAAAAACACTTTATTTTATTTATTTATTTAATTTATTGTAAATAGATTTATACTTTCTAAATTTCATTTTTGTGTTTTTCTTAATTTTAAAATATTACACTGAAAGAACATGTAATAAATGGTTAGAAAAACTGCCAATTATTGGAAGTCTAAAGTGCTATAGAAAACATGGTAAAAGCACTTCCTCATAGGTCATTTTATAGACAGAATAAGCAAAAAAAACCCAGATGGGGATGTTAATATTACAGGTGTTAAATGGTTAATTTTCAACATGCAACACTTTATTTCTCTTTAATCTATGCCATTGTTTCATTTTCAAATAACCACTACTGAAGCATTTAATAGGGAACCAGCACGTCCCTATTTTACTAACCGCTAACTACTCTTTTACTAACCGAAACATGCTCTTACAATTGAGCAATTTTGTAAGATTTTGGTATTTATTTTATTTTTTTGAAAAAACACTTCAAAATCTATACCCCAAATCTGCAGCATCCTTAATAAAATCCTGTGTGCGATACTTGAACACATTTGTCTCAATGATTCAGTGAAAATAAACATTTAAGGATAGTTTATTTGTTACAAAAACGTATCGAGTGCAGCAGTATTTTACTCTACTAAGGCTCGGATGAGATCTGAGTCGCTATTATCAGGGTTTTATGCATTATATGCATTTTTAACTTAAATCCAGATATACTCTTAACCTAGGATTTTCAGATTTCCCTTTCAAAGGCCAAACTTTGACTCTTTTGCAAACGTTTTCTTCACTTCTCTGAAGTCTCGCCATCTGCCGAGTATGATCTGTCACAATGACACACAAGTCAATATGCAAGTCCATTGACAGCTGCTTGGTGTTTCTCACAAAAGATAAATATCATTTAATTCAAGTGAATTGAATTGAAAATAACTCGTATTAAATAAGAAAATATTAATACTTTAGGTGAAAGGAAGAAAGGTGTATTCACTGCATATAATTATTTTCATAAATTAAAAAAAAAAAACAACTTTTGTTTTTCATTTTACGAATAATAGAGGATCGTCTGCATAGAATATAACCTCCCATTCATTCTGTATGACGTGATCCAATTCAGTGTTTATCCAAATGTTTGTTTATTTTAAAACAACCTTGAAAAGTCTTTGTTGATTGTGAATAATTAAGAAAAAAATACTATTTAAGCATACACTTCTGACATACAGTACATCATCTACCGTAGTTTTATTTTATTTTTTTATAAGCTCATTCTCTTAAATGAGCGCTCTGACCTGATATTTTGTTGTAATGGCACATTTTTCATCAAAATTAAAAGCCATAATGTAGAGAAGTGGTCTGTAATTTAAAGGTCTGGAAGCAGGGAATGAGCTGTCGGCTTTGTGTATTACCACGATTAGTATGCAGACCGGAGCTGTTGTCGGCCCACATTAACCTGATGGTCATCTGGCCTACAGTGAGACACTTCGTCATCCAATGGGACTCAGCAAACATCCTTCACTTAAACTAGGTTAGGAAGTTGGACTTAGTGCTTTAGTATGCTTGAATAAAACATTTTATCTATTGTCATGAAGCTACACTGATCCACCATACCATAATAAGCTGACCACCCAGCTTATTTTTTTATTTTTTTATTTTTTCCAGGCTTCATTTTCCTGCCAAAGCATATTGGGCTTGTTGGGCCATTTACTTCATCAAACCACTGACAGGTGGGCTGTTGCAGTGCCTGAATCAGAGGCATTTGTCAAACTCATTTGAATTCAGGGGCCAAATACAAACCAGTTCATTCTCAAGTGGACCATAGATTATCGGCGGTAAATAAATGTGCAATTTTATCATTCATATGCCCTAGTTTGCACTTCCAACAATAATAGTATGTGAGGCACTGACCATATCTAAGCAATAAGTGATATAATATAATGTAATATGATAAATCAGTCACTGCAGGATCTTAAATTTCCTTGATTTTGTGACCAATTTTATTAACATTTTGGGGAAGAATTTGAAAAAAATTGTAGGATTTTGTAAAAAAAAAAAAATAAAAATTAAGGGTACTTGCAACAATTTGAAGTTCAAAATGAGTTGACATCATGTAATATATAGGCAATGCAAAGCTGTGTGATCATTGAATTTGTGTATTTGACGGTACTAAGAAATCTACAATTGAATTAGTTGGTGATTTACACAATGAGTCATGTTTTGAGTCATTTTTTTTACTTTCTCCTGCTGGCCAATGTAAGAGCTTTAAAGGACCAGATTTGGCCCCCGGACCTTGAGTTTGACACATGGTTTAAAACATCCATCAATGCTTGATTGGATAAAGATCTGAAGAGTTTAGTGATATTTAGTTATATGACAGGGTGGCCTATCCTGCTTGGATTGTACACTGTTGATGCCATAAAAATGTGTCCTCAGTACTGGCGTGTGTCAATGCAACTGGTTTTAAATAATGTAAAGGGGAATACATGCGGTTCCCAACAGAACATTGGTGAGCAGTTGCATTGCCATAAGGTGTCCAGCCTCATCCGACCCTGTGACATGATTTATTCAGGTACGCAACGCAAATGCACTCAGGCATCCATGTGATGTGTAAACGAAGACTGAACGTGTACGCTCCCATATGCCAGGGTCCTCCTTTGATTTTTGTGAAACCAGTGTTGATCCTGTGTCAGTGAACATGGTCACCCTGGAAGGATTCTGCTACAGTATGTGCATCTGCTGAGACCCTGCACTATTTTTCGTATTTTCAGTTCTTGTTTCCTCTGTAGATGTGAAACCTTTATCACGATGGAGGGTATTTATAATATAGACCAAACCTGAGCATTCATTTAGAAAATAACAGCGTGTGTGTGTGTGTGTGTGTGTGTGTGTTTTGTCTGTTTGTATTTTCATTATTTTGTATATATTTCTCTTATAGTTTTCTTTCTTTTTGGCATCATTTGACATTTTTATTGTTTATTTGTATATTTTCCTGTATATTTGCGTGTGGGTTTTTTTAAGTCATTAACTGTGTTTTTAGTGTCATTTTGTGGGTTTTTGTCATCAGTTTGTGTGTTTTTGGAGTCGTTTTGTGTATTTTTGTAGTCTTGTGTGTTTTACAAGTATTTTTGTGCATTTTTGTTGTCATAATGTGTATTTTTTAGATAAATTTTTTTACTGTTTGAGTGTCGTTTTTTTTTGCTGTCTATCTAAGGATCTGTGTGTTTTGGGAGTCTTTTTGGGTAAAAGCTGCTTGTAAGATGTTTGTTTAAAAAAGATATTTTAGAGTAAAAAATGAAATTAATCGGTAAAACTATCATAATGTTAATGTTGATATATACATTTTTGCAGCCATGGTGAGGCCTACGTTCTCTAGTGTGAGACCTTAGGCCTAATCGATCCCCAAAATGTCTGTGTGCTCTGTGTTTCTCTTACGTTTGTCTTGTTGCTGATGTGTGAATTATTTTATCTCTTTTTCTTTTTCTATCCCGTGCCGTTTGTGAAGGTTTTTATTTACTTATTTCTTACACTACACCAGGCATGAAAGCGTTAATAAGACCTGACACATTTTCTGTGCCCGCAGTACACGGTGTGTGGGAGGAGTGGTCACCGTGGAGCCTGTGCTCATTCACGTGTGGCCGAGGTCACCGCACTAGGACTAGGATGTGTGCTCCTCCCCAGCATGGAGGCAGGGCCTGTGATGGACCTGAGACCCAGACTAAGCTTTGCAACATAGCCCTATGCCCAGGTATTAATATGTGCTGTATAAAAGCCATTTTGCACAAGCCGCTATGCTCGTTAAATAAATCCTCACTGTGAGAGAACGCTAAAGCTATAGAAAGGCTGTGTTACACTCCCCGCCGAGCTCTACAGTCATTAGTCAAAGGTAAGTAAAAATGAATTAAAGGAGGCTTTGTGGTGATTTAAAGTAATTGTGCTCACAGACTAATATGGTTTAGAAAACCCTGTTGAGGGAGTGCCGTAATACTGACGTCAAAATCACTTACCCGCAATTGCCTGTGAATGGTAAGCAGATTAGTGATGATGAGTTCTTACACACAGTAATGTTAGCTTTGCTTTGGCAACGGAGTAAAAAACCACTCAAATCCTGATGCTTTCCCTTCGCTCAGGCAGTAAGGAGACGCAGTTAGAATATAGTTTCTGTGCTGTTTGCCTTGGGATCCTACATAATATAAACCTCCTGAAAGGAAAGTGCTATCAAAACTCTTTTTATGTCTTTCCCTCTTTTATCTTTGGGCAACTTTGGAAAATTGTAGCCTCACAAAGCAGATTTACCACTTTCAGCAACATTTCTCACATTTTGCCATGTACAGTATCTTTTGCTCTCCATTTATTATTTGCTTATTGAGTTTTTCAATCTGAGAGAGATATCGTGATCTGAGTCTATCTGTTTGCCCTCTTTTTCCCTTCGCTGGGGACGTGCTTGTTGGGTTGTGGTTGGTGCCTCAGTGGACGGACAGTGGCAGGAATGGAGCTCTTGGAGCGATTGCTCGGTGACCTGTGCCAATGGCACTCAGCAGAGGACCAGGCAGTGCTCAGCAGCCGCCCATGGGGGATCTGAGTGTCGCGGTCACTGGGCAGAAAGCAGAGAGTGCCATAATCCTGACTGCACAGGTAAAAATCCTGAGCCACTTAATTCTACGTAGACTTTGATGTCTGAATTCACAAAACTGTGGTTGCACGTAAGAAAATAAGTGACAAACACCAGATGCGAGAATTACAGTGGTGTCCCCTTTAGATTGCATGTTGAGCCTGACTCTAAAGGCTGCAGTGAGAACTAAAGCTGTTTCAATAACTGTGTTTAAGACCATGCACTATCAACTGTAGTTGAAAAATCCATTTAGCCATATATTGTATGCCTTTCACATAAGTCAGGGTTAGCAACCCAAAAATGCCTGTCAACATCACGGCTGTATTAGGGGCTCAAAGATGTCAGCTTAGCAGTCTGGATCAGGCTTTGAATTGTCTGATCATGTGAAGGTTCTGAGCATTGGTATAATCTGCTGATGCAATTTTCAATGCCTCAATGTGAAACAGCCAGGGTATTCAATTGAAGTCTATGGATTTACGTGAGTGTGTGGCATGTGTGTAACTGCATTCTTTTATTATTCAATAAGTCTACACAAATCAAAATCTTGAAACTAAGAAGCGGGAAAATGCTTATTTAATAATCATGCTCATGTTAATGAAAAGGAGATGATGTTGTTTGACTAATTTCACTTTTTATTAGTTTAATGAAACCTTCCTGTTTAGTAAATACTATATCCTAGGTTCCCAAAGTAGGGTACGGGTACCCCCAGGGGTACGCAAATTGTCATAGGGGGTACGTGAATGAAAATTGAAAAACGCTGCGTCAACATTGGAAACTAGAATAGAGCAGCTAATGCTAATGTTATTGCAAGGCTAATGCTAGCTTAAAGCTAATGTTTGGTGAATGCTAATGTTAGGCTAATGCTATTGCTAGGCTAATACTAGGTTAAAGTCAATGCTAGGTCAATGTTAATGCTAGGCTAATGCCATTGCTAGGCTAATGCTAGAATAATGCTAGCTAATGCTAATGCTAAGCTAAGGCAGGACGACACGGGACAACGTCTACATCCTCACTTGCATTTTCTTCAGGAAATGCAAATATTCTAGTTATTAAGTATTATTCCTCAACAGGATTAGTGAAATTCAGGGACAAATTTCACTGTAGTTCTACATTGTATATGACATTATGTTTATTAAGTGTGCAGGAGTGGGGGTACATGGCTTCAGGTTAAAGGTGTGAAGGGGTACGGGCCTGTGAAAAATTTGGGAACCACTGTACTATATGATTATCAATGTGCACAGTATTATTTACTTTTAAGCAAGTAAAGTCCCAACAAGTGCAAAAGGGTTTTCCCTGATCAAGAGTGCAAAGAAAAACTGACATTTTTACATTTGAGTGCTTAAAATATAATCTTTATTCAAAAGGGTAATTCTAATGCAATCATCTCTATACCCGAACACTTTTTAATTATCTTTCAAACATTCTTTGTTGGGATAAATGGATAAGTTATTTTTGTGATTGCACACACATTTTCCATTTCAATACTAAAGTACTACATGTAGACAATACATATGTAATCAACAGACAATTGATTTAAGGTATACTGTTAAAACACTATAAAATAGCTTATATTGTTGTTTTAAAGTGAGCTTGACATAAAATAGGAACTTATTTCTCAGATTAGTCATTTTTTTTTAATAATTTGTCACTTTCTGACCCCCAATTTATTCTTATGCAAAGGAAGTTGCACACATAACACTGATATGACGCACTGTCATGCCCCTGGGAGGTCCAATGGTAATGAATAAAACCCCTGCACTGGATGTTGAATCACATGTTGTATGCTTTCAAATTGACTTTCTTCAAGAACAATGAGCTCTTTGAAACACTTACTCATAAATCTGTTTGAGAAATCATCTGCAGAGGCACGAGTAGCTTCTTCTGAGATCTGATCAATGCCTTGACATCATCTCTAGCCCGACAGAGGCACAGTTGTGTCTTTGTGTTGCTGTTTTTCTAGTAGCACTTCTGAGAGGACACGCGTTTTGCCCATACATGTGAAGAAAAGGATAAGTGGAGGTTAAGATGTGAGCGGAGTGTGTTTCCTGCTCACAAGCCATTGTTACATTTGTTCAGAAAAGGGCATAATGGGATTATACGTCACTGAAGAGGGGGAGGGGCATCTGCTTTCAATCAAACGTTTAACTGTTTTAATCACAAGGGCATAAAGGCTGCATTTTGTTTTATAATAATTTAAAAGTGATGGAAATAGGGTTGGGGTCAATTATAATTGACATAATTATTCAAATATAATTCTGTAATTATAACGGTAATTGTAAATCTGCTGCTAGCGTAATCATGATTAAAGTGTATTTAAGTTTAGATAATTGACTTTGTAATTGTAATTGCCATGAAAATTCTATAAAAATGGTCAATTATAATTTAATGCAAAACTGGGGGACCATGTTACAGTTCTATGTACAGTTCCACACATATGTAGTTAACAGTTATTAAAATGTTTAATTTCAAGCTTTACCACATTTTACCATTTAAATAAAAAAATCAAGGGGTACACTGACACAAAAAAGGCTCAGATACCCACGCCACAATATATTAGAACCTATTATTTCATTGAATAGGAAGCCTAACAAGGTAACCAATAGATAGGAAACAAAATAAATGTGTTTTTGGAGTATTTTACAGCTGATTTAGGGCCCCATTACATAAGAGATGCTAACAAAAAGCTAACACGAGAAATGTTAACTTTTATCAGGTTATTTATTTCAGGCTGAGTAATTGTGATTAATTCTATTTGAACTTTAGTCATTTAACTTTCTAAGGATAAAAGATAATTGTAGTTTACAAAAAGTGAAAAAAAAAAAATGCTGTTCACTGTAATTGTAATTGAATTGCAATTGAACATGGGTTATTAAAACGTAATTGTAACTGAAAAATGTAATTGACCCCAAACCTGGATGGAAATAATTGCGCCTGTCAAAGCTACTTCAAATGTACAACAATAATATATTTTTGAATTTGCTTTAGCAGTTTGCACTTGTAGCAATATCGTTACTGGAAACGCAAATAGATCTATTTAAAACAAAGACGTAATCGAACCTTACATTTCAGACGTTTGATATGTGATGCAATTTTCAGTTGATGAATAACCATTTATGGCTCGAGGGATGGATGTGTTTCTCATTGAGGATAAATGTGTTTCAGCCAATGGCCAATGGAACCCTTGGGGCCCGTGGAGCGGCTGCTCTAAGTCGTGCGATGGTGGATGGCAGAAGCGAGCCCGAGTGTGTCAGGGAGCAGCCGCGACTGGGCAACAGTGTGACGGAAACGGCGAAGAGGTTCGAAAGTGCAGTGAACAGCGCTGTCCAGGTGAGCTGAAGTTTGACTTTGATCTTCTTCCTTTGCAAAACAGAGAAATCAAAGAGCAAGTGATGCTAGTCTAATCATCTCTGTAGAAGGGTGAGAGAGGCGGACGACTGAGTATCTTTTTCTGCATTTTAAACTTTTTTAACTTAAAGAAATGTAGTTGGACAGAATATTTAGGTGTCACGTCATTGACCCAATTTACAGTACAACAAACAGTAATTCCAGAAAAACATTTATTTGGGGTCGCCAGAAATTCTTGATATCAAAATGGGGTCACGATCCAAAAAAGGTAGGGAACCACTGCACTAGAAAGTTAAAACACTGTAAAAAAATTATTGTAAATGATTCCTAAAAAGTTATTTCAAGGAGTCAATTTTTAAAGTGTACTTCAGACTTTTGGTGTATTGAGTAAAGAAGGACATTTAGTCCAAAACACACAGTTTTATTATTCTGTTTCTGCACCATTGAAATCACCAAACCCTGAGACTAAATAACATGACACGTTTTCTTCTAATCCTGAAGTGCTAAACTCAAACACACTGACACTAAACTGCTTTGATCTCCTATATTTCCATACCTCAATCACACGCAACATGAAGAAAGAGTTGCATCATGTTTGAAATGCTAAAGCTTTTTGCATCTATGTCGTAACACTTGAATCATTTTGCTCTTCAGCTCCGTATGAGATTTGTCCTGAGGACTATGCAGTGTCAATGGTGTGGAGACGGACCCCTTCAGGAGAACTTGCCTTTAATAGATGCCCACCCAATGCCACAGGTAAGGACTGGAATATCTTATTACATGGTTAGATTCATCACAGAGGTTGTTTAAAGGACTTTTAATTGGCTTAAAGTTTACTTTTATTTCTAACCTACAAAGCCAATTGTATCATTCTTTATTAGATACACATTTTATTTGTGGTACCATGATAGTAAACTGGCAAGAGCCAGATTGATGTGTAGCCCCTCCCTCTAACTCCAGTTCTCCACATCAATCTGTGTCTGCTGAGGGACATGAACAGAATGCTTGAAGCTGATTGGGCGAAGCGCCTGTCCACCATGATTTGTTTTAGCAAATAACAAGGTAACAAATTATGATGCCGTCATCGGCATGCGCCGCAGAGACACTGCTACAACAACAACAAGGCTCCGCTGGTGAAAATGTATTTTTGGGATAGTAACGCTGCGGTCATTATGTCGTTGAGTGACTTTTGCCGTTTTTGTAACATGAGTATGCGAGTTAAGGGCACGTTAACCATCCTCCTGCATCAACAGCACGTTTTCGTCACGATTTTCACTCTGAAATCCTAAAATCAAATGCAAAATGTTACAAAAGCAATATTTTTATAGTCAAGCAATAGTTTTGCTGTCAGTGAAAACAACTGCATACCGTACAGGGTATCATTGTATTTGGCCTCAGGTGCTGGAGGTCTTACCATCTCTGATTTTTGTAGAAGTTTTGTAGTTGGTTGAATGTGCAGTGAACAGAAAAATAATTTTTGCTTTCTTCTCGCTCCACTGAGTTTTCTGCTTTAAAAAAAAAAAAAAAAAACAAAGGTTTAGAATTATACTTGAAGAGAAGGCATATTACTGTTCATTTCCAAACGCAGGCCTGTAATTTAAGGGCACACCTGTCAGTGCGCCCTTAGTGCACTGCATGGAAGAGTGGTAACAGGGATTCTGAGGCGGCTGATATGGAAGAGCACACCTCGCCCTGCTTTTAGACATAAAGCCCTAATGTGCAGCGAGAGAAAAAAAAAAAAAAAGCATTAGAGCAGACAATGTCATCTCACAGGACGTGCTGAACTCACGGAAGCACAAAGCGAGGGAAGAGCAATGAAAGGCAAGGAAGTAGCATATCCTTCACCACACCTGCTGTTGTGTAGTTTACCTTAGCACTCGCTGAAGGTCAGTGAGACTATTAACAGACAACAGGACCACATGATGCAAGCTTTAGATGTAGTTTGCCACAGGAAGTTTCTTTTGGAACAGTTTTATCATTTGGACAAACATTTTCTTATCAACTAAAACACTGGTGTCAAACTTATTTTAGTTCAGAGGTCAAATACAGACCAGTTTGATGTCAAGTGGGCCACACATATATATATATATATATATACATAGAATATAGGTGGGAAATTCTGACAATAATATGCCCTACTTTGCACTTCCATGTTTAAGTTTAAATAATATGAAAAGTATGTAGGTCACCAACAATATCCAACAATAAGTTACCTATCAGTCCCTGCAGGATCTTCGCCTAAATTTACTTGATTTTGTGATTGATTTGTATTTATTTTGAGGAAACTTCAAGAAAGATTTAAAGACAAATTGCAGGATTTGGTAAAAAATGAGAGTTTTTTCAACAATTTGCTATTAAAAATGACTGCTATCATTTCACAAATATTGTAAAGTTTCATTGAATTTGTGTATTTTGAGGTACAAAATAATTGATCATTTATATTTTACACATTACACGTTTTTTTTTTTTCTGTAATTTTTTAGTTTTTCCTGCAGGCCGAATCTGATGCTCTAAAAGGCCGGAATTGGCCCCCCGGCCTTGAGTTTGACACATGTGAACTAAAGAATCAATAAGCAACCATCAGAGATTGATTAACTAAATAAAGTTTGGAGGAATTTCATGAACAAGCATGATTCTAATTTGTTAGCTTGGAATAAAGTTTAATTAAAAAAAAATGTTTTTGAACGTATAATCATCTCTTTAATTTTGTAAAATAAATTTTTAAAAAAACAGTCCCCAGACCAACTGCAGTTTTATCGATTTGCATAATGTTTTTTTTTTTTTGCAGCCGTAAGATTAGAATTTTCTGCAGGCTTCAGACCAGCATCTTTATCATTCTTTTTTTCTATCAATACATGCAGCTCAAATGCTAACACTACAGCTGCATTCTGTACGATAAAATAATTATCTAGCATGATTCAACCATCTCATTTTTTAACACGTAATTACTTTATTACCAGTTTAATTCATTACTACGACGGCATATTAGGGCCACATTAAAATTAAAATACATTTGAGCACTACAAGCTTAAAGTTGTAGTATTTTGAGAATAAAGTCATCATTTTATGAGAATAAAGTCATAATTTTATTAGATTAAAGTCGTTATTTTATGACAATAAAGTCGTAAAGGCTCGCTATTTCACCATGTGTTAAGCCTAAAGAGAAGTATAATCTCACCATAACGCACAAGTGACTGCAACACACGACTTTATTCTCATAAAATTACAACTTTATTCTTGAAATATTATGACTTTAATCTTGTAGTGCCCATATTTTTTTTATTTATTTTAATGTGGTCCTAATAGGCCGTTGCATTTTAAACACTGGTACAAAGTTACTGTTGAAAACACACGTTTTAACTGTAGAAAGCAAAGAATGAAAAGCTGTTTTGATACACTTTTAAGAGTAAAGATGTTGGAGGATTTATGACTGGCAGTAATGGTGCTCAGGTCAGAGTTTTCCCACAAAATGATACCATCAGAGTGCTATTGCACAGTGCCACAGAACAAAGGTAATGCCTGAACAGTGTCAAGATAAAAGGGTAAAATTACAGCCAGCAGACATATTTCATGTGTAAGTACAGTGCACACTGCTGTCAACACTGGCTCTGACCACTGGAAAAAAGGAGCAGGATAGACAATAGTTCAGGTCAGGTCAAGTTTATCTGTAAAGCCATTAGTCAAGGCTCCAGTGTCAGCAGGTTTTACAAAGCCCACATTAAGAAACCGTAAATGAGTCCGTCCCCTTCCGACCTTTGGCCCGTAATTAGATCAAGGTCGAAGTGACGCGCTCAGAGAAAAAAAAAAAAAAAAAACACGTTGAAACTCACCTCGTGGGGTGGATACCTCTTTTCATTTTTGAATATTGTGCCATATAATGACTGCTGAGGGCAGTGGAAACAAGAATGAAATATTGATCAGCATAACAAAATGTGTTACTGGGATGTAAATGGACTGCGAGAGCCAATTGTCCAAATATGTTAGAGAGCCTCGACACCTACTCAGCTGTAGTCACTGTCATCATCAAGGTCATCAGAGGATAGCGCTGAGCGCGCAGGCATCAGCACCTCAATGGTCATCGTGGATGACAACTGCAGCCAGAGGCAAAAACGGAAAGAAAAGTCAAGCATGTGCAAACACACAGCAGATGAACATATTCATATTACATCAGTCAAACAAAGGTTTCCCTAAAGGTTCACTTACACACTCAATCCTGTTCAGATTCACACAAATTCTAAAATGAATGAATAACTGAAAAAAAAGTATTCTATACTTGTACATGCATATTTGATAATTAATTACAATTATGGCGTAATTATAATCGCAATTGTAATTTTAAAAATTTGTTGCTGTCATTTTAGATAATTAACTTCGTAATTGTAATTGCCTTAAAAATTCTATAAATATTGTCAATTAGAATTTAACGCAAAACTGGGGAACCATGTTACACCTCTATGTACAGTTCTATACATATGTAGTTAACAATTATTAAAATATGTTTCATATCAAGCTTTGCCACATTTTGCTATCTAAAAAAATTGGAATCATGGGGTAAACAGACACAAAAAAGGCTCAGACGCCCACACTAAAAATATTAAAACCTATATTTTCAATGATTAGGAAGCCTAACAAGGTAACAAAAAAAATAGGAAAGAAATTCAATATTTGTTTTTAGTGTATTTTACAGCTGATTATCATAAGTGATGTTAACAGAAAGCTAACACAAGAGGAACGTTAACTTTTATTAGCTTATTTATTTCAGGCTCAGTAATTGTGACTAATTGTAATTGAGAACGTAACTGTCGTGGACTTTCAGAGGTTAAAAAAATGTAATTTTATTGTATTAGGAAAAACTGCTGGTCACTGTAATCATAATTTAATTTCAATTGCGCATGGATAATTGAAAACATAATTGTAACTCAAAAATGTAATTGACCCCAACCCTGATTCCTCACTCATGTAGTTAATACAGCAGTCAATACATAGTTAATATGTAAGTTTTAACAATTATTAAACAATAATTAAAATGTGTTTCATATCAACTTTTCTCACTACCTGTCAGTTCTCTTGAAGATCATTTTACCATTAACGCTCACACCAAAAATATTACCAATATACCAATATATACCAATATTTTTTATTAACTAGGAAGCCTAACAAGGTAACAAAGAGATAAAAAAACTAATTAGATGATTGATAATATTTTTAGTGTATTTTACAGCTGATTTAAGACATGGGTCAAAACTGGTCCGTTATCACAAGAGATGCTAACAGAAAGCTAACACAAGAGGTAGGTTACATTTTATGGGGTTATTTATTAAAAGCACAGTAACTGTGATTAATTGTAATTGAACTTTAGTAATTGAGAATGCAATTGTAATTGACTTAAGGGGAGAAAACAATAATTGTAATTGGGGGAAAATGCTGGTCAAAGTAATCATAACTGAGTTGAAACTGAACATGGATAATTGAAGACGTAATTGTAATTGAAAAATGTAATTGATCCCAACCCTGGCTGTTTTGATATTTCCATGGTTTTTAATACAGCACTTAAAGCTTAGTTTTCAAAGGGAGCGTCGTACCTAAAAGTTATTTATCTGCCTTTGTGTAGTGAGAGCCTTAAATCTCAATTATTAATTCAAGTTCAAGTCATGCAGCTGAAAAAGAGAGTAATTAAAGGGCCAAAACCACAGGCTATTAAACAAACTCTTCCCAGGTTAATGTAGAGAAAATGATCCGGCAGTGTGCAACAAATAAATTAGACGCATAAAGTAAATGAAGGTTCATAACAGTACAAGTGGTTGGCTTAAGAGCCAGCAGGACTTTGCTTTTTATTATTATTACTATTATTGTAGGAGCTCTTATTATTGTTATTATTATTTTTCTCCCGCAACTCCTTTGTCGTGGAACTCCTCCTCGGCTATAAATGCAGCACTAATTAAACATATGTCATCTCATAGGAGCAATGTCAAGGATGTACAGTTGAGCTTTTTTGGAGCCAAAATGTCAAGGTCAGGGTCAAGGTCGCATCAAGTGTCAAAAACCAAAATTTCCCATTTCTCTACGATTATTTACTGTACAAGTTTGATGCTTACATTTATGAAAATCCCCTCTCAAGTGGAGTATTATATTTCATTGGACCAAAGCTGTACAAAAAAGAAATACCATTTTCCCTGTAACATGGCCACTGGTACCATTGAACAACATGTCCTTTCAATGTGTGACCTTAACCTTTGCTCAAGGTCATATTTAAGGACAAGAACTTCTCAGAAAAGTGAACAAAGTGAGACCTCCATGCTTTCAGTTTGACAAAGCTCAGCCAAAACAAACAAAAAAAAAATCTTTTTCCCCATAACTTGGCCACTGGCACCATTGAACACCATTTCCTTTTAATGTGACTTCTGTTATTGGTGCATTATTACTTTCAGTTTCATTAGTAAAAACAACAAACTTGTCAACAAATACAGCTTGTCATTTTTACCAATTTTCAATTGCCAAATACGTATTTGCCTTGCAAATGCAGGTCTTACCTAGTTATTATTATTATTATTATTATTATTATTATTATTATTATTATTAGTATTTGCCACCTCATGGTTGTTAAGTGTTTTGTTTTTTGAATTTTTTTTTAGAACCAGCCTGCATAGTGAAAGCTGTCCATGCAGACAGCCATAAGGCCAACGCTGTGGAGGAAAACAGCCTTTGTTTTTGATCAGGTTTTTCATGCTCTCTTAGACATCAGACACTACTGAGCTATGCTTTGCTTTCACAACCGATCAATCCAGGTCTGAGCATTGATTGATTCAGTCTACTTTCTGTATTTTGATTGCCGCGTCAACATAAAAACGACAAAAAACATGATGGCTGCTCATAAAAGTGCAGCAGTTTGTAAGACTATATTAGAAGAAGCCACGTCTCCGGTTTTTGGTTTAGATTACAGTTTTTTCTTTTTCTTTTTAAAAAGGGATTAAATGTATTAACTGTAAATTATTGTTTGTGTAAACAGTATGCTTAATAAATAAATTTAGGTATCTATATTCAGATTCAAAATACATATTTAAAGATCTGGTCACACTTTTGTTTTAAGTTTTATGCATAAGGCAGATATTACACTGTAAATATCTGTCATTAGCATTAATAAGGTACCGTGAAGCTGCTAAAATATGGCACCTTTTAAGCTATGTTGACATTTTTTGGGTGAGGTGGAGGGATCTAGTCAGGGTAGGCAGGGTTATGGTTATGGTTAGGCATTTTCTTTCCAGACCAGCCCACTACATTGTCAGTGACACCACATAGAAGCTGTTATTAATTCAGTGATGCTCAACATGTGGCTCTTTCAGTCTTAATTTTAATTATTATTCCCCCAGAAAACCTTAAAAGGGGGAAACTTTTTAACCCCTTTTTTGGCCGTTTTGCAACTTCCTTTGTCCCATTTTTGGGACCTTTTGCCAATAAATACCTCCATCCATCCATTTTCAAACCAACTTGCTCCTGTTTTACAGGGTCGAGGGGGTCTGCCTCCTATGGGCAATTTAGAGACCCCAGTCAACCTTACAGTCATGTTTTTGGATTGTGGGAGGAAGCCGGAGTACCCGGAGGAAACCCACGCAGCACGGGGAGAACATGCAAACTCCACACAGAAAGGACTCAGGTGTCCACCCCAGGGCTTGAACCCAGAACCTTCTTGCTGTGAGGAGGACGTGCTAACCACTAAGCCACCATTTTTTATTTTATTTTTGGCCACTCTTGACATCTTTTGGCTCAATTTGGTCACTTTAAACTCTTTTTTTGCCATGTTTTTTGCCACTTTTGGACCATTTTTGGCCACCTGTTACCATGTCTGCCTCCATTCGCTCTTCAAAAAAAACAAATCGTAGCACCGGGCCACTTTGTGTTGACGCCCACCAGGACGATGCCCGGTATGCCATGGCCAGTCCACCACTGGGTTAGGGTAACAAAGGGTCATGGTTAGGGTCATAAATGACACTTAATTACAGCCTTCATGACACCTTATTAATGCTAATTAATAATGACAGCGTAATCGCAGCCTTTATGTATAAAACTTCAAGTAAATTGTTACCAGGGACTTTATGAATCAATACACGACTCATATTTGTATCTTTACAAAAATCTTTGTCTTTGAACAATCTTTACTCCTAATAGATATTGCTTAAAAATGTGTGACCTCCTTCACTGTGGAGCTTTTTCTCAGTTCATACCAATATAAAATCTGCCGCCTTTTTCAGTTGACACTGACCTTTTGAGCAAAAAAAAAAAAAGGGTTGGAATTTTCTAATTTGCGATGAAAGAATATCAGTAACAGTGTTTGAAATTACTTTTTTTGGGTTGCTGAACATAACTGCAGAAGTATATGGAATGAAGGTGAATAAATCCACTCAGGTGAGGCCAGTTTTGAGGAAGACAGATGCTCAGCCTGCTCTAAAGAAGTGGGGGCTTCTATTTCTGCCCTCTGGGTTGTCTCACTGTGTTGCATGGCCGCTCCCGGCACAGAGCACTGCTTTTTTGTGCTCTCTTTGCACCACATCGCTGAGTAGTAAGAGGAGAGGGTGAGTGTGGGAGGTGGGGAGGTTTTTATGTCTCTCTGTCTGTGTGGGTTAGAGTATGAAAAGAAAAGGCACGAGAGACAGAGAAGGATGTATGTGAGGCACTAATACCTGGGGAAATGTTTCAGTTTTCCTCAGATTGTCAGGCGCGGGTGTTGGAGGAGAGGGTTGATGTGTGAAGTGTACATCAGCAGGTCGACAGCGTGGTGGTAGTGATGTTGGATTCCTATGCAGGGTGTACATTCTCCTGTGGATGGGTGTTTTATGGGTGGTATGAACACTGAAGACAGTGCAGATGGTCAACTAACACATAGGTCAGTGTTGTTTGTGCTTTCAGCTCACTCAGAGGAGGTCACCATCACATTTCAGGATGGAGTTAAAAACATCAGGATCAATTACATTAAATGCATTTGAATTTTAGGTGATCATGTATTTATTTTTTTGCAAATTTTAATTCTTGGATTTGCAGATATTTCCAAATATTCTGGTTGAATTCGGATGTAAGCAAACATTATAACGACATGCACTATTCCTAACAACTAACGACAGAACAATTTGGTGGAAAAAGAAAATTGCAGTATTCTCAAAAAAATGTTTCTCATGTGCGTGGACACTAAGTAATACGGGTGTAAGAAAAAAACGGACTCAGTTATATATCGCGATATTTCACAGCGCGATTATCGTATCAATCCAAAAAAAAATGTCGAAATCAATTTTTTTTTTAATTATTCATGTTTTTTAACGAAACAAAAAAACATTTCATTGCAGTAACATATGCATAGCACGTAAAACACCTGTCACTAAGTGTGACCTTGTTCAACTACCTCACTCCTCAATGCATTTTAGCTTGGAAGTTGATTGCACTTTATTTTCAGAAAACACACTGAGCACTTTTATAGATGTATGTGGTTATTTTTTTCTTTTTTTTTAAGAACTTAACAGAATCAGAATCTGCAGTAGAAGCAAAAGTTAAACTTCTTTGAAAAATGTAATTTAACAGTTTGATAAACTCACCACTTGTTTTTGATATTGGTACTTGGTACAAATACAGTTAGTTACCATTTACTTGTTATCGCAAGTTTAAAAAAAAAAAAGAAAGAAATTGTATTTGACACCATTTTGTTAATTATTCATTGATAGCATGATTTATCGTGATGTATATCATATTGTTTAGTATTAGGATTAATTGGGATGAATCATATTGTGACATGTGAATCGTATTGTATCGACAGATTCAACACAATGCACACCCCTACTAAATAATAGCTTTTTTCTTTCAAAAAGCTCCTCCAAGCAGTTTAGCATTACTAGCATTCAAACTAAGAACTTTCTATAGAGCGAGATGACGAGTATTGGAAGCAAAGATCAGCAAAAAACCTTTTCCAGATAATGTTTTTTCTGTTATCTTGTTTTTTTTTTTTTTTTTTTCTAATCCAATTCCTGCTCCTCCACTCTCTCCATCTGTCTTTCTTTCCTCTCTTCTCTGGTCCTAACCCTCCCCGCCCCCCACCTCCCACTTTGCACTCTGCGTCTGCTCATCTCTGCCTCTCATTCCCGTTCTCCGAACCTGTCGCTGTCTCTTTCCTCCTCTACAGGCACCACTAGTCGACGCTGCTCTTTGGATCACCGCGGTATGGCCTTCTGGGAGCAGCCCAGCTATGCTCGATGCATAACAAATGAATTCAGATACTTGCAGCAATCAGTAGGTGCAACGTCAGCTCTCTCTCAAAGCCTCTGTTTCCAATACATCATAAATTACCCCCCCACCCCACCTTCTCCTCCTCTTTCTCTTTCCACCCCTTTATCATTCTACGACAAGAGATTAACCACCATCAGTAGTGGAGCATATTAAAATACACATGTGGTCATTTGATCCATTGTCCTTCAAGACGTTCAACTTTCTGTCTCTGTCAATGCTGATTATAATTTTGTTCTTATCCTAATCAATGTTTTCCTCTCAAAGCACTAAAAGATATTAAATTCCGTGTGATTGTTATTTCATGCCTGAAACTGAACATTAAAATCCACTTCATTTTTTTTTTTTCAAAGAAACACAAATACAATAAAAAAATACAATTAAAAAAAAACCCAACTTGAACATTTTGCAATAGAAATGTAAAATGATATTCTTTCACAACAGTAATTCCACTAGAGTAGGTCATTGTGGTGACTCTTAAGAATAAAATAATTCAGAAAGAGCTGAAATTGCACATTTAATGCCGCACCTGTGAATGTGTATTTATAGACATAAACTCTGTGCAATGATGTGAAATGTAATCTCACTGTGCAATTTCTGCTTAAATGTGTGTCTTCTGCTCCAGTTCACTCTTTTATTCATATCGGCTCATTTCAAAAACATCCGCCAGGCAAAATATATTATGCCATGGCTTAGATATAAGTGTCACATTAAGGGCCTTTGAGAATAGACTTTTTCCTTCCTGAATTTTTCACTCCATTTACTTTAAATGTTTAGCTCAGTGTACATCTTGTGGATCGCCAGAGGACTCTGATGCTCCATGTTCTCGGTCCTCTGCTGTTTTTGGAGGTTCAGGGCCACCTTGCAAAGGGCCAGAGGATGCTGGCTGGAGACGGGATGTCCCAGGTCACGAAGAACCTCCTGGATCTCACGCAGAGGAGGAGCTTCTACGCTGGTGACCTGCTGTCCTCAGTGGAGATCCTTCGCAATGTGACAGAAACCTTCAAGAGAGCCAGCTATGAGCCATCATCGGATGATGTGCAAGTAAGTGGCCACAGGGCTTTTCTATTTTTTCCAACTCTGAGACATAAATCATTGTCAAATTTAAACAGTTGAAATGACAAGAGAGTTAATTAGATTACCTTCATGCTTGATTCATTTTAATCTAACTCTTTTTCTATCAGTGAAAGTGTTTTCTGGAAAATAAAGTGGCTAACAGACACACCCCAGGGCTCTATTGTATCAGGAGATCTCCTGCACATCCTAAGCTGATTCATCTCCTCGTGTTGGGCTCGACTGCAGACTTGATCCTCTTTATGTCAATAGGATGATGGAGATTAAAGCTAAAGCTCCACCTCCATCACCAATAAGACAATTTATGCCCTCAAAGCTTTGCCATTTTCTGACACGCCCTTCTCTGGCCCTTTATGTGCTGTTCCATTTAATATCGAGGTTTAGTGTTTATTCCTCTATAGATTGGATTTAACTTTTAGTATATTCAAGTTGTGCCTCACTAATACCGTCAGAAGACTAACGATCGAATGGTGTGTATGCTGATGATCAATCTCACACCGCTGACTTTCCTTTGTGAGCTTCTAATCCTGCTTTGCCGTCATATCATACCACTTTTGTTGTCATTCCTCTAGTTCTTTCAGATAAATATGTAAGTAATAGTGCCAGGAAATTGAAAAAAGTATAAGTTTTACCCCGCAGCAATTTTCTGTGCAAAGTGAAAAGATTTCAGATTTAATAATAAGTAAGTTAAGTCCCATAACGCTCAGGAAAATGTCAAAAGACTAATGAGCTTTCTCAGCATATCAGATCAGATATTAAAAAAATATATATCCCCTGTTGTTGAGTCTTGTGCTTGTTTTTTTAAGCTCCAGCTAGTTTTTTTTTTTTTTTTTTCTGATGGGATTTAATTGGCATGCAGCAACTCCTTCAGGTTAGGTTGTGGGTAATTAAACCATTTAATTGTGCACTTAATTGTGCATTTCTTAAGCGTTGTGATATTTCTCCCTCCAAATGTCAGGGATACTCCTTAGCCTTTTGTTTAATGCACATTTATGAGCAGCTTCCATTGGTGGGTGTGAGCTGTTTTGTTGGTCAGAACGAAATGGCAAAATGAGTCGCCTCCGTGCGTTCAGTCATTTTCTCACCATTAAAAATCCATGAGACGAAGAGAGCATCCGGACTCTGGGTGTTACTGGAGCTCCATGGTGTGGGTGTGGGCATACAGGGGAGCAGACAGCACACCCAACCTTTTTTTTTTTTTTTTGTACGTCTGCACTAATGCAGTGTTAAAGTGGGCACATTACCACCAGAGGGAGCATAAGCATTCAAGGAGAAAACAAGATAGCCAGTGTCAAGAGAGAGCCACTCCCTCAGGCACATTGTAGACCAGATGAAATAACAAGGCTAAAGATCTGACAGGGTTCCTATTACGACTGCAGGCGTGCACCCCGAGCCCCAACCTGTTCTTCACTGCAGAAGAAGACAATCCACACAGCTGCTCAAAAATTCCCTTTCATCTTATTTTATTTTATTATTCTGGTTGCAGCTTGTGCTTTTTTCCTGCAGCAGTGTTTGCTCCAAGCTGCAGGATGTTCAAGGTGTATTCTTGGATGAGATCAACCATCCGGCATAACACCAACCATTAGGGCTCAGCAGCATTTTCTTTTTCTTTGTCATTCTTGTATGTAATCAACCCCTGGGGTTAACATTACGCTTCCCTCTAGAGAGATTCTAAATATTGTGCCATCGCAAGTGTCAACATTATGACTCATTGAGGTGCTTTCTGAGTGCATATGGTGTTTGTGCTGTTGTTGTTTTGCACTGCTGATGTGTGAGTGTCTCATGCACTTTCCCTTTTATCGTTGTTGTTTTTGACAGAACTTCTTTCAAATCATCAGCAACCTCTTGGAGGAGGAAAATAAGGAGAAATGGGAAGATGCTCAGAAGGTAAGCATGTAGATATGACTTTGAATATTAAAGAAATGTATAAATCCCAGCATCTGTCTTTAATTTTAGTAGTGCCAGGCTATAATCTACGATGTTTCTTTAATACTGTCTTTTTCCAATGTACCTGTCTATGCTTTTCTTTAATGCTGAATATATGATATCATTTAGCTTTTGTGAGTGAGTATGGGTGGATGGGTCAGCTTCAACTTCATAACGTGACATGTATTTGCCCTGCCTGGGGATAATTGTTGAAAACTGATCATAAAAATGTTTTTAAAAGAAAAATATATATAAATGAATAACAGCATGAAAGTCTGTTTCCTGTGTATTGTAAAAGCAGTGTTAAAAGCTTAACTCTATGTTTTTTTTTTAATATGGAGTCATTAAGCAGGTGTAAACAGTCTCTTTTAAAAAGAAAGTTCCTCTGTCTTCCACTTGGTGGCAGCAGCATAGTCACAGATGCTGTTCATTTGCACTGCAGAACTCTCTCCACCTGCATACTGCTGTGCAGTTTCTCCCAGTTTAGACACCTTATTTCAACCGACGTGGCAAGACAATTTTTGGATTCACCGCAAAATTAGATTGACATTAATACACAATGCTTTAAATCCCTATTCACCTTTCTCTGAAAATAAACTGCAGGATGAAGCAATAATTGAAATATTTTCATTAAAAACATGGCCATCATCACAGCACTTTAGTGACAAAAGATTCAACTTAAAGAAGGTCCACTAAAAGATGATTTTTGAGGAAAAGGACATGAACAAATTTCCCAATCTTTTTCAACTGGAAAATTTTGTTTTTCTCCCCTAAAGTAGGTTTTTGTATTCATCCTCTGCTGGATAGTGCCCTCAGCTATAGACGGGGACGTCTGGTGTTTTTAGAGCTGCCACCTGAACTGCTCACCCAGGCTCTGAGGTGGACAACTTCTACTGTGACTGCTGATCTGCAAAGGGCATTTGCTCTTTTGTGACATTAATTGGTCATTTGGCTCAAATGATCGTTCACCTGTGTCTGCACATAAGGTGCTCACCTTTTCATCCTGAGTTTTTCTACACCTGACATCAGCTGTGTTGGTATAGATGTGAACACAGGCGGTTCAGACGCGGCTGGAAGTGCCAGTCCTGGCAGGCTATACGCAGGCAGTAATTAGGTGTTTACTGACTGCGGTTTGAGTTTGGCAGGCCCCGAAGGTATGATGTGGGTGAGAAGACTCTCAAACGAGAAGCTTCGTATGTGAGAATGTGTCAGGGAAACGAGGACAGACAGATCAGAGGCAGATTTACAAATAGAAAGTGTTGTGTGTGATTGAACACTCAGAAGAGACATGCGACATGGTTAATTATTCCTGCCATTATAATGTCGCTGGAGTGTGACTTCAATTATGTCGCAGCACCAAAGTGGACACAGTCGGAGTGATGTCATCTAATTTGGACAGACGTCGAGCTGGAATTCACAGCTAAACTTTTTTCTCACTTGCATTAACAAGTGTTCCGATCTCAGCTTCCACAGCGCCCCCACAATCAAGGCTGTGGACTCTCAAGAAACACGTCTCTATGGGGTTTTTACTGGCTGCAGAGTTAGCTTTGTGCACAGATCACTATATATTCACCTCCTGTCACTGTTACCATGGCAAGGAAAGTAAGAGCTCTGTCTTCAGGAGCTCCTCTGCAGCCATTTCCCTGTGCTGCCTGCACATCTTGTGGTTGCCATGGAGACCAGCAGAAGGAGCATGACTGCACTCTGCGTCAGACATGCCGGAAGGGCCGACGTGATGTCTTTTCTCCCCCACTATGGCATTCACTTCTGTATCAGGGGCTCTAAAGTTTAGTGATGCTAAAGTGCCTGCATGGCTTATCAGCAGAATAAAATTAAATCACCGTCACAGATGAGGGAATAGCACCGGTGATATGCGTGTGTCATTTTGGACTGATGGGCTGCGTATTAAACACTAGACAGAAAACGTTCTTACTTTTTGTTGTTGTAACTCAATCCATTTGTAATGTTTTCATGAATATTTATCAATCAAAATGCAGAACACACCATTGTGCTACTTTTTTAATTTACAGTCGGACAAATGCATTCTAAAAGTGTTACTCTGACTCTCTCTTATTAGTTCTGACTGATGGCCACAAGACTAATGGTCATGACAGTCATTATTTGTCTAAGCATGGATGTGATGTATTTGTCATTGGGGAGAAAGAGCCGGCTGGACCAGCTGGGTAATGAGTGGTACGCTGCATGACATCCTGAATTCATGGCTAGACTTTTCCTTATTGCATGATGTCTGTAAAGTGGCCTATGAACTGAGGCAATCACCCTTGACTTTGCAAGAATTCTCAAATGGGAAGCCATCAAACCCTGTGGTTCCAGCTCCCTCATACACCAATATTACATGGAAGAGTTCATTAGTACATCTATCTATCTATCTATCTATCTATCTATCTATCTATCTATCTATCTATCTATCTATCTATCTATCTATCTATCAATTTTTTTTTAAATAGCACTTATCAAAATCCCAAAGAAGCTTTACATATAAAATCAAAACAAAGAACAAAAAAAAGTAGTACAAAAAGGGTACAAGGACATAAAGAACAGAGGCAGTAATGACAGAGTAAATTATGGAGGCAGGAGAAAGATGGCTTGGAGGGAAAACAGGGCAATAAGAAGTGGGGGGGGGGTTGCGGGAGGTGTTTTAGGACAGGGAGGGCTGTTGCCTTTGGGGGGATGACGTATATGTATAGTTGGGATATCAAGATGGAGAATGAGGGTGAGTCTTGGACTGGCTGGGAGAGATACCGTACTTCCAGAGGAGATGTGCTGTTAATGATAATGTTCAGCCCCTTTACCTTTTTAGGCCGAGCTACCGGACTCAAAATGCCACTCACTTTCTTCTTCTTCTTCTTCTTCTTCTTCTTCTTCTTCTTCTTCTTCTTCTTCTTCTTCTTCTTCTTCTCCTCCTCCTCCTCCTCCTCCTTCTTCTTCTTCTTCTTCTTCTTCTTCTTCTTCTTCTTCTCTCTTCTTCTTCTTCTTCTCTTCTTCTTCTTCTTCTTCTCTTCTTCTTCTTCTTCTTCTTCTTCTTCTCTTCTTCTTCTTCTTCTTCTTCTCCTCCTCCTCCTCCTCCTTCTCCTCCTTCTCCTTCTTCTCATCCTCCTTCTCCTTCTCCTCCTCCTCCTTCTTCTCCTCCTTCTTCTTCTTCTCCTTCTCCTTTTTTCTAAATGGGGCCCCACAGCCCACCCCCCCATTTCTGGTAATTTTCAAATTTATGGGAACATAATCGTGTGATATATCATTTCAAAGGTAATTAAACGTAGATTACGATTATGCCTCGCACAATTTTCAATTTTTGGCAATTTCCATTAAAGTCGTTTTCTGATTTATTTGTGAGTCAAATATTGTGGCAGTTGGTGGTACCGAATCATTGACACATACCAATATATGAATGCGGCCCATTACTCTGTATGTGCCACGGGGGCGCCAGGGGTTCCCATTTTTCAAATGACTACTCTTTCGTTAATGCTTGTTGACTCGGACTGTAATTTGACATGGATATTCTATGAGTGGATGTCAAGAGTCTCTCGGAAATCTTTTTTTACTCGGTGGAACCAAGTCATTTGACTAAATTCTTGGGAACGTGGTACGTGCTACCTGGAGATGTTCTGCTGGCCTGGCCGTAGTTCATCCGAACATGTTAGTTTGGATGGCGTTATAGTGAAGAAGAAGAATGGGATAATAAAGAAGAGGATAGGTCAGATAGATAAGGGGGCAGGTAGTTGAGAGCTCTGTACTGTATGTGAGGAGGAGGATTCTACAGTTAATGCTTTACTTGATGCAAAGCCAGTGGAGGGAGTGGAGGACAGGAGTGATGTGGTCATGGGACCGGGTGTGAGTAAGCAGATGGGCGGCTGAAATCTTGACCATCTGGAGTCTATGGAGGGAGTGAGCGGTGATGACTGTGAGGAGGGAGTTACACAGTAGTCAAAGCGGGAGGAAATTAAGGCATGGATAAAGCTTTCAGGAGCTGGGAGGGAGAGAGACAGTGGTTGATTTTGGCAATTTCACAAAGGTGGAAGCAGGAAGTTTTGATGACTGACTTGAGGTGTGGATCAAAAGAGAGGGTGGTGCTCAGGATAGCACCAGGGCTAGGGGGAGAGAGTGATGGTTTTATTGATAAAGGTGAGCGAGATGGCTTCGGATTTGCAAAAGATGAGTAAATTTGTGACCTAGCCAGGTTTTAGTAGACTGGCGATAAGCCACACCCACTTCTTTACTTTTTGTAAGAAAGTTTCTTCCCACTTCTCTGGTTTTAAAGAACCCAAGTCAATTAGAGCTGTACAGAATGAACTTCATATCTCCTGTGCCAAGCAGTGTCAAAACAAACATGGCGCCTGCCATGGAGTAGCTGTTCAGAGCTGCGCTTTGCTTTGTTGAAACCACAACATGCAGAGTCTTTAAAACCATAAGTCTGTACCGTACTACAAGCCATTTTCCTCTGCTTCATTTAGGGAGCCGGCTTAGCTTGTTGCGCTATGGTTGTCATGTCCACTCATTGCTTGATTGGTTAATCTGTGCGTGTTTTTCCCACCCCACACAGCCCCTGATAACTCAAACACCTGGTGAGCGCTTCCAGACTAATTGCCTGTCTCAAACATTGACTAATACAAGGAAATTAGGATGGATTCCACGTTAGGTTTTCATTGCAGAGGTGCAGGTTTTCGATGCGTATTCCAGCTTGATTTGGTGCTGATGTAAATATGGGTGTCCTTGGCATAGCAGGAAAAGTCCAGTAATGTAAGTCAATCAAATGCAATGCTCCCAGCTGGCGTAGCCTTTGTAGAAGAATAGAATGGTTGACGAAGGCCAAACTGAGGTCAAGAAGCAGGAGGATGCCTGAGTCTGCGGAGGGAAGAAGGCCATTTGTGACTTTCACAAGGGCAGTTTCAGTGCTGCGGAGAGGAAGGAAACCAGACTGGAGGAGTTTGTAGAGGTTATTGGAGCAAAGATGGGAGTGGATTTGGGAAAACAGCAATACGTTCAAGGGTCGGAAATGAGAGGTTGAAGATGGGCCAGTAATTGGACTGGTTTGCACGGTCAAGACTGGGCTTCTTCAGGATGGGGTGACATTACTTAATCTACTAATACATACTTGCATGCCAGGCACATTGGGGCTAAAGAGGATGTGGAGCATGTTCTTCTCTGCCTCCTGATCCTCAAAGTGCCCTTTAGTCAAGGCCATATTTGTCATGTGTGGGTATGAGGGTCCTCCTGCCGCCCTTGGAAATTTTTTTTATCTAATAACACTAATGACATTTTTAATCATTTTAAAGAAAATTAAAGCATCTGTTCAGCTGCTTTTCCCTCCAGGTGCAATTTGCAGCCTGAATTAATGTTTTCACTGGGAGCTGTTTTAGCCACGAGCAAAAATTTTACCTGGGCTTCACTATTGATGAGTATAAAGCATAAAACCTCAGCCACCATTAACCCTCAGAAGCTGATGATGTTGGTGGGATGCAGCTATTTTATGCATATATTTTTATCAGTTTTATCAGTTGCAGAATGCAGGACATGGGCATTCCACCTAATCAAAAGGGTTCTCTTTTATGTTTGTATTCCAGATTTACCCCGGGGCAGTGGAGCTCATGCAGGTCATCGAGGAATTCATCCACATTGTTGGATTGGGCATGAAGGATTTCCACAATGCTTATCTCATGACTGGGAACTTGGGTAAGAAATGAACTGGGCCACTGTGCTCATTTCAGCATTTATGTTTGACACTGACACACAATTCCTTCCCCCGTCAATCAGAAATCGTCTTGTGGCCTTAATGTGTTAAATCTCTTTGGAAATTAAATTGAATATCTGGTTTGTTTATGTGTACTTACCTTTAAAACGTATTTAAATGAACAAAACCCAATATAATAAGGATTTTAACCAAGCTACAAGGTAATTATTTTATTTTATTGATTTATTTTTTACTCTTTTTAGCAATGGATTGTCTGTGAGCACATTTCATCTCAGAATTCAACACAACGACTTGGTTATTGAAGCATACACGATGCATGTTCTGCAGCAGTGCACCAGCACACAAAAAAACTGTATCTCAGGACTGTGTGAGATTAGCTGTCATGGAAAATATCACTGAGAGTGTGAGATTTTGAAAAAAACACACACACAAAAACAGCAGAATTGGAAGCAAAAGTACAAGTTCCTTTCTCAGCCGTGATGACGTTTCACCCGGCATAGATTTTAAAATTTTCTTCTGTGCGGGGAAGAAAAAAGAGGAGCAGAACTGGACAACAGCCCTAAAGCAATATTTCTCCTCCTGAGTGTAGCTGTGGGTTCTTTTAGCTTCTGTCGCACTGGCTCGGGGATGATCTGAGGTCTCTGTGGCATTTCATTTCTTACTCAGCCATAAATGGTGTCTTAGTGCAATGGAATAATAGAACTGTGCGCTTGATTTATTCATGCAAGGGAATGTGAGCATGTACGCCTGAACTGGTCGGCAATTCTTCCTGTGTAGTTTGAGGCTTCTTCCTTGTATTCCTTACAATGGCTATCACTTGACCCACTTCTATCAAATGCTCACCCTTGTTGGCCCTTTATGGTATATGATTTTCACAAGGATGAAATAGAAGGCTTCCAGAATAGCATACCCAGCATGGTTCAATGAGTGCGTCTATCAAAATGCCATTACAGAGCTCCACAAGAGTCAAATTAAACTAATGGATTTCGACTTAGAAATCGAGTTGGATTTATTCTATATGACTGGGTTTTAATATCTTCATTCACAAAACTGATAATACTTGTGTGCCGTTTAACTTTTTCCTACTTTCAATCTGGTCTCATGGTTGGCATTGGCTTCTTTTTATTTAAAAATGTGAACAAATGGTCAAGGTTTCATAGATAGTAAAAGCCTGTTATGTGAAGATTGAATGTTTAGGGGTTTTTTTCCCAGTTTTGTCCCTTTTAAGAGCATGTGGGTGAACCGTAATGTGACTTAAGGCTTATTCTATTAGTCAATTGTACAGAGAGGTGGCACTTATTTAATATTTAATCACAAAACTATGCCTTATCGAACTGATTGTGGAATCACTTTGTCCAGCATTTCTATGAGAATGTTTTTTTATTTTATTTTTTTAAATCTGTTAAAAGGAAATGGGATTATGAAAAGATGGAATTGTCTATGTCTCCTACCAAATTCTGGTTACATCTGCTTCTTAGTGCCTCTTTGTGCATGTGCACAGATCAGTGATTCAAGCACATCTCATGACCCCTAATTTAACTTTATAACTAAACAATGCTCCTCTTTTTACATGCAATGTATCAACAAAACATGTTTTTCAAACCTTTGAGGTTCAAGTATATGCCTCTAGCACAGTGCTTTGGTCATGCTGTGAATGCATTATGTTCATACTGTTGAATAAAAAATGTCCTTCGATCTGCTTTTTTATGTTTGTTTTTAAAGCCATTTACCTTTTTGTTAAGTGTAATTATGTGCCAAAAGTTCAGCTTTATTCCAAATAGAGGAACAACAATATTTCTGAAGCTGTGTTTTAAAGCTCAGAAATCGAGGTAGGGATTTGGCTTTGGAGCAATTACGGGTAAATGTAGTAGGAACGAGTCGCCTCAGGCTGAAACGTAGCAGAGGCTTGCTGACTATTTGCAAAAAAGAGCGACTGCATTGAGAACATTCTTTAGTACAAGTTGCTGTTTAGTTCTAATGTCAGTACTGATTTCTGTTTGTGTTTCAGCTGTTAAATTAAAGAAAAGTCAATACCCCTTGTGTTTTTTGATGATACTTGACTGAGATATGGGGAAAACAAAGTTTTCAGGATATTTCTTTGTCCCTATAGCTTATTTTCACTGAAGGTCCAAAAATGAATGTCGGTGGAGAGCCCCGGGCCAAAACTAAACATTCATTTTGCAGTGCATGAAAATATGCCAATAACTCAACTGTGCAAAATAAATGCTTAAAGGTGCAATATGTAGAATTTTCAACTTTTGAAATGGGGAGGAGAAAGTCAGTGTCCCGTCTATAGACACGCCCACTCATGAATATGCATAAGTAAGCCGCAAATCAGCCTGTTTTTGTAGTGTTGCTCAGAAAGTGACTTTTCAGAGGCTAAAACTCTGGAAAACAGGCGAGTTTGGGAAAATAAACCTTAAATACTATGTTTTTAGAGTTCTTAGAACACATGGAGATATGGGACCTTTAAGAAACATGTCCTTAGCAGTCATGCCATATGTGATTTTTTCTCAAGACTACATAGTTATATATATATATATATATAATAATAATATATAATAAAATAATTATTGCCAGCCTGGCCAACCTGTAGTACCTATTTTCACCAGTTGGGTGAGTGTAAGCCTATTTACAGCAGAGCAGTCCATGAACTAGTCCATCTCTGGTAACAAACATCCATCAAACAGATAAACGCTGCGCTACCCCTGAGGTTTACAACTAACAAACAACTGCTTAAACATCTTCACTCATGAACGCATCACACATGTAAAGTTGACAACATACATATACTGACCGAAAACATTTGCGGAATGTAGCAGAAAATATTGTCACCTGCACATTCAGTAGTCAGGACCGGATATGGCGGAAGTGTCGGTTTTACTCAGTAATGCCACCTGGTGGTGGCAGAAATTGCTTGCAAATCTCACATATTGCACCTTTAAAGTAGTTTGAAATTGAAAAACACTTTTTATTGTGTTTCATGGCATAAAATTATGAAACATATAAATGTCTTCAAAGACATTTAGTACAATATAAATTCAATTTTAAATATGGGCAGCGGGCCGAAACGAATCGGACGGCACTGCCCTAGAGGAAAGAAATCCTTCTCACTGCAGCTACAAAAGGTTTTTACACCACAGCGCTTTTGTGGCCACGTGCTCCCTTTGATTAAAGGAATGGAAAGTTTTGTGAACCCATGGGTGGAAGCCAAGAGGAAAGCATCTGGCTGAGTAAGATGTTGCAGCATCATTTTGTCACTAATTTATGGCAGACTCCTGACACTTCCATAAATACTGCCCGTCACCACTGTATCGTCCTCTATCCTCTTACTTTTAGTCAAATAACCTTGATTGGAAATGGCTTCTCATGCCTGCCAATTGTTTTTTTGTTTGTTTTTTTTTCTTCTTCTAGCTCACAAGAAAACATTTAAAGGACAAAGTGCAGCTTGCTCTGTTTGAGAGGATGTGCTTTATGAATGGGAAAATATACAGTGACAATGATGATGAATAATTTCAATACCACTTTCAGCGGAGAATGATGATTACTTTATTTTGAGTGAAAATCGTTTTTCGTTGCCCAAACGGTTCATAAAATGCTGTACTTCCCACTAAAGACATTCCAACATAATGAGCGATGCTTTCGAGAAAATGAGCCGTGCTGAATATTCTTTGAGCTGAATCAAGGTTGTGGAGCAATATTGTCCCAGATCATTTACCTGCTGTAATACCCTGAGCTCTAAAAGACATCATTTCCTACACCCTGCTGAGCTTCAAAGCTTTGTGTGACTCCAACCACCAACATAAATAAACATTTTCTTACTGCTGCTGATGCTAAAACGTGGTGCAGTGAGCAGCAGCTCTGTGATTTCATGCCCACTGCAGGATCATCCCAAACACAGACACACCTTTCCCCGCCACAGAAACATGGAGTCCTGCCAGAATTCAAATTGTATTACTGGCACAAGCCAAAAAAAAAAAAACAATAGAGCATTTGTTTCAAATGTAGGATTAGCAGCAGATCACCCTTACAGAAGTAACACCTGACTAGAACTAGGATGTGATACCAGGATGGAGCAGCACAGGTTTATCCTCTCTGTGTAATCCCAAGATCCTTCTTCCTTAATCCAGAATATTTTTCTTGTCGTTGCCGTGGTGGACCAACTGGGCTTTATGCCATGTCAACAGGGAGGTGAGGAAAGGGAAAAATGTGATTAAGGAGATCACCTGTCAACTTCAGGTGCCAGTTTGTAGCTTCTTTTTTTTTTTTTTTTTTTTTTTACTTCCAGGTAACTGAGCACATAAATAGTTTAAAAGCCTGTCTGGCTGTGTTTCTTTGAAATCTAAATTATCTGTATATTTGCATACACAACTGGGTCGTGCTTTCTTGTTTTAAGTGGCTTGTCATCCACATTCACTATTATTAATGTGCTAAAGCAGTGCTTTTATATATTCCATCTACCATCAGCATGGATTAGGATCACAAGGCTTATTTAAGTGAACACAGAGAGAAACCCTATCCCTGTGTCACTTTGTGAGAGAAACATTATCTTGTTTATTTTTTTCCAGAAAGGCATGTACTGGAAAATGAATGTTTTATCATTGCATAATGTGGTTTCACAGCAGTTGCTGATACCCAATGACTGATATATAACCTTAAATCGGTCCGATATCAGCGAAAAATAAATTGAAGCGGTTTTAATCTGCCTGCATCTAAAATATTCAATATACGTAAACAGCAGATTTTGATCTAGTTTTAGTCAAAATCTTTCGCCTGAAAAACAACTCAGTTTTAGTTCAAATTTAGTCATCAGTGGTATTTCAGTTATCGTCTAGTTTTAGTCAACTAAATTGGTTACAAATATAGTTAACTAAAATATAAAGCATAAGAGTTTATGCATCATTTAAAAAAGAAAAGATTAAAATATTATTGATCAACCTCAAATGGGATGGTTAATGTATTTAAATATACACCGACATTAGATGGGATTAATGCAGAAGACCACATGGTAATATGATTTCTGATTAGATTTTGTCCCATGTGACGAAATTGTAGTCTTGTTTTTATTAGTTGCCAGAAATATCACTATATTTTGATATAGTTTTTTTTTTTTTTCATATGTATTATTATTATTTTTTAATTAGTCATACTGTCGGTATTCTCCAGGAGTGTTCAACCAATGAAATGAACTTGGCTCTACAAATGAAGATACCTTCAAATATCTTTGAACATGGACGGATAGTTATTTTAATTACAAATAGTTTATGTAAATCCAAATAAAGGGGTGGTGCATTCAAATTGCTCAACACTGCACAAACAATACTGTATTTGCAGAAACAAACAGTTAATACAGTATATGTACAGGTTGCCATATCGCTAACAACATTTTAAAAATTCTGTGCAGCTTAACTACCTTTCAGTGCAAAATGAAAGTGCATGCATTCAACAGTGAACTATATATACAAATATAATATCTGGCCAATTGTATAGATTTTCAAAAATAATCATATTGCCTTGAAAGCAGCATTTGAATGAAAAGTGAACCATTAAAAACCAACATCATCAGCTAATAGAGTGTGATTGTCAGACACACACACACACATAAGTTACACAAAAAATGAAAGAAAAAATAAGCGAATAAATTTAAATTAGGATAAATAACTTTGCACTGAATTAAATCACTTCATACAAATGTCCACAATGGTCAAGTATAGAAAATATTCATGGATTCAAACAGTCCAGTACTGGTGAATTATTGGTTTAGTAGCCTGGTGGCTTGCGGCTCGAAGCAGTTTTTTACTTTAGTAACCTTTGCTTTCAGTGTGTTTCTGTGGTTTAGGGTGTTCCTTTGTGATTATCTGTGCCCTCTTTGACTTGTAGGTGATGGGTTTAGTGGTGGGAAAGGTGCAGCAGTTGCCACACCATGATGGAATTTGTTGTTTAATTCCATTTCAGGTATCTGTAACTGCATCCTTGCACCTTAACGTATTCTCTTTGATACATGAGTAGCATTTGACATAAAGGTGTAAACTGGAATAGTCTCATTGACAGGAAATTCTGGTTGGACTCTGAAGGAAACTTTCCACTGTGAGCACTAACATGTATTTCTTTGCTGGTCTGTTTGTGTGATTGCTGTAGTTGCCAGCATTCAGAGACTTCCAGCCGTGTCTGTGATGACTGACATCAACTTCCCCATGAAGGGCCGTAAAGGGATGGTGGACTGGGCCCGGAACTCTGAAGATAAAGTGGTCATTCCAAAGGGCCTGTTTGTTTCCCAGTCTGCAGGTAAGGCAGCACATAAATCCCATGGTCGTCACACGTCTGAGATAATGCATCTTTCTCCTGATGCCAAAGCTACGTTAGGTTTAAAACCCATGTGAAACATGTATTTTTTTTTAGTCTGAAATAGTGGATCGAATACACTCATAAAACATTTCCACAGATGCATGAAATTCCTCCAAATGTCCTCAGTTAATCCTACACCCTGTGAACAAAGCTGATTGTCTTGCTTGTGTTTGTCCAGTCACAGAGTTTTTCGTCAACGCAGCATTTGTTTAATTATCCTTTCAAACACTGGCCATCACCTCTGGATATTTCAAAGCAGAGCCAGACTTTTTGGTTAATTGGTGTAATCACTCTTATTCAGACAATATTGAAGATATAAACAAAAAAACAAACATGGAATTGATTAGGAATCCAGAGCCATGTGTTTGATCCCAGATGCTCAATTTGGACTGTGTGAAGTGCTGCTTCTTGGGTGGACTTCAGCACTTCTGTGACTACAGTCAACAAAGTCTGTGGTACAAGAAGTTCTCATCAAGCGTTTTTTTTTTCTGGTCTTCGAGTGTTATTGGCAGAAGCTGCACTGGCACCGCAAAGTGCTGGGATTACCAATATGAAGTGTTACTCAATACTTCCTCAATAGTGTTGGGAAAATGACTCTAAAACTGTAATACATTTTATATTACTAGTTACAGGCATGAAAAACATATTTGTATTACAATATTACCATCTCCAAAATGTAACGACGTTACACTACTTTAAGTTATTTTTAGATAATCACACATTACATTAATTATAACATTAATACCATTAGTGATTAATGTCTACACATGTGACACCACAAAATACTTGCCTTTTAATTATAACATTTTTTTTGAAATATTGAAATATTCCCATTTAACAATGTAAACATTAAATGAATTCTTTAAAATGTGCAATATTTACAAAACAATATCTAAACATAGGTTCACATAACAAAAACATCCTCTAGGAACACAACATTCAATCAATCATCATAAAACAAATGATTGGAAATGTAAAATGTAACTGTAAATACATTTTTAATGGAATTAAAATAAAACATAAATAATGCCTTAGAGCCAAAAAGGCTGTATACCAAATAAAAGTGTGTATAACTTAAACAAAAACCTTGTGTTTAAATAATAGAATCACTTAAGACCCGAGCAAATGCATATTACATCACAGTGACAAAAAAGAGTAAAGAGCAAAGAGTTATTTTCAATAAATAAAAATATACAAATTAAAATGTATCTATTAAACAAAAACACAACAAGCCTTAATGTTCAGGTATCATTAGGTATGAATGAGTGAATTCAAAATAGTGGGAGTAATTCCACGTTACAAATGTGCAGTCTGTTTCCATGGTGATGCATTATGATTTGCAGGAGTCTGGAAGTTGGTGCAGAGTTTCTTACGACAGAAAGGGGTAGAATTCACGGCGGTGTCTTCAACACTTTTTTGACTCTTTTTTTTCATTTTCATTGGAATATCAGTGGGATTCAATAAGGTCTAATATAACTTGAGTTACTGAGATTGTAACGATTTGTATATTGTAGATATTTGTTTCAGTAATGCGTTATATTAGGAATATATTACAGTTCCTCATTACTTTTGTAATGCGTTACTCCCAACACTGTTCCTCAAATCAAAATACTTGCATTTCCAGAGAATGCTTCACATACAACAGTTTAACATTGACTTTGATCATGATCTGAATAGTTCTTACCTTACCTCTTGTTTTGTAGATATGGAGGGATCCCCAGTCTTCATCCTGGGAATGGTTCTCTACAAGACCCTTGGACTCATGCTACCTTCACCAAAGTAATCATTCAGCATCCCTTACCTTTAAAACCAATGTGCTGGCAACAGGACATTCCTAATAATCTAGATTTAGATGATTTTTAATAAAAGATAGTAGTCTGTTTTTAATTACTTTACTAGATTATGTCTACTCTCACACTGAAAGTCACATTGATTTCAAATTTCTCAGACACTTAACATTACACTGTGATGTTCATCTTAGAAAAGCATTTGTACTTTCATCAGTGCTGCCAAACAACCAGTCAATCTAAACATTGATTTATTTTTATTTTTTTGAAATAAGTAAAGAGCTTGGATTTTTGGTAAAAACAATTGTTCTTGATTACATTTCTTAAGAAAAAAAAATTACTTTTATTTTTGCATAAATAAAGAATACATCTTAAACCGAAATATCTTTTTTTACACAAAGGCCTTGCATGTCTGATCATGAGAGCGTGGCTTACTAAAAAGCATCCTCTTCTCTTCATGTTTTCAACACCATCGCTTCAATAGCTTTCTAAGAGGTTTTGGAACTTTCCCTCAAGCTCTAAAAAAGTTTTTTCTTCTCCACTTCCACCTAATCCTGAAGTATTATCTTTAAAAAAAATATATATCTTGGATGTTTAAGGTCAGAATTTAGCTTCATAAACACATTTCTGATGCAGCTGAGCTTCAATATCCAAACTTAAAGGGGAGGTATTGTGTAAAATCGACTTTTTCAAGATTTATATCATGTTACTATGTCATTCCCTCATCAAAAACATACCCGGAGTGTTGCCTTGGCTCATTCATGTATGTTTGAGTAATCTTTAAAAACTCTGACGGCATCCATTTTAGGTGTAAATACGCCTTTGTCCTCCTAGGAACGCCCCCACCTCCTAGAGACGCCTCGGACCTTTCGTCACCACCCACCGCTCCACAGCAGGGCCCCTCCCCCTCCTATGTTCTCTTCCTTAGTTCAGCCCACAGCACCCGCCTACACAGATTTAACTTTTCATTTATTTATTTTAAATACTTTTGTAAGAAACCCATGACTTATGTATATTTCCAAGATAATAGAAAATATTCTTAGTCATTTTATAAGTTTGTCAATAAAATGGTACGTGTGCGCTATGTCTTGTTTTTAAACTTTAAATGCCTTTTTAAAGGGGACATATTCAAAGAAGCTCCTTTTGTGGTAAATGTCATAAAAGTTATATACAGGTATAACACTGCCAGGTTAAATATTTGTATTGTATTGGTATTTATTCATATTTCTTATTAATTTTATTTATTCTTATTTTTTTCTAATTTCATCTTTATTATTTTATTTGATAACAATATAATCATAATATATTATTATTAATGATGTAATACAAACATTTACTATAATCATATTTCTTATAATTATCATTTTTTTTTTTTTTTTTAGTTAAGTAAGAAGATAAAGCCTGAATTTTAATTGTTCAATTTGAGAAGATGAAATAAAATGACTTGCGTTGACTATTCAGTTGTGTTATGTTCTACTTTTGGAGAATCATGAACACGTATGAGTGAGGGGGTACTCATGGTATGACAGAATGGCTCAAGGGGGACACAAGACAAGAACAGTTGGGAACCACTGTTCTAATGTATTGTAGCGATGTAAAAATGTAGAAAGTAGCCAAATACAGCGCACAGAAAAACGGAAGTAAACAAAATCCATGCGTGTTTGTGTGAGTATTGAAGGGGGCGTGTTCATGGGCGCGTCAGACAAGCTTGGAGTTCCTTAAAGAGACAGAGGCAAAATCGAAGCATCATGAACCGTGTGCTACAGAGGGAAATTTATTTGAAGTTTAATATTTGCTGCATTTTCCCAAAAAAATGGGTAGCATAGTTATTTGAGTATACTATAGAATGGTACTATGTGCCTGAACAAAACATGATACCCCCCTTTGAGATAAGCCAGCTCAGTAACAAGTAAACATGGTCACCGACACCACAGGAATGTTTTTAAATGCTAACGCCTTTTTGCCTCCCGCAGGAACCACACTGTTGTGAACTCCAAGGTCATTGCTGTGACTGTGAGACCAGAGCCCAAGGCCACCGAGTCCCATCTGGAGATAGAACTCGCTCACTTGGCAAATGTAAGCATGGCAGCCAGTCAGGCACTTAAATCAAACAGAAAGCTTGCAAACAGTTGTTCAACACCAGAGTCATTTTTAACTTTGATATGTGCTTTCATATTTATGGACATGAGAGAGGGGGTGCTTTGGTTGGTTGATTGAATGTGAACATTGAACATTGTGAAACTACAAAAAATGAAATGACCAGACAACAATCAAATGCATCACACCATAGCCGACCAACCAGATTAAAGGTGGAGTCCGCAACTTTCAGATCCCTCTCTCCTCCTCTCTCCCCGCTGCTCTCTTGCCCTGCCTCCAAACATTCCAAAGTCCCTCCCTCAGTAAAGCTAACGTTAGTTGGACAGCAACATCACAGTAATATAACATGCTCTGTTAAAAGCTATTACTGCAGTGTTTCTCTCTCTCTATGTGCCACACCTCAGCAGCAGCAGCAACAACACAGTGTCACTTACAGCAGCCCACACGGAGGATGCTGCGCGCACATGAATAACACATGCAGCACAGAGTTCTAGTGGAACAATTACAAATCAAACATAATGTAAATCAAGCAGCAGAAAAGTCACCAATTCCATCTTCTACTCCTCCAGACCATACACTGTAAAAAAGACGACGCTTCAGTCCCGGTAAAGGGGCGGGGACTGTGAGCAACAGCTGTCAGACAGTCCATCAAGCACAATCCTGGCTCTGATTGTTTTTTTTTTTGCTCGGTCGTGGTGCATTCTGGCAATCTGCCAAAGGCTGCAGGAGCAGCAGCAGGGTCTCAATGATTCTATTTTTTTTCATACAAACTACTAGTTTGATGTAAAGCTGTCCATACATAGCGACAGCTTTAGCAAATATGACAAAAAGTTACTTTTATAAGAGTTGCAGACTGTACCTTTAAGCGTAATGCATGGTGCCAAAACTTTTACATTGAGCACTATTTAATTGAGCTACTTGTTACTTGTACTTGAGTATTTTATGTATGACTTATCTGTATTTGTTCTTTTGTACAATTTCAATCAAGTAACAGTACATCTACTTGAGTAGAATATATCAGTACTCTTTACACCTCTGCTGATTTCAATGTGATCATAAAGCACATTTATTATCCTCAAATATTACTAACATATTTTACCCTTGGGGTCAATCTGACCCCAGGGATATTTGCCTCTCGAAAATTATTTTCAGTTTTAAGTGTTTGTGTCAGACACTTTGGTTATTTGTTGAATACATAAATAACCCTTTGATAATGAAACATTGTCCGGTTCTGTAGCGCCCCCATCAGGACAAAGTTTTGAATTAGAATTAATTTATTTTGAATAGTTTTTGTCCAAATCATTTTCAAATTTACTGACAACAATAATGACCACAACAGCCTGAACCCTAGTGGTTGTGGTGAAGGTGATGATATGACCTTTCCTGCTGTGTATCTTGAAAATTGTTCATTAAAATATTTTCTAATTTGGGGTGTACATTCATGACTCACACAGAATGAACTATATTGATTAGTTAATTTTCAAGAGAGAGAAAGAGAGGGTGCAACAGGTTGGGGTCAAATTGACCCCAGAGGAACACCAATCTCTCCAACATGCGTTCAGCACATTAAAAGAAATATATAATCCTGATAATTTTATGGTTAATCAACTGTGCCCATCGAATTAGGAAAAGTCATGAAATATGAAAAAAAAAAATCAATTGTCAACTATGAATTTTTGAATGATAAACATTTAAGAAAGTGTCTATTGATATGGTTACCGAAGTACAAGTACGTAGCGTCTTAGGTTTAGGTTTAGGTTCAGGTTAAGGGTTAGGCTTAGGGATAGGGTTAAGATAAGGGTTTAGTGTTAATGGTTAGGGTTATGCTATAACCCAATATCACAACAATTTTCAGGGGTAGGGTTAGAGTTAGGTTTAGGGTAGGGTTTAGTCTTAGTCACATAACCTAAATTGGATAAATAAAGGTGTTGCGTACGAATAGAATGTCAATATATTGATACGGCAACCGTACGGATAGCCATTGCCAACATTTAATGGGGTTAAATTGACCCCAAGGATAATAAGAGGGTTAAGTGATATTAAGGACAAACTTCTGATTCAATGATTATGATGATGTTAAAATGTAAAGTGATTATCAGTTCTCAGAATGATATACTAAACATTTGATCTCTTCTCTTCCAGGGAACAATGAACCCCTATTGTGCGCTATGGGACAGCACCATCATGTAAGTGCGCATGCAGCTTCTGTAATATTATTCTAAACGTGTGTTTACATTCAAACTAATTACGATCAAAGGCAGTATTTTGTCACACTGGAATTGTTTTATTATCCCCCGTTTTTTATTTTTCGAGCCCTCGAACAACAACCCTCACTGAGAAATAGTTTATATTTGTTGCGTTGTCTGTGTGCACCTTGCTGTGGCTTGCTCACCTGTAGTGCAGAAGGTCACTGATTGTGGATTACAAAGGGATGAAATTGCTTCTTCAACTCCCAAGATCGTTTAGTTCAAATCAAATGTTTGTCCAGCGTCGTATTAAACCTTTTTATCTCTGACAATGGTTTCATTTGGACTTTGGCCTTGGGTGTGTTCAGCATCGTGAGACCTGTATCCATGTGATTGCTACCATTTAACTGTTTGTGAGTGAATTTAATTTGATTGTTTTTTGTTTTCATATTTACTGCAGACCTGATGTTGAGTACTTCATAAAGGGATCATAATATTGGTGATGATTTAATTATCTCCCTCATAACCAAAGTGCCTGAGTTATTTTTTGGACGTTTTGAGATGATATGCCTCAGTCCTGTGTTTTTAAGAAAAAAAATGTATCTAAAATATTTTAACAAAATAAAAATAAATACATTAAATTAAAACAATAACATCTCAAAATGGCTCCAAAATGACTTGGACAATTGTGTTATGAGGGTGACCAAATCATGCATTTCCTGCAATCCCCAAATGTGATTTATCTTTCTACTAAAACATCTTTTGCTTTTTTTCAATTGAATCCATCTTTAAATAAATATTCTTCTTGGCCTTGTCATGGCCTTGGGAGTGGCTGCATATTAACCACAGAGCACAAATATTCAATCATTACTTCTTTTTAGTTTAAATCGTTTTTCCAATTCGTCTCATTAAGATCAATTTGAAATAGCAAATACAGATTAGCACTTGATTTTTATTCAGATGTAATGAAACACAATGTACAGTATTTAATGGAAATTTAAAAAAAAAAAAATCTGTTGTCACACTTGAAAACACTTTGATCCAGCTCAGGTGTGTCTCAAAATGAATTAAGTCTGAAGTATTTCCCTTCAGGACAAAGTTAACATGTAGGTTACTTTTTACAGTGACATGCCTCAATGATTATGTCTGCAGTAGGCTTGATTTCATTAAGCTGTAATTACTGTAAAGTAAGTAAGTAAAGTAGTGGGACATGATGCCAAATGCTAATCAGGAATATTCTCTGCGTGAGAAGTTTGTGGACTGGTTATGGACTGGTTAAGAAATGTAAATAGAAGTGCTTTTGATTTAATCTCAATATTTGTTGAGTAAAATCCCTGGATTTTAGTGGGCTGAACAAAAAATAGCAAATGGATCAGAGGTAAAAAAGCAAAAAATCAGACCGAAGTAAAGAGTTGAAAGTAAAGTAAATAATGTAATTACTTTATTTAGTCTGGCAGATGACTGAGAGACACTTAAGATGTCGTGAGCAGAGAAGGTGCTTGTTTGAAGGTGGGTGACGTTGCATTGAAATGGCCTGAAAGTGAATCTCCTTCAGGTAATTTTAGGTTAGATGGTACCATGAAATCATTTTGAAATCTGCATTATGGAACAGAGAGCTGGATAACCCAGATATGTCTCGAGTGGGCTCCAGACAGGATGGCTACTGGGAACTGAGCAGAAAGCAGTTGAGTGGAAGACTAATTAGTCGAGTGTCCAAGCATCTACATGGAACCAGCTCTGCTCTATTCTGCTGGTATCGGCTGCTTTTTTCCATAGTATTTATAGCGGTGGTAGATAGATAGCAGCTGTTTGGTAGGGCTGGTAGATGTTAAAAGCAGACAACAGCTGTAAGACCTAGTGAAGGGTGATGAGACAGGCAGAGGAAGGATGACCTACATCCTGTGGAACAATAATGTCCTACTATGGAAAGCAGAAAAGCAACTGCACAGGATATTAGCCAGGAGAAGCTCCTCCCCCTCATGGAAAAGCCATCAATGGTTGCATTAGAATTACTTTATTAAAGATTAACTAAAGCCCAAAATGACCTTTTTTTATCTGGGGGAAACAAATTCTTGATATATTGTGGTTAAACTGTTGACATTTTCGTCAAAGTGGTAAAATGTAGAGCTTTTTTTGTGTGTTTAAAAATGTAAAAGTGACTGCCCTCAATGGGCTGAAACTATCATACCCTAAAAGTGAGTTGTTTTTTTTGTAAAAATCAAAAAAATTGCAAATTTTAGTCAAAAATATTCTACTACGACATCACATCCAAAACAAGCTCACACAATTATCATAGACACGTTCCCTGCAATTCATATATTTCCTGTATCAACAATATTATGATTCGTCGCTGAGGCGGAAATAGGAAGCGGAAGTAGCGTACTAAACATAACGATAAACAAATATTTCCTCTGGCAGTCTACAAGTGAAATATAAATAGTCTTCATTAGGGCTGGGCGATATGCCTGAAAAAAGTATCACGATATAAATGTTTCATATCAGTCAATATTGCGAACTATTAATTCGTTTTTTTTACCAACTCAAAATAAGGACCAGAATTAAAAAAAAAAAAAAAAAAAAAAAAATTTCTAACATTTAAAAGAGGTCAACAAAACTATGGAAAAAAAACAAAAAAAAACCACCAAAAACATAAATAAAAAACTGTTACATGTACAAATAATGACATTAAATAAATGCATAATCAAAGAAAATGTGTAACACATTTTGTAAATAATAAATCAGGGCACACCTGAGGTAGAAATAACATCTCTGGCATGAAGCAAACAGCAGGGTATGTAATTGTTAAATATTATGGGGGTAATTTTGATATTTATTTCCTCATTTGTAATTTTTTCTAAATAAAAAACAAACAAAAAAAGGCACATGAAAAGGAAAAATAACTCCAATAGTGTTCTTACTGTTTATTATAACCACTGCTGCTGAATCTTGTTTATTTTAATAATGAGTTACATAAAGCTACGGTTGATAAATATCACTCTGATTTCCTGCAATTAAACCAGATCAGGCTTGACGATTTAATCATTAATCTACTGTATCGTTATCGTTTTATTGCCTAGTTGCCTAACATACATCAGTGATTAATATATTCTCTAAAATAAGAATCCTCATCACTAAATCTGGCTATTTTAAATCTATATAATAAATCTGTAATTTTAATGTATATTTTCAACCTGTTCATGCAGATTTTAATAATAAGGATTTATTTTAGTAAAAGAACATGTGACTTCTTTTTTTCTTTCTGGTGTTGATGTGTATAATTATGCCCCAGAAATGAAACAAACTCAAAGCACTGTAAACAGGAATATTCCTTTAAAGACAATTCCTCAATATCTGAAAATAAGTCAAATTCAGGGACACAGTAGGTGTATTTTTATGGTTTTGTTAGAATCTTTTTAGCTTCTGGTTTGTTTGTAAGTTTTAACTATTCTCTCACACACACAAACATATGCACACGAGCACATGAGCAAACAGAAGCTTAGGCCTATCTTTACAAAGCAGACAAATGTGTGCTTTTCAGAGCGTGCGACTAAAGTTGAATAAGTAATGACTTGAAAATGTAACTTTTATTCATTTTGATGTAGATATCAGCAAAATCACCCCATGTGGTTTGTCCATAACGCGTTTTTTTTTTTTTTTTTTTGTGTTGTGTCTATTTTCTAGAAGTAAAGTAAAAGCTGTGTTTTTTTCTCTTCCACATTGACTTTCTCAAACCAATTATTGAGCTATTTGTAATCTGAACGACACTTGTAGTCATAATGTGGCCAGAATGTTCTATGATGATCATCTTCATATCAAACGTTTGGCTCCTTCCCACAGCGGCCGTCCTCTGGAGTCACTCGGGGGTAATGCACCATCTGTCAGCCATGTTGTTCCAGACCAAATGAAAAGTGTTTGCTGTTATAGTGAGCAAAGACCATTGGCTGTTCACACATACTAAACATGTCGACGCTGAGGCGCAATCGGCACTTATGACATTTACATGTCGTTAAAAACAGGTGATCTGCATAACGTAGATTCTTACATCGCATCCGTGGAAAGAACTTTCATATGTGGGGTCAATATTTTCTGAATTAAAATACTTATTTGTCGTTTCTATTTGTCAAAAGCTAAATTCTAGGAGAAAAAAAAAAGTCTCTGCAGTTGCCAGATATTTGTGATATTAAAATGGTGACACCACATGGTAAAGGTTGAGAACCACTGTACCATAGTGTATTATCCATTACAGATTCTAAACTATTATCTCAGTAATTTTGTTAAATATAAAGCAGAATAAATCTAACATGTGCTGATGACATACACACACAGAAATGCAGCAAAAAACAAAAGGAAGTCAGATGTAAACTTCATTTTAAAGAAGACAACGTCATATATATATATATATATATATATATATATATATATATATATATATATATATATATATGTTGTTTTTTCCCAGCCTTATTTATATATATATTCTAGCAGATGCCATACAAGGCACACCCTGGACAGCATACCAGTGTTTTGCAGTAATAGAAAAAAAAGTCAATCACAGTCACTCACCTGTTCACTCCTACAGACTATCTTTGGAAGGAAACTGATGTGTCCAGTGGAAACCCAACTGCACATGCTCAGTGAGAACTAGCGCTAGGGAAGGTGTTTTAAATAAACCCATTGTGCTGTGGAAACCATGGCAAGCACAAAAACCTTTCCAAGGCATCCAATAAATCTATTTTTCCTAGTTATTTGTTTCACTGCTGCACCACTGGCATGAGCATAAACCAACAGGAAGCTTTTATTACATTTCCAAATGCTATATTCATTGTTATGATACAAACTTTAAATTAGAAATATCTTTGCACTGCAGCACTGGGAAACTTTTCTTTTTTTTTTAAGTAGCATTAACTTAGATTTTTAGAAATAATATTCAATCACATTATTAAAGAAAGTTTAATACCTTGTTCAATCTGTGCACCACTGATCCCAGCATGTCTTTCTATTTGTTTTGTGCTTTTATCTAATTTAACTTTTCATTCCCGACAAATAAATGAATGAATTTTAGGCAAAGTGAGCGTTGTTTACTTTATCACAGACTTTCTTTACCTCAGCCTCTTAGCCTTGACCCCTGAGGGACAGTACGCCGAGTTAGCGGTTTGCCTAATTAATTTACAAAAGGTTTATTGTTGCATCGCATTAAAAAAAAAGCGTGTGATTATGTTAACAATCAATGATTTAACAAAAGATGTGCTCAATACTTCTACTTATATTACTTTCTACAAAAGAGTGTTTATCAATTTAACATATTATGTAATACCTTCATACATGTGCTCAAAAGGAAATATAAGTTAGTTACATTTAATCAGTGGTGGGTAGTAACAAAGTAATTTTATTTTTGAGTTTTTGTATTTTACTTATTTGGGGGGATACTTATTGCTTTCACTACACTACATCTGACAGACAAATATTGTACTTTATACCAGTGGTTCTCCAACTTTTTTGGCTCAAGTACCCCCATTTCTCTTCTTTCTGAATCCAAGTACGCCCTTTGTCAGACTACATTTTACCCAGAATTCTGTGAAAAAAGCAACTATAGAGCATAACGTTGGATGAATGAGTGACAAAACACATTTTAAAGAATCAGATTTTGTAAATAAGTGGAATTAAACAGTATTTAAATAGAATTATTCCTACAGTTGTTATCATTTCCAGTCTCTTTCTGGTTTAACTCTTCTAATCAAGATCATTTCCATCATCATTATTATGATTATCATTTTTAACTAAAAATAAACAACATAAAACCCCCCTATTTGTAATGCTTTTATTCGTTAATTTTCCGCACTCTCCCTCAAGTACCCCCTGTAGGGCCATTGCGTAGCCCTCGGGGTACACGTACCCCTGTTTGAGAAACACTGCTTTATATAACGGTTGGTTCCGACCAAGTCATTTGATTAGACAACAGAGACATACAGGCTTTCTAATAATCATTAATTAACCTTAAATCAGTTGGTAAATATCTTAGATTGTGGCAAACGTTACACATCAAAGATGGACATAAATAACATTTGATCGAAATTATGAACGATCATCAGACTGAGAGGAGGACAAACCAGGTGTGCTGATATGAAATGATACAAAGTAGCAGTAAAGAAGCTAACTTGTGTGTATGAAATGTTTATTTGTTGCCTGGCATTGATTGTTTGATAAAACGCACTTGTATTACTGTTGTATAAAAGCAATATCACACTCGAGGTTGGCATCAGCAAACTGTTGTATTCATTGCATGGAAGTTAGTGAACGGAGACTTTATGTACTTATTTGTGTAATGTTGAGCCTATTGAACAGTGAACAGTGGTGATTTACTTGGTTTTATGTGCTTTCTACACAAACCTAAATGTCATGGTACTTAATTAAACACCACAATGTTATTCCGTTGTAATTGTAAACCTTTAACAAATTGTCCGTCATCATTTTCTTAATTGCACATATGGTGATTAAAATGATGTTCTAAATTTTTAATTACTTTCAATACAGACTGTACATACTTTAGGAATTTCACTTATGTAATATGACTGAGCTGCTTTTACTGGAGTAGTTCTCGACAAGGAGTATCTGTACTTCCGCTCAAATAATGAAGTTGAGTGTACTTTATGTATCTATTCCAGAGTAGATAGAGATGATCGCTCATACAGTACATGCAGGACTAATGGCTACAAGCATTTTGTGATTAGTGAGAGAACCATTAAGGCTCCTCCACAGTTCTTTACCTCTCTAAGGAGTCTTTGGTTAAGGACTTTGTTAATAACTCAAACACGATTGTATATGTACGAATCAAGTGGCTGCAGTTAAACCACTGCACAACGTCTCATGAATATATTTATGTAGTACTGTAGTTGCAGATCAGGTGTCCAAGGACTAAACAGAAGTAAGCATTAATTTGTCAGGAACACTCAACTTTCAATGGAATAAAAAGCCAGTTAATAATTAATACGCCAAGGTGTGAAAGCAGCTGTCGTAGCTACAGGGCGAGCGCAGGATCTACTGTAACACCCAAATAAAACCCACCTTTTCTAACCATACATAACACATACATATTCATTTTTAACATTTTAGGAAAAAATGATAAAGATGATATTAAAGATTAATTAGAGAAAAATATTAAATAAAATGACGCATCCATCCAGCATACAGTATTTGCGGTCCCTGTCTATTGAGAGCAACACCTAACGAATAAACCTCAGGGTATACTATGATTATTGCAGTGTAATGACTTGATAAAGCCCGGTTTTCCTGAATAGGATATCTTCTCCTTTGTAAAGCTTTGTTGTCATTTAATTATGTGAGATATTCACATTTTTATTGAATCAAAACAGGAGTGACTCACTGAAGGAAAGTGTATCGCGTAGCATTTTAGTAGCTTCTAAATGGAAACCCTTAGGAGTTTGGAAAAATAATAAATCAGCATGATTGAAGCCATGAAAGCATTTAAGCATAATGTGGTTTTTATTTGGATGTTTGGTTGTGCACTGTGCTGCAAAAAGAGGCTGACACTGACACTGTTGCTAATTCTAAGCTGCAGGAAGGACTCGTGATGGACTGATGAGGTTCTCTAACTATTCATTATCTGACCGTGGGAGGTCTACTTGTGTTTGTGCGTCAGGGTGGAGAAAGGGTTTCAATCTGAGGCTGAACATAGCAGTGGACTGGAAAATTAACCAGCAACTTTATGTTTTGATTTACTAATAATTAATGCAATGAAAAACTGGTTTTACATAGTTTTGATTTATCTAAGGTTTATTTTATTTTATTTTTTTCAAAACTCTTTTTATTACACATTTTTGGAACTCAATTAAGAAATATTTTGTTTAGTACTTACATGCAATAAAACAAAAACAAAACAAAAAAACTACAAGATCAAGGACAAACCAAAAAAGTCAATAACAACAGTAGCAATGACAGTAATAGTGGGAATAATAGCAACAGTAGTGTTAAAAAAAAATAGTCAAGCAGAGAAATATATACTGTCTCCTTTAAAATGAAATTTACATCTGACTTCCTTTTGGTTTTTGCGCCCTGGGTTAATAGGAGTTTCCTCAACATATAGAAATGTGCTCCCATTTTTCTTTTGTACTCATTTGGTTCACTCACACAGCTGGCTATAAATTACCTGTCATCAGCTGATCTAAGATGGATGGAATCATTTCCCAGCATTGCTCTTGCACTGGTCCTGCTTGTGTGTGAGTTTTTAGACGCATTATAAAACTGCTTAAAGTGCACTTCCTAAAGTACTCTTCAAGCCCACTTTTCATCATTTGGTTTATCTAATAGGCAAGCAAGGAATTCAAAGTATATCGCCAATGGATGGTAAGAAAGGTGAGCAATGACAGATGTGTTGGACAGAAAAACTAAGCTGAGATTGGTTATTTAGTTTACAGTCAAACCACTTTGGACTATTATAAGGACACAAAGAAAACCAGAGGAGTTAACGAGGCAAAAAGCTTGGATTGTTTAAAGGGTCCATGTTAAGCTAAACCAACTTTTCTGTGCTTTAAACATCATAAAGTGCTATTAGGGCTTCATACACATGTCCAAAGTGTTTTTTTTCATTGATTCCGTCAATCGTTAGTTAAAGGGTGATTTGCTCCTTTCTTACTGCAGGGCGAGCCCAACACCTCGCTCTAATTTGATGACGCATTCCCACTTTGATGACAAATTTGACACGGCAACTGAGCTAGAGAAGCCACGCCTCCAGGAAGCTCTCTGCCGTGATTGACATGTAAACAGACACGCCCACATACGTGAGCATTTCAGCGTCCTTCACGCAGTGCTGTGTATGTATTTTCTACAGTCTGTGTATGTACCGATGAACGCCCCACACCCACGCTCTGTCTCATGTTTATAAAGCAGCATGAGATCGACTACGGAGTGGATGGGAGAAGGGGAGGTCGTCCTCTGGCCCTACATCATCATGTGGGGAGGAGTAATTCAGTGTCCCGTCTATAGACACGCCCACACATGAATATGCATCAGTAGGTGCAAATCAGCCTGTTTGTGTGGCGTTGCTCAGAAAGTGACTTTTCAGAGGCTAAAACTCTGGAAAACAGGGGATTTTGGGAAAATAAACCTCAAATACTATGTTTTTGGGGTTCTTAGAACAAATGGAGATGGGTGAAAAATAGCATAATATGGGAGCTTTAAATTCCAAGTTTGTCTTTGACCTTGTTTTTTCATGACTTTTCTTGCAGTTATTGGAAATGTTGATGCAGGATGACAAGGTTAAAAACTGCAGCACAATCAAGCAGTCACTGTTTGAAGTCATGACAGGATGTAAAGTTGTCAATACACCAGTGAATGTCTAGAGAGTGCTCAGCAACGGGTGCGTAATGGATGTCCTGTCACTGCACTCACTGTGGTTAACATCATCAGTGACACTTTGTCTTCAGGGCATTTTATATCCCCGAGTTGCCGTCCCTGATAAGGTCAAACAACACATTACATGTTGTGTACATAAATCCACAGTCAGGGATTGTTCTGCTCCGAGTTTCTTCCTCTGACACGATGTTGAAGAGAAAGTCAGAAGCAGATCCGGACCGTGTTGAGGATTGAGCCCTCAGCTGAGGAAAGATTCTTTCAAAAAAAGTTTGCGAGACGTGCAGGCATCAAAAAAGCCATCAGGCTGTCACGGAAAGTGTGTTTTGAAGAACAGGTTTGTTTTTTTCTTCTCTCTATCGAGCCTTATGCATGCAGTTTTTACAGAAATCTCAAGCTGTGTGAAGGATGTCGTTCCTGGTAGCTTCACTTCACAGCTCCTCAGTCTGTCCTATGAGGTCCTTTGTTTGAATGTTTAGAAAAAAAAGCACTAGAGTTTAACTCTGTGTACAGAAGCAAATCAAAATTTGGCAGCTTTATGCTTTATGACTTGGGTTTTCCAATGACTCATGGCATTATGACAATAATAAAAATGTAATGATTTACTAATCTGCAGCTTCTTATTGATTATTAATCTGCATTTGCATGCTAAATGAGACCTAGCTGCCATGCAAGGTGCCAATTCTTCTTTGGAAATGTATCCATCACGGTAGTTGGAAGACAACCCACTCCTGAGATAATGCCACTTTAGTCTTCTCTGAATGTGTCTTAGAATAGAGAGAGATTAGGCAATGCAGCTAATTTTTCCACATGATTGCTTTAAAACTGTAACTTCATTAAAAGTCAGACAGCTTACAGACAAAAAGCTGCTTTATACACATCACATTAAGAATTTTCCTACAATGTACCAAAAGTAACTCATTTTAGACCATACGTAGCCACTTAACACACTATTTCTTTTCCAAAATGGAGCAGGTTCAAAGATCCTATCAACAAACATGACGGCCTAATACTTACAGTTAAAAAAAACTTTCAATTTCAAGTCACATTTATTATTAAGTGCAAAGTATTCGATAAAAAAAAAAAAACATTTAAAAAAAACCAAAACTCAATAAAAGGTCAACTTAATCATTACATTCATTGTCATTTTTACTCTTTGTCGAATCATTCTTTGGGCCAGCATGAATGTTCTGCTGGGCCAAATCTGGGCCCCACACCTTTTGTTTGACACATAAGTTAGGGTCAACATTTTATTTAATTTTTTTTTAATCTATTATTATATCCTGAAGTCAAGTCTCCATTTTGGTCTGTTTTAAAGGCATTGCTTTATTTGTAATAGCTATAAAAACTGAAACAAATAAATATAAAAAATAATAAGACTATGCATGCCCCAAATCTAAAACTCCAAATAATTCACCTCTGTTTAATTTGAAATTTAAGTTTTATGTGCCTTGCTGGGAAAAAAGTTAAGGGACCATAAATCCAGACATTTATTCATTTTTTTTTTTTATTTTTTTTTTTATGTACGTACAGTTGGCTCTTGGTTGGTACAAATGGCTTCTCGCTTTTTTCCTTACAAGAATAAATTTTGCTGCCATATTGATCAAATGACAAAGCAGGATTCCTGGCACCGCAGACTTTAGGCTTTCCTGCTCACACACACAAATCAGCTGCATGCTATGTGTTGTTTTAAATCAGGGGAATGCATTTGGTGAAGAAAGTGTGAGGTGCTGTTGCTAAAGTGGTGGGCTATGAAAAAACAACAGGTGTGAGCTTGTGGAGGAGATGATGAAAGTCTATGACGCAGTGTGATGCAGTCAACCGTTTTTGATCTGTCTAGTTTGATTTTTTTTTTTTTTTTTTTGGTCATATTTTGTCAATATTTTTATATAAAACAAAGATGTGTTTAAAAATATACATGTATTTTTTTTATTTTTTTTTATTTTGTAAAGTCATAATGAGTGGGGGGCTGAATGACTAATGGAAGCGCCTCTCATTTCACCTACTAGTGGTCTGAAGTGGAGACCGGCTGCAACCATTTTCACTGATTTCGTGGGGGTGTCATCACTTCTGCGGTGATTTTAATGTAAACACTTTCACTACCTTAAACGACAAAACCCTAAATAAAATAATGTTTGGCTATATAATAACGGAAATAGTTCTTATGAGGCCAATTCTTATTGAAGAAATGCAAAAAAGAGTCTGCGACGTTATTCATTTGTTTTCCACTTTTGTGTCAGACCCCCCCCCCCCCCCTCGCTCACAGCAGCGCAGAGGAACAGAGTATCAATCTGATGCTGTCCACCGTTTCCAGGGTGAAAATTCCCCTCTGGAAACGGCAAAAACCTGCTAATTTACACATTTTGGGAAGAAAATTCCATCTTTAAGGCGATAAAAGACACGGAAAATTGGATTGTCAAAAGGGAAAAAACTAAAAATCGAGTTTTTGTCGGGAATTTTGAGAGGAAGTCGCGCGCGGGGGGAAGCATACAGGTAAATATGGATGTGTGTCTGAGGTTTACATGGAGGGGTAATGGTGGTGGTTGGTGTTGAGTTGCCAGTATCTATCTGCGTAAATCGAATCAATCAGCACCGGTGTGCTTGGACAGCGCATCCGCGCGTCCCCCCTTTCCTCCTCCTCCTCTTCCTCCTCCTCCTCCTTCGTGTCCCTGCTCTCTCGCTGTCCTCCTGTGTAGCCATCAGTTCATATTAATAAATAATCCCGGTAGCCGCACCGCAGCGATGCCGACGGGTCCGGTGGAGCCACCGCTGGAATGAAGAAGAAGAAGAAGCCTCTAACTGCCTCTCTGCCTCCCGCCTCACAGGAACGATTCTTGGGGAGCCTGGTCTGCGAAAGGATGTAAAACGGTGCTCACAGATGCATCGCACACAAAATGCTTATGTGATCGTGTGTCTACCTTCGCCATTTTGGCTCAGCAACCAAGAGAAATAGTAAGTGGGCTATTGATTCGCTCTCCTGTGTGGGTTTTATAGGCTAATGTTGAGGGAGGGGGGGTGAATGTGAGGAATGTTGGTAAGAATGGTAATTGAATCTTTGCTATGCTAATTCTGTTAAATAGTTATTCAGTGTGAGTGTGTGGTGGTGGTGGTGGTGGGGGGGGGGTGATGAGGTTGATTTTGATCATAGATTTAGCTAACCGTGCGTGTGCTAGCTTGCACAGAGAGAGGGAGTATCCTCATCCATTTTACAGGATGCTATCTGATTTTGTTTACATTTTTTTTTAGTGACAGTAAAGATATTATGACTATTGAAGGAAAAAAATATATACAGTTGAACTAAAACTATCAGAATATATTGATATTTTCGTCTCATATAATTTCGTCACGTGGGACGAAATCCAATCAAGAAGTCATGTGATCACGTGGTGTCACATGAACTCAGTGTATTTACACACTTTAATACAATCCAATACCAGGTTGATCAATGGGAATTCAAACTTTCTGTGTTTTAGTGGATTATACCTGTAACAGATTTAGTCGACTAAAATCTTAATGTGATTTACTCGACGAAATCTATAATATAACTGAAAAAGGCCCAATGGCTACTTTTTGACTAAAACTAAGTTGTATTTTAGTCAAAAGGCTCAACTAAATGAACACTGATCTTGTTCTGTTTGTTTCTCCATTAGTGAACTGTAACTACACTGTAAACTTCACTGTTAAAACATGCCCAACAAGTGTTTAAAGAAGAAGAAACAGAAAAGAATCATGATTTATAAAGGAAAACCTACACCAGAGAGGGCAACTTTTATCCCCAGTGAGGGCCACACAATGTGATTGTGTACTTTAAAACTTATTGTGTATTTTTTTTTTTTTTTTAAATATTGTATATTCTTGTTGTTTTTTGTGTTTTTGAAATCATAACGTTCTATATTATCCTGGCATTATATGTATTTTTTGTCATTTCGTTTGTTATTGGAGCCATTTTGTGTATTTTGTTTTCATTTTTTTTTTTTTTTTTTAATTTTTGTGTATTTTAGATTTAATGTTTTTTTGGGAGTTATTTTGTCTGTTTTTACAGCCATTGTGCATATTTTTGGTGTGTTTTGGAAGTAAATCTGTTTTTTCCGGTCATTTTTGTATATTTATGTTGTGGTTTTGTGTGTTTTTGTTGTCATTTTGTATATGTTTCTGTTATATTTGGGAATTTACTTTTAAGGGCTGAACAAAATTAGATGACTAAGGGCCACATGTGTCCCCCCAGGCTACCAGTTGTTTATGCCTGACCTCCACCTATTAGTTACTGGCCTGTACACAATTTCCTTATAACTAAAAACACATTTCCTTATAGGCCTCATAAGTTATGAATAAGAAACACTATATATTTTTTTAAATTTTACTAACTAATATAGGTATACAAAACCTCAACATTTTACATTATATTGTATTACAGTTAGGGACTAAATCAAAGAAACTGCCCAGGGTAGGGCATTTGAGCTTAATTTGATGCACTTCAGTGGTTTTCTTGTAACAACTTTGTCAGGTTGATTATTAGAAGTTAAAGTTTTACAGATGATGTAAACAACCACCAAGCTCATGCATTGGTCTCAAACCTCACTGCAGACCATACAGACATTTTCTCTGAAAAAAACACGTTACTTTCTCACTGACTGTTTTGTCTGGTTTGTCTCTGTTTCCACAGACCATGGAGTACTCAGGGGTCCCATCTGTGACACTGATAGTTGGCTGCAGCTTGTCTTGCCTTGCCTTGATGACATTGGCAGTGATCTATGCTATATTATGGAGGTAATTGTTTTTGTTGAATAAATCCTGATTGTTTTTTTTTTTTTTAGACATTTACTTAAAATCAATGTTTCTGTACCAAACATTACTTACAAACTAAAATGAATATATGAATTTGACTTCTTATCTTTGTTTTCTAGATATATTCGATCTGAAAGATCCATCATCCTGCTCAACTTCTGCCTATCCATAATCTGTTCCAATATTCTAATCCTTGTTGGACAGACGCAGACCCACAATGTAGTAAGTATTTATTTTTTTTTTTTTACACTTTTTTCATCACACAAATGACACTCTCTGGTGTTCTAGTGTTTGTTGAATGTGGTGTAAAGAAATGGTGATTTGCTGTCATTCAGAAGACTATTTACTGTCGCCTTGTCTGGATTTTACAAAGCTCATCAAATCGCCTTTGTTCAACTCATTTTTGGTTAAATTTGGACAGTAGTTTTTCATTTAAAAACAGCTGAAATTTCCCTAAATAATATTATCATAACCTTTTATATGACTAAATACATACTGTATACCTATAAGTAGTATTTTAATTTACTTTTAATTTGATAAAGAAAAGGCTTAAATTATTCACAAGTTAATGTGCTTTATTTACATAAATAAACCGTGCTAGACAAAGACACAGGAAATCCCTCTCATTCCCAAACATGGTCATGTGCATTTTAAAAATGTGGCATTTAACAGCATTATATATGCTTTACTAATTGAAACTAAATACTTTATGATGCCTCTAAGAAATTAAGAGGCACCGTTTCCTTTTTTTTATATACTGTATATATTAAAATAACCTCAGTGAGTTAGAGCAACAACAGTGGCAGTATTTAACTGTGGTTAAAACTTTAAATTGTGAGTCCAAAAGGGAAACTAAAAAACTTAAACTGATAGGAAGTTCAGATCCCTTAGCGCTGAAATGCTTAAGCATGCAGCACAGCCGTAGTTTGAACATGACAGTGCATTCATTAACAAGTCAGACTAGCTGAGAAGTGAAGAAAATCCAACAGAGCGAGAGAAGGAAAGCAGACTTATTGCACCTCAGGATTCATGGAGTACTGGTTAATATTAGGCTATTCACAAAATGCCTGCAGCACTTCTTGTGTTTAATAAGCATTGCGTGTCACTGAAATCATACAAAGCTACTTTGAAGAGATATGAGACTTGTTTGGAAGTCAATAAAAGCAGTTTTTTTTTTTTTTTAATCATTTAAGGCAAGACTCAAGAAGGGGAAAAAAAACGATAAAAGTAATGGGTGACTGCTTCCAGCAAAAAATATCACTTCCTTTTCCCATTATTGTAACTGACCAATAAAAAAATGGCTAATGTAAAAGATAGTTTGGCAAAAGTAGTTTGGATTTACAAGCTGGCCTCCCAGATGTCCTTCTCAGTCACTTGGCAATACTTCACTATAACACATTGCCCGATTACACGTATTTTATTGTGCAACAATTTTTTCCTGGTGTCCCTTTACCTTCACAAAACACTGAAGTATTTCCTAAATGTCATTATTTCTGACAGTGTCGATTTATTAGTCTGGTTGATTAACAAGCCAGCGTTTCAGTATTTGGAGCTGTCCATGGTGCTGCTCAGCTGTCGTAGGTTTTTACAAAAACTCTATTTTTCCACTAAATCAGAGACAGGAAACTACAAAAGCGTTTGTGCTGCTATGCTATCATTGATTGCAATACAATAAAACAACCACATTTTATTTTATTTTTAATTTTGTTTTGCCTGAAAAATATGTATCAACTGACAAAACAAAGCATTTGAGTTGAGGACTTCTATTCAATTCATTTCAACTTTATTTATATATTGCAAATTACAACAATAGTCATCTCAAAGCGCCATTAATGCAAATACAATTTATTTATAAAATGACACAGAGCATCCGGACTTGATAAGATCACTTTTCCTCCCACGCACCATTTGACATAAAGCAGTGATATGAATATGGGAGACAGTAGTTATTTTCTTTACAGAGTATTCTTGAGGACACATAGTCACAGTGCAACAATCGATGGTAATGAAGAAATTGCAAGAAAATCACGTGATACATTTCTATATCGATCTCAGGGGTTCAAAGTTTCTCTGTTTATTCACAGGATTTAACACAGCCTGAGATGAAACACTGAACAAAAACTCTATAAAGTTAAAGTTTAATGCCGTTTAAAAGTCTGACAAATCAGCAGGGCCTTTTATTTTTATCTAATTAAATACACTTCCATAACCTACCTACTGTACTCTGTTTTTACATTTTCCTCCTAATAAAGTTTATCTCACCCTTAATTCCTCTGGGAGGGCTGATGATGGTTATAATTATGCTTTATAATATATTTATAATAACTGCAAAAGATTTCACTACATGTATCGTCAACCCCTTAAATGACAAATGCAGACATGGAAAAAAGATACAAGATATTTAGTGCCAGCCTATCAGAAGACGATTAATACCAACTGGACTTTCTTTCCCTAGTTCTTATATGAAATATCCACCAAGATTAGTCGCTTGATAGAAAATCTGATGAAATATTTAACATTTTTCAACTTATATCTTGATAGAGATTTAGATACATTTTGACCTGCTTGTGACTAATTTGTTGTATATGCACATATACATGTCTTTGAGTATTTTATTTTGTTCATTTATTTTTATTTTTAAAAAGTTTATTATAAACCAACTTTGAGTAAAGCCTAATGGAGAAACCCAGGGTACTATTGCAGTGAACACATGTCAAAATACACAAATGTGTTTTTAACCAAAGTGTGGCCAGATAAAGACTGACTCTCCTTAACCACTCTTACTCTCTGAAACCACAATTTAGCACCACACACAGGCAGTTGTTGTGACCTTAAGGACTACCATTAATCTTATATGCATTAAAAGTAAGATAATCCTCTAGCGTCATTATAATAAACACATTTTATTACGTCCCTCCTGTTATAGCCTACAATTGCTCAGTTTCAGAGCACCCATGCTCCAATAAATATTTCCGAGAATGGAAACAGTTGCTGTTGGGAACCAAAGTCAGACCTGATAGGAACTACTGATTAGCAACATTATGATTCAACTACCTACATTCACACTTCACACAAAGTCCCTTCAGGCTTTTAATGAGATAATTCTGTAAGTAAAAGCTGAATGAATGTATAATCACACACTGGCTATGTTTAAAAAAGGCTCAAAGTAATGTCTGTCTTAATTAGGAAACATTTTAGCACCTTTCAGTTTGAGTTATTCTTCATTATAATCTAAAGTAAACGCACAAAGAAAGCACTAGTTTAATTACACCAGTGAAAGTCATGTCGTAAAGCTTCACTGCCATATGGATAAAACACTCAGGTCAATTTATCCAGTGATATTAGCTGTTTGGTTTTCATTAGAATCCTTGTTCTCATAGTATTTGACTTTAATGTTTGATCAGAGATGTACCCGAGCCCAGAGCTGGAGCAGTAGGCCAACAAGAGAGGAAAACATAGTCCCTGTGTGGGTTTAATTGCCACACTGCCTGACAGTGCCTTCCTTGTTTTTTTCCCTTCCTTCTCCTATAAGAAGTGCAAATAATTGGCTCCACTGTTTGTGGATTCAGAGTTGGTTATCATCTTATAGAAATCATCGCTTTGTTGTGGAGGTGTCCTCTGGGAGCAGGAAGGAAGTCAGTGAGTCACCTTTGTCCGCCTGTGTGCATTTCCTTTGTCCCCTTTTTTTATTTCTCTTGTGTAACAAGCAAAGGAAAACACACAGATTTGGTTTTGCCAAAGAAAAAAGTTAGTTGAGACAAAGGTGACGTTTCAGTAAGATGTTGATATAAAAAAGCATATGAATACTTAATAGGTGGGCGCTGACAAACTAAAGGTTCATTAAACAAAGCAGACTTGAGATTTTGTGTGCACTTTAATTTACGGACACAGGAGGTAAAATCTGATGAAGTCTCTGAATGCTGCATGTGTTTGTGAAGTTGTATTAATATAGTAGGACTTTCAATATTTCATGGAAAACAGAGGGAAATAAATGATTTCACGTTCTGAAACGAAAAAATCAATCTGAACCATTTCTCTTATTTAAAACTTGGCCCCGAAATGCCTGACATGCATTTTTAGGGACAATCTCTAAAATGTCCAGCTCCACTTACAATCCTGTTCAAAGTTTCTCGCTATGTGTAACAGATCAAGTAGTGATCGTGTTATCCTGTGACTGAAAATAAACGCCTAGCTTCATTGGAAATGTGTGAGTTTAATGTGTTGTGATGAACATGATGTTCATTTTACCTGGTGACACGTCACAGCAGAAGCATCTACAATCAAACGGCTGTGTTCGGTTTCACGCAAGAAAAGTGGCGGTAATTAAATGTTTCACAAATAATGTTTTGGGACATATCACACATTTCCACAGCATTTTTCCCATTAAATGGGTGACTGAGGGTCTAGCAGCGTTGCTAATGTCACACTTATGATGTATTCCTGTGTGATTTCAGTGTAACAATCCCAATTTTGGAAATAACCTAAAGCATATAAGATGTAAAATGAATAACACTAGTTGACTCCGTTATCCTTATTCTATTTGGCATTTTTGATACGATTTCAGGAACTTTAACAGCCAGTAAAGTCAACTAAACAGGGAAATGGAAACAGAAAGGTGGCTTGTGGAAATTGCCCCTTAAACAGAATTTGGGAATTTTTGCAATGGAAAATTGAAGGCTCTACTAAGCTACCATGCATACTTACAATTATGAAAATGACTTCAACAATTGTACAGTATACATCAGTTCGCTAAAAAATACAAGACTAGCATCTGTGTACAGTGTTTTTTATAGCAGTGTGACCCTATACAGTGAGTAAGTAATAATGGATTGTTTCATTGTTGTTGTTTTTTTATACATTTTTTTATATATATATATATATATATATAAATATTTGTTTGAATCGTACATGATTGTTTTTCTGGTACACACTAGATTATTCATGCACCAAAGCTGCATTAGCTATGTTTCTGAGCAATGCATTATTTTTAGTACACAAAGCGCGACCTACCTTATAATGTAATGCAGAAAGAACCGATTTGATTTATCATTCCGTCTATTTGAAGGTTAGACTGTGTAAGGACATCAATGCTGTATAAACAAAGGAAAGGAAAAATGAATCTATCGATCAAGTCTACAAACAAGATTCTACTTATTGTGAATGGATGTAATTATATATAGAGGTTAACTTATATGAAGGTTAAGTTATATAGAGCTCACTCACAGTTGGAAAAAAAATCATTGCATTTTATTTCACTTCTTTCTTCTGTTACATACTGTATATTGCCTCCTAAACCACCACAGGCAGCACTGATACGACTTCATGTTCCAGGTATGTTAATGTCCTCCGCCTGAGCGCGCCCCGTATAAATCACATGACTTCCTTAGTTATTATATCAACAGCCTCTCTTTGCACACAAACTCACAGCACGAAAATTAAAGTAAGGTATTGCTTCCGGATTATTTTGTTGACTAAGCGGAATGACTAGGACTGAAAATGTCAATAATGTGTCACCGAAAGATGATAAATAATGGATGACAGTGGAAATAAAAATCTATGTTGGTTTCAGGAAAGCAATAACAGCACAAACTAAAAAAGAAGAAGTAGAGAAAGGGATGCTTTGCTTCAGTCAGTGTGATTATTTAGTCTTAAACCATTTTAAGGAGTCTGGTCTTTTTTTGTCGGCCATGGTTGAACTGGTTAGATGCGTTACCCATCACTGCCTTCCCCATGTCGTGTTGTATCACCTCTGCAATGTTATACCGTGGTCCCTTTTTCTGTGCCTCTGTTTCCATGGATACAAACACAGTGTGCTCAACATCTTTCGGCATTTGCTTTTCTAAAGGGCATCGTGAACTCAAGGTTTCAACCTGTTTTTGAAAATGTTTTGGTGATGATAACGTCACGTTCCGCCTTTTCCTTTTTTTTTTTCTCCAGGCACTTTTTCTTTTTGTTGAGTAATGAGGTCGGATGATAGCGGCATTCAGGTCAATCGGGAAACACAACACTTGCATTGTTTCAGGAAACAAGGCTGGCACTCTTTTCAGCACCTTGGACAGCACACGAGCAACAGCAGCATTTGAAGTAGCTTTGGGTGGAGGCAGAAAAGCAATATAGGAACCGAGTGTGACAGTGTTTCAACCCTTTTCCCCTCTGAACAAAATCAGCTTGGTAAATACTAAATACTAAATACTAAATACTACTTGGTTTTTACTATCATATGAGATTTATCTCTTCATGATAAGCAGCACAGCATTTACGTTTTCCATATAATAGTCACATTCTAAATAAAATGTTTGGCGTTTTTTTTTATCCCAGAGAAAGGAAATAGAAGGCTAAATTAAATAAAATGTCAGAGTGGATACTAATACAAACTTCCGAAACAAAATGTTTGCTAAGTGTGCACCAAAATATGCATTGAACTTTACAAAAACAAATAAATGTAATATTTATTCACACTGCTCTCAAAAATTGTTTTTCACTACAGTATTATTACAGAGAATAATCCAAGCCACAGCAGCAGAAACATGTTAAAAATATCACAAACTAAATTTACCGACAACAAATGACTAATGTGAAAGTGTTGTTGACTTAGAGCACCAGTGCAGCACAGTTACGTCAGCTCAGTACCATCAACATTTGTTTCCTTTTGCTTTTTTCCACAAACTACGTCAAAGGATTCTCCAAGTTCAATAAAAAAAACTGATATCAAGAAAACTAGTAATATCCAATGGATGAAGCACCTGAACACACCACATACTTTTCTGTCGTAATCCACTTTTCTGTCATTAATATGTCCCTCTGTTGAAAAACGCACGTGGTAATGCAGGATTAGTGTCTCGTGCAAACCCCATGAACGCTGCAGGGGATGGAGGGTTTTCCTCAGATGGGATGTGAAGTTTATGGCAGAGCTCACAGTGTGGTGTGGAAACCCCAGGAAGAGATGATTCACTTCAATCTTCTCCCTTTTTGTACAGTATTACTCAGATTACCACAGCTTCACACAAGCAAACAATCTGAACCAATCCAAACCCTAATCCTCCCCTCTCTCCAAAACGTCAGTGTGCAATGACAAGATTCTTAAAGCTACTGCTTTACTGCTAATCCTTCTCTAAACAATCCCATTTGGCGACGTCTCTCACAGAAACAAGGACGGACAAGCTAATGAAGCTGAAAAGTGTTGCCATGTTGTCAAGCCTGGGTTCAGTTCATGGGTTTGAAGTTGCATTCTGAAGCATTTAAGTCAAGTGTTGTTGTGGTCTTCCCCCCCCCCTTTTTACACTTGACCTCAGGTTATGGGCCCCCAGGTTGGATCTCCAGCATACTAATAAAGGTTATGCACAGAAATGCCACGCCATGGCTTTCCAATAATTCTCGCAAGTTCTTTTTTTTTAAATAACAAGTTATGGTTTCATTTGTTCAGACAACAATTTTTCAGGAAATTGACTTTGATCTCTTGACATGTTTTGCCTGTCAACTGCCAGTCTTCCTCAGTGGCATCTGCTGATCGCTTTGATGTTTCCTTGACTTCCACATAATAATTCCAGCAAGTTCTTTTTGAATAATATGTTATGGTTTCATTTATTTAGACAACTGTTTTTCAGGAAATTGACTTTGATCTCCTGACATGTTTCAACTGTCAACTGCCAGTCTTCTTCAGTGGCATCTGCTGATCGCTTTGATGTTTCCTTGACTTTCACGTAATAATTTCCGCAAGTTCGTTCTTGTCTTCTTTTTAGATAATATGTTAAGGTTAAAGAACCTGCTGGAATTATTTCGCGGAAGTCAAGGAAGCATCAAAGCAATCAGCAGACGCCACTGAGGAAGACTGGCAGATGACAGTCAAAACATGTCAGGAGATCAAAGTCCATTTCCTGAAAAATAGTTGTTTGAATCAATGAAACCTTAACATACCATGGCTTTCCGTGTCAGCTCGCCAGGCTCTGATATTAAGTGCTATTGCCTCTTCTGTCGCCGTGGTTACAACTAATACTTTGTTTCATTCACTGCATTCACTTTGTTGTTGGAATGCAAAAAAAAAAGCAATAAAGCAACAATTTTACAGCATTTTTACAAGTTTGAGGTTTATAGTGATTAACCAATTTCTATTCCATCAACAGGGCGTGTGCATCATGACGACAGCCTTTCTGCACTTCTTCTTCTTGGCATCGTTCTGCTGGGTCCTGACAGAGGCCTGGCAGTCCTACATGGCAGTGACAGGAAAAGTCAGGACTCGTCTCATTCGGAAGCGCTTTCTTTGTCTGGGCTGGGGTGAGTAAGCGTTGCGTATTGCATGCAACTCCTCCATTATTATCTCCCAGCAACACAATACCACTACCATTTAATAACTGTGCATTTTCTTTGATTGCTCATGTCATGATGTCCGTCGGGTGGCTCAGTCCTCATCTCGTCAGGGTCTTTGATGTTATGCTTTTGTGCATCGCGAAGTGTGTAGTAAACTGATCAGCCTCATGCATTAGAAAGGAAGAGTACTGCTGTAACTCAATAGCACGATGCATTGAGTTGACATTCTTTTTTTTAAGTAGAATTGAAATTGCGTGTGGAAGTACTGCATTTGACGTATCCGCTGTCGTACCAAAAAAAATGAAAAAAGCCATTATTTGTCACAAACAAGACACGAGTAGAAAATGCAACTAGTCTTGTTAAAGATTTCAATGACATAATCCTACATTCACTGGTGACTATAGCTGCATCAAAAGAAATATGTGCTGCTCATTGAATAATTGTCAGTATAAATCCCTGTCCGAGCCATTCCTTCTCACAGATATGTCTCCTTTAAAAAAAAGAAAAAGAAAAATCTATTTGATTATGAAAGAGCCCACACTTATTCCTCTTGTTACCTAGCAACAAACGAGGCTCTCTTAGTCATTGCACTCCTGCTGCATGCTGCAAAAGATGGCTCCAAGGCTGATTTACAATCCGACAGATTTAAGAACAACAAATGTCATGAGACAAAAAAGCCAGAGTCTCGACACACAACTTAAATATGAAAACATCATGTATATAGACATGAGGGTAAGGCTTTTTAAGAACTGATTATTGAAGTGGCACGCAGCACATGGGACCTGTTGTCTCTTCATTTAGCCTGTTTGAAGTGCAGACTGTTGCCCCGCATCATGATTTATGACTTGCTTGTGCACGCTCGGCGCTCTTTACCTCTTCAGCACTGCGGCGAGGCTTTGGATGGCCGCAGGGTCTTTGCCTCGTGCCTCCCGGAAACTGAATACATCAATAGCACCTGCCTGTGCTTCTTCGAGAGCACAAAGTGTTAATATTTCAGGCATACGGTAATAAAAGACTGAATCAATTACTCCGATCCATAATAAGGAGGCGTACCGCAAAGCAGGAGGTGGGGGGTTTGTTTAATTCTTACACTACAGTGATGGAATTTTTACCATGTGGCCTTTTGAACTCAATGCACTTCTGCCATTTTGTTCTGTCTTCACACATACAGTACAGTTCCTCTTTGCAGTACTAATGTTACTGTAATGTAGTATATTTCTAAACCAGTCATTTTACTTGTACTTAAGTACATTTTAAAAGAAGTAAAGTAATTCATTACATTTCTACACCAAACTGTTACTGAGTAAATTATATATTTTTTTTTGTTTTAGAATGATCAATGGACATTGTGAAACTACATAAAATGTAAATGACCAGACAACAATGAAAATGCATCACATCATAGCCGACCGAAATCCAGAATGAATGGCTTTTATGGAAGAGAATGAGATCTGCTCCCTTGGTGGGCAAAATCATTCCCTGCCATTTCCATTAATTCTGGATTTCCTGAATCACTTTCAAGGAATGTGTCAAAAACCTAAATTATCCTTGTAGTCAATTAATTGTGGGACGTTTCACTGATAGAACAAGTCATCTTAAAGGTGAAGTGGTCCTTCAAAGTTGAAGTTATACATTTAAAAACAAAACATTACATTTTAGTTATTTTCAGGTACTCCTGTGTAAATGTGCCAAAAGACTGTTAAGACAGCTCGCTTGCTAGTAAAATGCTAAACAACAGGTAGCACATACTATTACAGCTGGTATGAAGTGGGTCAATCAACTCTGAGTATGTAAAGCTTGGGTTACTTACGTGCACGGGCACTATAAAAAGTCATCATCAATTGTTCAATGATCACATCTCATTTATATTGAATTTTGATGTAGTCGCAGTCCAAAAAAGATGTCATAAAAGCTTGAGCTTGACTGAGCTAGGGATTTTTCCCTCGACCTTATGCTCCCAAGCGCATCCTCTCACTCTTGTCATTATGGCATGACTTCATATGACTCGTCGAATCAGGGGGGTCGAGTCAAGTCCAAGTCTAGTCACTTGATCCTAGAGTCCAAGCAAGTTTGAGTATTTTTTTGATTCCATCAAGTCGAGTCACAAAGTCATAAAATCGGGACCCGAGTCTGAGTCTCGAGTCCAAGTTTCCCACCTCTGCTTAATGGTATACAGTGCAATATTGAGTTGCATGCGCATTGTAATGTACACAATAGTAGTTTTGTATGGTGACTTCTAATGGAATCAGAGGTTGCACTTTGTTTAATGAGTGGAAAGCACTGAGGTGGGTTTAAAAGTCACTCCAACAATGGATTGTTTTCTCTTTTAAAGGATTACCAGCCTTAGTCGTGGCCGTTTCAATGGGATTCACCAAAACCAAAGGCTACGGAACACCTTCATAGTAAGTATTCACCATCACAAATAGTCGATTCTGTCGTTGGCACCTTTGTCATTAAAAGCTGCATAAACAAGATCCCGTGAACCCAATCAATTTACCCAACAGCACAGCTAGGCTCCAATTTCATGTGCGTCGCATCCCCGCTGGATACCGAACGCACGTTTAGAATCTCTTTAGCATTTCATTACCCTGTAAATCTTTTGGTGTGGCGTCCCAACATATGGCACTTCTCCCCAGACAATTGAAGAGAATATAGTTGTATTCCAGTGTGCACCATTAACTTAGATGTTAATGCCTTAGTGGGAGTAAACTGATGTTTTTTTCCTTGTGTTTTTCTTGCAGCTGTTGGCTCTCTTTAGAGGGAGGTCTCCTCTATGCCTTTGTTGGACCTGCAGCTGCTGTTGTTCTGGTATGACTCGGTCATCAGAGTGTACTTTGTACTTTTATGAGATGAAAATATGAAGAAAACAATGAACAGTCAGAAAAATCTCTTAAAAAAAAAAAAAAAATTGTGTATTGCACTTTGATGAAAAAACAAAAAAAAAAACTGTTAGATCTTCAAGATCTTTGGGGGTCGCCAGATGCCTTCTAGAAACTGAAAGTATTTTTTGAACAATTTTTACTTGTTTGTACCCTTTTTCTGCAAATACACCAAACTTACCATATTTTAACATGTTTTCATCACTTTTTCTTGCCATATTTTTGCTCCTTTTAATACCTTTTTGCTACATTACTCCCATAAAATCTAAATGCCTTTTCTGCTATTTTTTTTTCCACTTTCAAGACATTTTCAGCACTTTTAAACCCTTTCCACTACTTTTCCCTCCTAATGTCACATATGTTGACCCATTATTGTCCCTTTTGACCTCTTTTCACAACATTTCATGCTTATTTTTGACAATTTTACCACATTCATGATTTTTTTAAACTAATTGCTCCAATGTTGACACTTTGAACCCTTGTTACCACTTTTTCTATCCATTTTCAGCCACTCTAATGTGCAACTTTTAACCAATTTCCAACATTTTTGGTCACTTTTAAAACATCTTATTTCTGATTAAAACAAGGATTTACATCTTTAAGATAACTATACACTATGTCCCAAATAATATTAAACTTCCTGGATAACAGTAGATATCATTCAGATAAATAAATGTGTTTATCACAGATTCATAGAACAATGGACCATCTTTTTTGCTGACTTTATAGATGGGCTCCAAAAAGCTCTCCCCTTTATTTCCTCTTATAGATGGCCCAGTCTCCACATGACTGTTCTTCAATGTTCATGTCTGTGTTCAACCACCTTCTGGTACAATGGGGGTCCCCGGTCTCTGGCACCTATATTATGGGGGCCGTGAGCTGACGTGGTTGAGAACCACTGTTAGAGGAGCAGCAATGTGCTAAAAACAAACAGAATATGCTAGTGTAAAGTGAGTAGCCAACTCAGTGTCTTTCATTTATCATCACAGCCCTCCATGTAGCTGTGAGGTTATTAAGTATTTATTCATTAGTTTTGTCCAAAAAACTAATATGCTGCAGCATTTTAATCCTCCTCTATTTACATAACGGAACAGAGAACATTACACCAAGAATATCATTATGCAAATTACTGAGTGTGTGTCAGAGGACACAGAGGACTGAGGATGTATTTGAATTATTTTCCGTGTCAAACTACTGTTTAATGGTGCGGTTTAAGATAAGGAATTTTAAAGAGACTGAAGGCCTTTGTTTGAGTATCAGTAACACAATGACATGAAATATGACTGCCCTGCTCCTTCCATTTGTAACAAGGAACACACAACATAGGCAGTGAAAAGGAGCACTGCTGCTATTCACTGTACTGATATCACAGCAGAATATTAAAATGTCCCCTGATGACAAAACCTTGTTGAATTAAATGTTGCACAGCTACTTTCAAATAAATACTTAATGAGCTCTTTATATCTGCAGCATGGATTTGAAATAAATTTCAGAGTAATGTCTTAAAGAATTGAGGAGTCAGCTTTTGCACACCTCCTTGAGCTGTCTGCGAGTAATAGGAAAACAAAGCAAGGGAGCTTTGGGAATATGAGGTTTGCGTCTGCCTAAAATGTCCCCGGGAAGAAGAAACTGGAGATGAAAAAGCACATTGTAGATGAATTGAGGAACTTTAGTTCCCATAATAATTCAATCTAACTTGTTTTATGTGTTTTTTTGCAGGTCAACATGGTGATTGGTATCTTGGTCTTTAATAAATTAGTGTCCAGAGATGGTATACTGGACAAAAAGCTGAAGCACCGTGCAGGGTATGACAGCACGTCCTTGTTAGTACCTCCTTTTCTTCCTTCCTATTTTTCTTCAAATAACACATGAATACACACTTGGCTTAGATGAAAAAAAATCTATTAGATGCATCAACATAAACAAACTGTGTTTGCATTTGCTATTGTTACTAGCACTTAAAGTTTCCTGCTTGCTTGCATTGTTTGTCGTGACTTTTTTTGTCTCTTTTGTCCCACAGACATATGAGCGAGCCGCATACAGGATTAACTCTCAAGTGTGCCAAATGTGGTGTTGTATCAACAACTGCTTTATCAGCAACTACAGCGAGCAATGCGATGTAAGTGCCTGTCAGTGTCAGTGAATCAATGAAGCCGTGCTGCAGCCTCTCCTTCCTCTTCCTCCACATTTACATTACGCAGTCCCACCCACATGAAAATGACAAGCACAGCTCATCATATACACGAGTTGGAAATTGTATTATTAATGATTAAAGTGTAACTGTAACAAACACCGCTTTAATCTGCAGGTGTGTCTTTGCATGACTGCACGTGTTTCATGACTCCAGACGTGTTTGAGTGAGTGTGACCCTAATCTTCCTCTCTCAGGGCGTCCCTGTGGAGCTCATGCGTCGTCCTGCCTCTGCTGGCTTTGACCTGGATGTCCGCAGTTCTCGCCATGACGGACAAGCGCTCCATCCTCTTTCAGATCCTCTTTGCCGTCTTTGATTCGCTGCAGGGTTTTGTCATTGTGATGGTGCACTGTATCCTACGGCGAGAGGTAGAGGAGGAGTTCAAATCCACCCGTTATTACATCTTAACATTTATTTTTGGCTAGGAAACAGGAATTGAATGTTCAGTTTTCTTATTCACAAACAAAAAAAAATGCTGTTTTTGTTTAACTTTAATATCCAGTTTCACATGTAACCAGTACTAACAAAGTTCTTTTGTGTATTTGATGATAAAACCGTGAAAAAACCTTTTTTTTTTCAGGTCCAGGATGCTTTCAGGTGTCGACTGAGAAACTGCCAAGATCCAATCAGCGGGGATGCAACAGGAACTTTCCCAAATGGACACGCTCAGATAATGGTAAACAGACTTTTCTCTGCAAGTAATAGCACCAATAGAGCAGGACAGTAGTTCCCAACCTTTTGTTGTTGTTGTCACTCCATTTCTAATATCACAATTTTTTTCACGAAATTGTGTTTTTAATGTTTGTTATACCGTGTTAAAAAATACAGTGTGTGTGATGTATAACAATATTGTATTATGGTTGAAATTGGAAATGAAATGGATTTTTGCATTTGATGAATTTGTATTGGAATAATGTTTTAGGATTTTTAGATATAACTTATTACTTCTATAATTAACTGATTTTTGTTTTGATGATGTAAATGTAAAGGATTTTTCTGTATCTTAACAAAACTATTTTATTGGACCCCAGGAAGAATAGCGTCAGCTTGACTGCGTTAATGGGGATCCACATTAAATAAACAATAAACAACATTAAACAGAGTAGCCAGGATTAGTGCACAAAGTGACAATATGCGCCAGCTCAGATATCATTATATTGTATTTTATTTGAACAAGAATTATAATTGAGAAAGTGAAAGTGTAGAATACAGATGTTTGAGATTGTGTGGGATGTTGTAATTTGAAAATGCCTTTTCCTGCAAAGCAAATCTAGTTCTGTGATATTATGTATTATTATTATTATTTTTTTTAATTGTGCAAAAATAGATAAATTAAAAATAAACAAATACACTTCATTAAAAATAATATTTATACATTTTAAATTGTGTTTTTTTATTTTATTAATGCTAGACATTTCAGGGGACCTTAAGGTTGAAAAACCCTGGTTTTGGTCGAATAATTGATATATTGCGCTTTGATAAAAGCAGGACCTTGTATTTTTTTTTCAGTTTTTTTCCTTCTCACCAATTCCACTCCTTTTTTATTTGTTTGGACTTCCAGTTCATTATTTGCCTTGCCCACCCCCATCCCCATCATGTTCCCTCTCTAGTTAATAGAGGGCTGTTCCCTGCTTGACCTTTAAAATGGGACATCAGTCTCTCCATCTTGCACGACGGCACCGCTGGCATATCATTGCAATGATTTGCCATTATTATTCTAATATCCCCTCAGAGTGAAATTGTTTTCATGATAGCAGAATGGTGTCGCCCTTTGGTTCATTAGCAGGGAGCGAAAAATGCTTCTAATCTGCTACAGCCGGAGTTTTTCACCCATTTATGCTTTGTTTGGTTATTTTTTGGTAAAAAGGTGAGAAAACAAGCCAATGAAACGTAGCAAAGAATCCCATTTTGATCTTTTGACTTTCATCCCTCTGCAGACGGACTTTGAGAAGGACGTGGACATCGCCTGCCGATCAGGTAAATGAACAGATGGTAGTCTTACTAACAAGAATCTTATTGTTGTTGTAGAAAACCCAAAAGAGGTTAGACAGTGAAAAATAACACCAGTTATATAACGAGCAACAATTCTCACAGGAGGCTTTTTCACACTTACCAAAACACAGACGCTCATCGGGAAACAAAACACTGTCAAAGCGACTGGTGGAGAAACTATACATTTCAATAAATACTTGTTCTAAAGGTGGATATAACTTCATTTTCTTTATCTTTCGTTGTTTTATTATGTTTAATCTCTAACATTAAAGCTAAACAGAGTGTGGGTTACATTTCCCCTGCTGACTGCTTCCCGTTTTCGGTTATTTTCAGCCATTGTTCATATTTGAGAGCATGTGTGTGAGTTTACAACACTATTGTTGTGAAGTTTAGGCTTGAAAGCTTATAAAACTTATATCAAAAAGTGTATTTGCAGTCATTATCCAATTTATTCCAAACCAATGAAGGGTGCATCCTAACAGCATATTCAGGGAATAAATATGCTGACTTTTATTCTGAACTCTCAGTCCCTCAATTTTTGAAAAAGGTCCGTCGGACTCATCCAACCGTCGTTACTTTACAGCTACAAGGCTACCGAGTGTTAAGTGGACACACTGGGTAGCAAAAAGCAGAGCACACGGGTGTCATTTATAAATCATGAGTGGACAGAGAAAGCAGAAATGCACGATCTGGATTACTCTGTCGTTTAGCCTGGTTGTTTACAGCCTGAAGTTCCTCAAAGTATCAGAAGTATCAGTTTCGAGGTTCACCTTCAGAGTATGATATAATTTAAGTGTCAAGTTTGCTACAGGAAATGTTGAGAATACCTGCGTGAGCTGCTCATTGAATTAACCTCCGACTGAGAGGAGTGCACTTGGATTATTGGCAGAAAAAGAACACAGAGTCCTTTGTGAGTCACATAGCAGATCTTAGTTCATTATTTGTACCAGACCAGGTTATATATGAATAATTTTTATATTTGAATGTTATATATTATATGTTTTGACCTATTAGGATTTGTTTCTTAACTAATATGATTAATAACTTATAAGTACCCTTTTATTTTCTCCACAAGGCCGAACCCAGTCCCATAGCTGCATTTCCATTGCAGATTTTTGCATAATAAAAGCAATATTTCTAAATGTCGACAAGTATAAATGTGCTTTGAATGTGTTTCCATTGAAGGTTGTTTTGGGCAGGAGCCTCGTAACTCGCATAAAATCTCATCCCGCGAGGCTGCAGGAAGAACCTCCTTATAATGCGTCTAATGTGGCACTAATAATTTTTTTTAAGTATAATTCTAAGAAATGTCTTAGTCTCCTCTTGTGTCTACACGTACCGCAGATGACCACTGCTCTCTGAGCAGTAGTCATCTGACCAACTATGTCACGTTCTGTGAAGTGCAATTGCGTAAAAAATGCTTTTGCCTTACATTTCAATTTTTAAACATCTGAATTTTCTCCTCATAAAAGCGTAAAAACTTTTTAGCAATATTTGAGTGTTTTTTGCGCTTTTTAAATTTTACGCATTTCCAAGGATAATGGAAACTCAGCTAGTTTCAGCTAATGCAGTGTAACCTAATGCAGAGCAGATTTACACAATTCTATTATAGTTTAACCATTAGACCGTATTTCTGGCAGCAGGTGTACTGCTACTTATCCTGTAGTTTTACACTACTGTTATTTTTCCCATGGGGAAATTGAACAGTCCTGTCATCTTGGTGATACAACATTATCCTTTGCTTTCATTACTTGTGAAACTTGAACTAATCCTCGTCTCCTCCTGCCCCGCAGCGCTCCACAAAGACATGGGCTCCTGTCGCGCCGCCACCATAACAGGCACCCTCTCCCGCATTTCTCTCAATGACGAGGAGGATGAGAAGGCCCCAGAGGGGCTCAACTACTCAACGTTGCCTGGCAACATCATGTCCAAAGTGATTATCCAGCAACCCTCAGCTCTGCACATGCCGATGGGTGTGGGTGATTTGAAGGATCAGTGCATGACTGAGGCCGACATGCGTCGCGCTGTTTACTTGTGCACCGACGACGCCATGCGTCAGACTGACCCAGACATGGGCGCCCATGACATGGACTGCCACCCGGTGCAGGGCCAGATGATGGAGACAGACTACATAGTCATGCCTCGCTCTTCTGCGGCGGGGTCGGGAAACATACCCACCCTCCTGAAAGACGACACCAAGATGAACATCACTATGGATACGCTGCCGCACGAAAGGCTCATGCATTACAAGATGAGTCCTGATTATAACATCAGTCCGTCAGGCATGGACAACATGAATGTGAACCTGGAGCAGCAGTATCCCGGCGTTCCGGAGCAGATGCAGAACCTGCCCTTTGAACCCCGCACGGCTGTTAAAAACTTCCTGGCAGAAATGGAGGAGAACGCAGGTCTTTCCAGGAGCGAGACAGGGTCTACGATATCTATGAGCTCTCTGGAGGTACACACTCTTACGTTAAAGAAATGCAAAGCTAAAGAACTTCTACCACGTGTCTGAAATTGTGATCTTTAGGTGTACTAAAGCACCATCTTCTTAATCTGATAGCTACAGGACTAATTGTCTGATGCTTTGTTTTTACAGAGAAGAAAGTCCCGTTATTCAGACTTGGACTTTGAGGTATGTTTTTGAAAAATGCTTCTTTTTTTCTTACATACATCTGTTATATTCAGACAAAGCCCATTTTTCTCCACAGTTGTGCTTGTGGTTTGATTTACAACTACTTGTACCTCTTAAGCTTATTGGTGTTCCACAGCCTTGACTCCACACGATTTATAGACGTGCTGTGTAGTTAAGGTAAAAACAAGGCTGTCAGCAGCACACAAACAGGGCAACAGTTCTCATCTACATTGTGTCCTCCTCCATCCCCTCCATTCATTAGCTATTTGTTGATTTTTAAAATGTATGCCTCCCGAGTCATTTGCACATCCCACCTCTGATTTTTTATTTATTTTTTTTACCACTGGTTTCTACAGTGACTGTATTGGCTTCCAAACACATTGTCAAACGCCTTTTAGAAGGTTTTTCTTTTAAGCATTTGCTTTGCATTGATTGATTAGGATTGTCTGCATATATTTTAACCAATTTTTGTCAAAATAAGGGAAACATGGGAACATTTGGCAGCGTTTGAGTTTAGTGCCTGTATTTGGTTAAAATTATTTCCCTTAGCCTTGCAAAAATAACTCCAATCTCTAATAGATTGTTGCAAACTGAAGCATTAACTTTGAAAGTGCTTAACCTTGAATTTCAAAGTTCCCTTTATTTTGGCAGTCACTCTTATATATGCAGACACCAATAGGGGTTTTTTTTTTCTTTGTTTGTTTTATTTGGATTCTGGCCTGTAGGCAAACTATGACACTTAGAAATTGATCAGAGTTGGAAGGGATGGAGAGGAAGATGCATTTCCATTATTGGCTGTCAATACCAAAGCAAAAACCCTTGCCATTGCAGAAAGTCATGCACACCAGGAAAAGACACATGGAGCTGTTCCAGGAACTGAATCAGAAATTTCAAACCCTGGACCGATTTCGAGACATACCAAATATGGGCAGCATGGTGAGTAACAGGAAACCAGGGGGGGCGGTGGCGGTCAGCCAATCAAGAGACTGAGCAATCGTCCAAATACACCATATTATAAACACCTGCTACAGGACAGGAAATGTGTTATTTTTGCCACTAAGTGGTTTTGAAGGGAACATTCCTACACATAGTGGTTGTCCCAGCAGCCTTTACGGCCCCACCACACACACACACACATACGGCCAGTCCTTAAGGAACAAGCCCCCCCACAGGGAGATCTTTTTTAGCAGTAGCGTGAATCCATTCCAATGCAAGGCCATGAATGCACTTTTCTTTACATGCATATTTATCTTACCAACAATTACCCCATCATTTTTTTCCCATTAATGCATGGCTGATTATTTAATCTATCACATCTTTACGATTTACGACTCCAGCCGGGGTCTCCACTCCTGCCTGGAACCGCAGAGAAACCAGATCCAGCTCAACAATTTGTCTCTCTCAGTCACACTGAAGCCTCTGGGTTGCATATGATCCTCTTTTTTTTCTTCTCTCACATTTCAATCTTCCCTACAGTACATTGCCACTTGAAGCTCGTTGCTTAGATACCAGAGCAAGTCCCTTTGTATAGAAAAAAAGATAAGTACAGTACATTCTCACCCTCTCTCCCTCCCCCTCCCCTTTTTTTTCTCTAAATGAATCTGCAGCAGAGCTGGTTGCAGACATTAGTATCCATTTTATATTCCCTGGATGAGAGCAGCTACTCTCACTTTTTAGCGATGCTGTCTCTGGGACCGTCTGTGATTCTGATGTGTAACGTACCTGTTTCTTAGCTGGGGGGGACACCCTTCTGCAGGGTTGGGATCAATTATAATTGTAATTAAATAATTGTAATTGTAATTTAAAGAATCAGTTGCTGTTGTAATCGTAATTAAATTGTAATTGAGTTCAGATAATTGACTTTGTAATGGTAATTGCCATGAAAATTTGGGTAAGTAATTAAGAACATAGTTGTAATTGGCTTTCTTAGGATAGAAAATAATTGTAAGTTAATTTTAATTGGAAAAAAAATGCTGGTAACTATAATCGGAATTGAATTGTAATTGAACATGGGTAATTGAAAATGTATTTGTAACTGACCCCAACCCTGCCCTTCATCTATGACTCCATTATTAGAGTACAAGCATGTGGACATTTAACCAGGGTCAGGGTCAATTACATTTTTAGATTACAATTACGTCTCTAATTACAACTCTTATTACAATTATGTTGACTGACATTTTTTCCTATTCCAATTAAAATCGTAATAATTATTTTCCTCCTGAAAGTAATTTACAATTACATTCCCAATTACTAAAGTTAATTTACAATTACTCACATTTACTGAGCATATTTTAAATAAGCCCATAAAACTTAACCTTCCTCTTATGTTAGCTTTCTGTTAGCATCTCATTATAAAAGGTCAAGTTTTTTTTTTTACTTAGATGTTATTAATTTCAACCAACATTGTACAGTAAAAAGACTGTAGAGTTTTCCTACTACATAATATTTTTTTTCATTTGTGAACTTCAGGTTAACAAAAAACCCAAAACAGACTAAACAAAGAAGCAACAGATTATGAGAATAAAACCAGAAAATATAACAAAATAATAAAATGTTAGAAATATACAATATTGTAGTTAGTCTTTAAGACACAACCAATTACATGTATACATATCTACCATATATTGATAACATTTATATATATATATACATTCCCTATAGAATCATGTATATAAATACAAGGGTAAACAAAAATTACCAAGTACCAATGACAAATAATAAAAACAGTAGAAACAAAAGGAGGTTCTTTATAAATCTTCTCCATCCAAAACTCAGACAGCTCAGTTTTGACCCATGTCTTTAATCAGCTGTAAAATATGTTCTGTTATCTAATTTATTTCCTATCTATTGGTGACTTTGTTGGACTTCCTAATCAATGAAAATATTGGTATTAATATTTTTGATGTGGGCGTCTGAGCCTTTTTTCTGTCAGTGTACCCCTTAATTCTATTAATTTTAAAATGCTATATTGATCCTTCAGGCCCTATGCTACAAATCTAGATAATTATACCCTGGATTAATCTCCGTTCGTGGACTTCAACTAACCAAACGTTCCCTGTTAGAGAGAAGCTGTCCTACGACGGTCGATCACGACACTCTAATTTAAGTGTTTTCAGCCTCGGTACGTGCGCGTTCACATCAGATTGCAGCGTCTGACCGATCAATGGAGAAAACTGGCAGAGTGAGCGTGTTCACAGGAGGAACCACTTATGATCTTAAATAAATATCATGAATTTAAATCCATGATGACAGTGGAGCGCAACAGTGTAAGTGCTGCGCACCAGTGGAGGCGGTCCCGACCGGTTAGGTTTTGCTTTAGTTTAAAATGATGAATAATTAAAATCCATAATTCAGACCAAAAGCAACAGTGTTGTTACATAAAAGGCAGGAATGAAAGAACCCAGACAGGAAGCTGCTGACACTGTTAATACATAAAAGCGTCAGATTATTCATCATATGAATCCATTGGATGGGATATCCTATTCATATCATAAATAATGTGACGCTTTTACGCCTTCACAGAGTCAGCTGATGAAGCCTGTGTCTCGATCCGTATGCGCGGACGAGTGAAGTCATGAATTCATTAATGAATTGAATTAATGACTTCACCCATCAGTGCGTACAATCGAGACACAGGTGTCATCAGATGATTATAGATCAGTCCATCAGATATAAATCTATATCTTTCCTAAAGGATGTCATCGGTAAATGAAAGCATTGCAGAGAACATTTAGACATTGATGCTCTGATCTGATCAGCTGTCAGATCAGATCCTCACAGTGACATGTTCACACATCACCTTTTATTGGACAGCTCGCTTTATAAGTGATTTGATTGGTCAGGAGGTGGGAATTTATCACTCGCTAAAATCCTAGCTAGAGCAAAACCTGCTCCTGAGCAGGTTAGCCGTTCAGCATAAGTTACCATGGTGATTTAGCTTTGTAAGACGTTAGCGAGCTTTGTAGTCCAGCACACACTGATTAAATCCTGGAAGTTAGCGCGATAAGAGGTCATCTAGATTCATAACATACCCCCTTAGAGAACTGACTGGTAAACTTGATATAAAATGTATTTTAATAATTGATAATGTATGTGTAAGTCATAGAACTGTAACACGGTTCCCCAGTTTTGCATTTAATTGAATTGTAAATGACAGTTTTTTTATATACTGGTAATTTCCATGCCAATTACAATTACAAAGTCAATTATTTGAACTCAAATACAAAACAATTACGATTACAACAGCAACAGATTTTTCCAGTTAGAATCATAATTACATTTGTACTTGTATATATGCTTATATTTATCCTTTATAATAATAATAATAATTATTATTATTATTATTATTATTATTTCTGTTTTTCTTTTTTTTTCTTCGTTCGTCACACCAACCGCCAAGTTAAATACCTTAGAGTATTAGAATATCTTTATTGATCCACAGTGGGGAAATGTACTGTCATGACAGCTCAAAGTGCAATAAAAAGAAACCCCCCCAAAAAACACCCGAAAAATAGTGCAATTAAAATAAAATAAACAATACAGTAATAGAGGATACAGTATATATAAATACAGATATATACATATTTACAGACAGTGTTTTATTGTACAGTCATACAGCGGTGGGAATAAATAAATCCTTGTATTGTTTTTAAACTCTACTTGGCGAATAAAACTTTTTCTGATTCTGATTTACGCCATAATTTTAATTATCAATTAATAAATTATGCGATTACACTTACAGTATAATTGACCCCAACCCTGCATTTAACACGCCATCATTATATTGTGTTATCTGATGCTTTTCACAGCATTATTCCATGATGTTTCTTTTCAGTAGCAGCGGGTAGGAAAGTCATGTCACTGTGTACATTTTGTAATGAAAATTGTCAGAAAAAAATGTTTCTTTTGCGAGGACGTGATGCAATTAACATCACATTCCACTGGTCGTGTTTCACAGGACAGGGCAATGCCAAACAAGAACCCATGGGAGAGCTACAATCCAGCCTGTGAATATCAGAACTACGCCACTATGAATGTACTAGAAAGTGACGCCAAGGACTCGCTGGAGATGACGCCCGCCGAGTGGGAAAAGTGTGTCAACTTACCCTTAGACGTCCAGGAGGGAGACTTCCAAACAGAAGTGTAAAGCAGAGACGAGGAAGAAAAATGCAAAACTGGAAAAAGGAGGAGGAAGGGGTGAAGGTGGTAGGTGGGGGGGGGGATATTTTGCACTGAATAAAGCAACAGACTTTTCTAACAGCCTTGGCAAACATATCTGGATGATACGAGTGTGACAGGGACATTATGTGCCAATACAACTACAAAACAGACTGGAGAGAGAGAAGAAGACAAAAAAAAAAAGAAATAAAAAGGGATTCAAAACATCAGTGTTACTTTTTGTATTCTCACTAGTGTACTTAGTGTGGGGGCAAACCTGGTGTACAATATTTACCATCATGTGTTTCCAATTATCTGTTGAGGAATTGGCTTGGGGGGGGGGAGGAAAAAAAAAAAAAAAAGGTATAAACTCACGAGATGAAACCTCACAAAGCAAATGACTTACCATGTCGTCCCAGCTTCATCGGATCCAGTTTTGATTTGCTAAAACTGGACCCGGGAGCACAATGTATATATTTATGCAGGTTTTTAAAAAGTTTATAACAGTCTGTTTGGCCATTACTACACTTTTTACTTTCTATTATAAAACATGGGAGGCAAAGAAAGAGGATTTCTTCTGTCATATTAGAATGAATGTTTGTCAAGCTACATTCTTCATTGCTTTAAATGCAATAAAGATAATACTCACTTTTATATAAATAATATATTTCACAACTTTAATACTGCAGAATCTGCTTGAAGGATCCCAGCAAGCTCTCTCATCTGCAGCTCTGTATAAAATATTTAAAAACAAAAATGTTGTATGGTGTAAATAAACTTTTGTCTACATATGTTTTACTTGTGCCAATTTATTTTAATGAGAAAAAAAAAATGCCAACCTGATCAAAAGTTATAGCGAAAAATGTTAACATTTGAAAAGGAATGTAAATAAAAGAGGAAATATGTTCGTACCGCTTCAGAGGTTGAGTCCATTTTTTATTTGGTGATTGTGATTAATATTGTTTAGGAACGCTAAAGCAGGGAAACGTGAATATTTGTGAGAAATATTATTACTACTGTTCTAAAATGTGGTATTGCACAAACTGGATTTATTAGGTTTCAAAGATAGTCTCAATTATTACCTTTTTAATAAAGTAAATTTTTACCCTTTTTATTGCAATGTGGGGGCTGAAAAAGTTTCATTCTTTAACAGGGGGCACAGCAGAAAATGTTTTGAGAACAACTATGATCTTTTTTTTTCCTCTTTCTCCTTTTTCACCCTTTTTTTTTCTCTTTTTTTCCTTGTTTTTTGCTTCTTTTTTCTTTTATTTTCCTACTGTGATAATCTTTTCATTTTTTTTACCTTTTTTTCTTTTCTTCACCTTTTTTTTCTTTTTTTCACCCTTTTGTCTCTTTTAATTTCCTACTATAATCTTTTTTTCACTTTTTTTACCTTCTCTTTTTCACCCTTTTTTCACTTTTTTTCTTCTTTTTTCACCTTTTTGTCTTTTATTTTCCTACTTTTTTCCCTTTTTTCTCTTTTTTTCCTACTGTGACAATCTTATTTTTATTTTTTTTTACTTTCTTTTTTTCACCCTTTTTCACCCTTTTTTCTCTTTTTTTCTTCTTTTTTCACCTTTTTTGTCTTTTATTTTCCTACTTTTTTCCCTTTTTCACCCTTTTTTCCTACTGTGACAATCTTATTTAATTTTTTTTTACCTTCTTTTTTTTCCCTTTTTGTCACCCTTGTTCTTCTTTTGTTCACCCTTTTTTCTCTTTTGTTTTCCTACTTCCTTCTTTTTCACCCTTTTTTGCCTTGTTCTTCGCTTCTTTTTTCACCCTTTCTTCTCTTTTTTTCTACTCTGATAATCTTATTTTCATTGTTTTCCTTTTTTTCCACCCTTTTTTTCACCCTTTTTTCTGTGTTATTTTCCTACAGTAATCAGAATAAAATGGGGGCCACCCTCCTTTAGTGAATCTAAAAACATTTCTTCCAGACAGAATCCTGATCATATGAAAATCAGCCTCATGTTTACCAAATTTATTTAGAATTAAAAAATACATTTCAGGTGCACGGTGGCTCAGTGGTTAGCATGTCCACCTCAGAGCAAGTAGGTCCTGGGGGGGGGACACATGGGTCCTTTCTGTGTGGAGTTTGCATGTTCTCCTCGTACTCTGACTGTTAGTTAGGGTGGAGTCTCTAAATTACCCCTCGGAGTGAATGTGAGTGGTTGTATGTGTGTGTTGCCCTGCAATGGACTGGTGCCCTGTACAGGGTGTGCCCCCGCCTCGCGCTCGGTGTGAGCTGGATAAAAGCACCGGCAGACCCCCGAAACCCTGAAAAAAGAACAGGAACAAATGGGTCTGAAAATGGATGGAAAATAAAACTAATTTACAGCTAAGGTTGCCCACCCAAGAACCATCATTGTGGATTGCAAACAAAAGTAAAAAAAAACTGCTTTTAATTTGAAATGGGTTTTATTCAACATCTAATCTTTAAAAAAGAAAAAAAAAACATTTAAAAAATTTTTTCCTTCTCTTCAAAAATGTACAATTTCTTTTTATTTTGCACCGTAATAATATTTTTGAAGTTTCTGTGCAGAAAAGATTTTTTCTGTTTTGTTTTTTTCCTGCAGTGATTTTAGCAAAACTTACTAAATTTTAATGAGATTTCTTCCCCTGTGACAAACTGCAGTATCTTTATAAATGGAACTTGTTCATTGTAATTGAAGGCCAATGTTTTGGCAGTAATTGAAAGCTTGAGTTGAAAAGCTTTTGACATTGTGACACAAATCTGAATATGGAAGGTTGACATTCAGTCTCTGCGCTGCAGCTTAAAGGGTCGGTCAAGGAGAACGACGCTCATGAATCCATCTGTACAACGTGTCCTGTCATACCAGAGCACCTCCTTCCTTCTCTAAAGCAGAAGAAAAACAAACAATTTGTTTTTTTTCAGATTTAAATCCTTGGATGGAAAATGAGGCTGAAAGTGGAACGAGAAGAACCCTTGCCCTGGTCAAAGAAGGTGTACATTTTAATTAGAAGTAGCAGACATACGTAGGTTAATCCTAGATACATGTTATTATGTCTAGCGTTAAATGTAGAGTTTATGTCAGATGAGTTTGCATGTTTTCTCTACACGTGTAAACATGTGTCTAGTCACTAACAGATTCATCTCTTATTCTGAAAAACCCTCCCATTACCTTGTTTCACTTTCTGTTATTGACCTCAATGAACACTGAGCACAACTTCTGCTTGAGTTGTGTCTGAAATGTTCTTACAATATTTGTTTTGCCATTTAACATTAGCTGTTGCCATGGTAACATGATGTACCAGAAGTCTAGCTCTGTATTAGAAAAAAAGGATCAGTGAAGCGAGGCCACGTTATAATGTGGGACATAAAAATAATAATAATAATAATTCAAGAGATGTTTAACAATACATGACTTAGTAATAAAATGATAATATTGGACAGTTAAAGTTTCAAAGGAACATCAAGGATGGTGAGCCGCACTTTTCCCTAAATATGTAGTGAGGTTTTTTTTCTACTTTGTTATGACTAAATAAAAAATATATTTCCCAGAGCAAACATCCTATTCTGCCTGCGCTGCACTTTCTGCCAACCGTGTTAAATAGTTAAAAACTGAAAGATGAACATTTGTATAAAAACATAATGAGGGGTTTTCTCACTCCCAGTCAAGCCTTGCTCGAGCTTAGTTTAGTCTCTTTGGTGGCTCTATAAATCAATGAAATATAATTAAAATTACAATGCATAATTCAGCACTTTAAACTTAGAAAGTCGTTTGATTTAAGAGGAAAACTTAGATTTTTATGATAGTTTTACCACAGTTGCTGTGAGGGCTTTAATGCTTCAGAAAGTCTAAAGTTGTGTTTTATTTTGTTGGAAAATTAAGGAGGTGTCGACAATTCTGCCTAGTGTGTGTGTGTGTGTGTGTGTGTGTGTGTGTGTGTTATATATACAGTATATAGGCTTCACCTTAAAGATGCACCGCTCATAAGAAAAACAACAGAAAAAGACTATACAGTAAATAGTAACTCTAATGAAGGTATGATGAGCTAAGTATGGTAGGAGTTATTTACAGGTAGCAGCGTCGTACATTTCAACAGATATTGCAGAAAATAAAAAAAAAAAAGAAATATTTGCACAGTATGAAATGTAAAGCTACTGCAGGAATATGAAATGTAAATACTGCACAGTGTGAAGTGAAATTATAACAGAAATCTAAGTGGCCAGAGTCTGTATTGACCTTTTATTAACCAGATAAATATAGCATTATGATTAATATTAATCACAGTAAAAATTTAGGATTTATTAGCAAAGTTTTCAAACCCATAGTGGTCATTTGGTTGTTTTAATTCATGTTAATACACTTGTGATATGCCTTCTTTGTACATGTTTGCTATATATGTTATTTATTTTATTATTCAATAAACCTGTTGGTGTTCTTTTTGGCCCCATTGACGACCCCCCCCCCCCCCCCCCCCCCCCCCCTCTTACTTTTGAATGCAAGTACCCCCTTATGTCTGCCAACTACATTTTACTCAGATACTATAATAAAAAAAACAACCATAGAGCATAATGATGGAATGAATGAGTGATAACACACATTTTAAAGAATCTCATTTTGTAAATTAGTAGATCTATTTCAAGTTTTGATCATTTCTGGTCATTTCCCTCCCGATGTGGGACGAAGACTGACTATTTGTATTTTCAGTCATCGTTTTGTGTGTTGCTGTTATTATTTAAACGATTCTGTCTCAGTGTGTGTATTTTTGGTGTCATTTGGTTGCCTCTAATGTCGTTTTGTATGTTATTTTTAGTTATTTTTTTAGTGATCTTTCATGTTTTTCTCTCATTTGGTGTGTTTTTGTTGGCGTTTTGCGTGTTGCTGGTAATAGTAAGTATTTTTCTCTCTTTGTGTTTGTGTTTTTTTTTTTTTTTTTGGTGTCATTTTGTGCATTTTCTTGTTGTTTGTCTGTTCACTTTAATTATTCTGCATAGTTTTCTCTCTTTGTCGTCGTTTTGTGAGTTGCTGGTAATGTTCAGTGTAATTGTCATTTTTAACTAAAAATAAACATTATTTTAAAACTAGTTTTAATGCTCTCTCTCTCTCCTAAGCACCCCCTATAGTGCCATTGCACACTCCCATTTGAGAAACACTGCAATAAACTACTTAAATGAAGTAGAACAGTACGAGCAATGGATATGGAGTCACTAGGTTAGTGTGAAGAAAAAATAAAGCTTATACTGTAAACTACTGCAAGATTACTACTATAGTTTCCAGGCGAAGGAAAAAAGTATACAACATAACGTACAGTAGAGGCCCAACAAGATTGTTTCTACCTAGGGCCCAAAATGTGTACGTGTATGTGTGTGTGTGTGTGTGAGTGGCGGCTCCCTTAGGCCCCTGAGAGCAGTGAGGTTAACCTGCTTTAGGGCCTGCAAACACTGAATCAACATAATTACATCGATCCTGCGTCACGTTCCCCCTGGAGGCCTTACTGACGGGAAAGCAAACCGCTCGTCTATCAAAGGCCTGTCACTGTCAGAGGACTTAAAGCCCACAGGGTCGCCACGACAACACCCATTTTTGTTCAAAACAGTGCTAATAGCTGTAATTGTACAGGATTTACGCAGAGTCATATTTTAAGACATTATTCACTGTTGTTTACCTGCTAAGTATTGATGTAATGCATTAAACATCAGACATATTGAGATTGTCTCACTAAAAAAAAAAAATCATTGTTCTAGGAATGCATTCACCTTCAGTTGTGTCCCTGTGGCGAGAATGTGTGTTTTTTTTTCTGCAATTCTTCCTGTTTGTTTGGTTGTTTCCCAGAGGCATGCTGCTCTTTGATTCACTGGGTAGAGGTCAGATTGGAAGGCTGAAGGCAGCTGGTCCCAGCTTTCTGTCTGCATCACACCTGTCATGTTCAGCAATTGGTTGGAGAAAGTTCTATTGTATCGGATTTATAACAAAAACCAGGAATTTTTTACAAAAATGTTTGTGATATATATTGAACAAAAAATTTAAAAAAATAAAACAATCAGTCATGAATGATACATGCCTTATTATATACTTGACATACAGAACCTTATTTGTTTTCGCTGAGGAATATCTGTGTATTATATTTCATTCATATTGATAGATCTATTTATTAGAATGCGTAGTGTAATGTATTGTTGATGTATTGTAAACTGCTATGATGCTGCTGACCAGATTTATTTAAAAAAATTGATATAGAGTAGGTGAGAGTTTCATTAAAAACATTAAAATAATAATAATAATAATAATTATTATTATTATTATTATTATTATTATTATAACGAGACAAACTGCATTTCCTAAAGAATATGCAAGTGAAGATTCACCCCTCGGAGTCAGTATAAGCCCTTTGGGGGCACTGTGGAGCTGATATACTGTATACTGTATTAATAATGATATCACTGTTCTAATAGGTTTAAATGGGAATAATTATCATTTATTTTTTTAATTCTTAAAAAAAGGGAATATTTTTAATTACATTTTGCCAATTAATCAATAATTGTCAAACTTCCTTAGCAGGAGTATCCTTAGTATAATGTACGCTAGGATCCCCATGTAGGTCAAATTTGACAAAATTTGATTTTGTGGGACAAAGATCTGTTGCATAATAATAAAGTATTACGAATAACAATAGTGAGAATGCTGCACGTCCACCCTGTATAACATATGTTCTATAGTCAATTCAATCATATGTTAAAAAATGCACAAAAACAAAGAGAAGAAAATAGTTCTAGGAAAACTTTTTTATGGGTCTTATCATTTCTTTATCTCAGAAACAAACAAAAAAAAAAAAATCCAATTTTTTTCTTTTCATTTTTATGCCTTAATATTTAACAAAAACAAAAAAAATCACCCCAGTTTAAATGTGCACATTATAGTTGAACTAGTTTTTAGGGGCAACGGGTCACTCAGCAACACACTTTTACACACAGTTTTGAAGTTTCATGCTCTAAGCTAGAAGTGTCAGCAGGAAGAGGAGCTTTAGTGTAGTGTGTCAATCTGTGACTCAGGCAGAGCAGAGCAGGGGTTCAAATCCCATTCCTCATTTAGAAACAGCATGTGTCAGCACCTTGAAATAGTAACGTTTTTCATCTCAAATACCGTTAAAGTAAAAGTGAAATATACCACAAGCATTGTTCTTATTAAGTCATGTACTAATGGTGTAGTGGATACATTTGTGGTAACATAGGGTCACTGTACATAGGTGAGGGGGGTTCAATCCCTCCAAGAAGACACATAGAAATGATAGACATCTCAGAAACTGAAAAACAAAATTCCATTTTTATGATTTACTTTAGCCTCACGAAATGACTGCCACCCAACTGTGTCACCTCTAACCATCAGTGGTGTCCATCCAACCACTAACCAGAGCCAGCCTTGCTGAGCCGCAGAGATCTGATGAGATCAGGTAGTGAGAGGCTGATATGGGCTTAGGTCTGAGTGTTTTTCTCATTTTTCATGCCTTACTGTATTTTCATCCCAGTTTCAGTGTGCACATCATATTTTCACTAGTTTTTAGGGTCTTGTTATAGCCTTATATCAGAGAGAGAAAAAAAAAAAAAGCAATCTAATGTTTTTAATTGTTATGCCTTATTATAACCTTACCTCTGATATTGGTTTTTTTGTCACTTTTTTCTCATTTTTCATGTTTTACTGCAGTTTCATCCCATTTTAAGTGTTTTCATCATATTTGCACTAATTTTTATAGTCTTCTGATTGATTCATCTCAGATTTATTTATTTATTTTATTTTTTTAATTTTTTACTTTTTTATGCCTTACTATAGCCTTACCTCTGATTTTAGTTTTTTGTCACTTTTTTCTAATTTTTCATGTTTTACTACTTTTTTATCCTACTTTAAGTGTGTCCATCATATTTGAACTAGTTGTTTATGGTCTTGTGATAGCCTTATCTCAGAAAAAAAAATTTATTATTATTATTTTTTTTTAATTTTTATTTCTTACTATAACCTTAACATTGATTTAGGGTTTTTGTCACTTTTTCTAATCTTTCATGTTTTACTGCATTTTATACCAATTTAAGTGTGTCCATAAAATTTGCAAAAATGTTTAGGGTCTTGTGATAGATTCATCTCAATTTTTTTTTATTTAATATTTTTTATGCCTTACTATAGCCTTACCTCTGATTTTGGGTGTTTTTCACTTTTTTCTCATTGTTCATGCATTATTTTCATCCCAGTTTAAGTGTGCTCATCATATTTGCACTAGTTTTTATGGTCTTGTAATATTAAAAAAAAAAAAAAAACAATTTAAAGTTTTTCCATATTTTATGCCTTTACTGCATTTTCATCCCAGTTTATGTGTGTCTGTCATATTTGCAGAAGTTTTTATGGTCTTCTGATGAATTCATCTCAGATTTTTTTTTTTCAAAGTTTTTAATTTTTTACTTTTTTATACCTTACTATAGCCTTTCCTCTGATTTTGGGTTTTTGTCACTTTTTTCTAATTTTTCATGTTTTACTGCATTTTCATACCAGTTTAAGTGGGTCCATCTTATTTGAACTAGTTTTTAGGGTCTTGTGATAACCTTATCTCAGAAAAAAAAAAAGGCAATTTTTTTTTAATTTATTTATTTATTTTTTATTCCTTACTATAACCTAAACACTAAATTCGGGTTTTTGTCACTTTTTTCTCATTTTTCATGTTTTACTGCATTTTCATCCCTTTTTAAGTGTTTTCATCATATTTGAACTAATTTTTATGGTCTTCTGATAAATTCATCTCAGATTTTTTTTTTCAAAGTTTTTAATTTTTTACTTTTTTATACTTTACTGTAGCCTTACCTCTGATTTAGGGTTTTTGTCAATTTTTTCTAATTTTTCATGTTTTACTGCATTTTCATCCCTTTTTAAGTGTTTTCATCATATTTGAACTAATTTTTATGGTCTTCTGATAAATTCATCTCAGATTTTTTTTTTCAAAGTTTTTAATTTTTTATGTCTTACTATAGCCTTGTCTCTGATTTTGGGTATTTGTCTCTTTTTTCTCATTTTTCATGCATTATTTCCATCCCAGTTTAAGTGTGCTCATCATATTTGAACTAGTTTTTATGGTCTTGTGATAGATTCATCTCAGATTTTTTTTTTTTTTTAATTTTTTACTCTTTTATGCCTTATTATTTATATATATATATAAAAAAAAAAAAAAAAAACAATTTAAAGTTTTTCCATATTTTATGCCTTACTATAGCCTTACTTCTGATTTTAGTTTTCTGTCACTTTTTCTCATTTTTCATGCATTATTTCCATCCAAGTTTAAGTGTGCTCATCATATTTGAACTAGTTTTTATGGTCTTCTGATAAATTCATCTCAGATTTTTTTTTTTTTTTTTTTAATTTTTTACTTTTTTATGCCTTACTATAGCCTTACCTCTGATTTTGGGTGTTTGTCACTTTTTCACATTTTTTATGCCTTAATGCATTTTCATCCCAGTTTAAGTGTGTCTGTCATATTTGCAGAAGTTTTTATGGTCTTCTGATAAATTCATCTCAGATTTTTTTTTTTTCAAAGTTTTTAATTTTTTACTTTTTTATACCTTACTGTAGCCTTACCTCTGATTTAGGGTTTTTGTCACTTTTTTCTAATTTTTCATGTTTTACTGCATTTTCATACCAATTTAAGCGTGTCTATAATATTTGCAAAAGTTTTTAGGGTCTTGTGATAGATTTTTCTAAAATTTTATTTTTAAATTTTTTTTTTTACTTTTTTATGCCTTCCTATAACCTTACCTCTGATTTTGGGTTTTTGTCCCTTTTTCAAATTTTTCATGTTTTACTGCATTTTCATACCAGTTTAAGTATATCCATCACATTTGGAATAGTTTTTAGGGTCTTGTGATTAATTCATCTCAGATTTTTTTTTTCAAAGTTTTAAATATTTTATGCCTTACTATAGCCTTACCTCTGATTTTGGGTATTTGTCACTTTTTCACATTTTTTATGCCTTAATGCATTTTCATACCAGTTTAAGTGTGCTCATCATATTTGCACTAGTTTTTATGGTCTTGTAATAGCCGTATCTCCCAAAAAAAAAAAAAAAAAAACAATTTAAAGTTTTTCCATATTTTATGCCTTACTATAGCCTTACTTCTGATTTTAGGTTTTTGTCACTTTTTTCTCATTTTTCATGTTTTACTGCATTTTCATCCCTTTTTAAGTGTTTTCATCATATTTGAACTAGTTTTTATGGTCTTGTGATAGATTCATCTCAGATTTTTTTTTTTTTTTAATTTTTTACTTTTTTATGCCTTACTATAGCCTTACCTCTGATTTTGGGTGTTTGTCACTTTTTTCACATTTTATGCCTTAATGCATTTTCATCCCAGTTTAAGTGTTCTCATCATATTTTCACAAGTTTTAGTATCTTGTGATAGATTCATCTCAGATTTATTTATTTATTTTATTTTTTTAATTTTTTACTTTTTTATGCCTTACTATAGCCTTACCTCTGATTTTAGTTTTTTGTCACTTTTTTCTAATTTTTCATGTTTTACTGCTTTTTTATCCTACTTTAAGTGTGTCCATCATATTTGAACTAGTTGTTTATGGTCTTGTGATAGCCTTATCTCAGAAAAAAAAAATTATTATTATTATTTTTTTTTAATTTTTATTTCTTACTATAACCTTAACATTGATTTAGGGTTTTTGTCACTTTTTCTAATCTTTCATGTTTTACTGCATTTTCATACCAATTTAAGTGTGTCCATGAAATTTGCAAAAATGTTTAGGGTCTTGTGATAGATTCATCTCAATTTTTTTTTATTTAATATTTTTTATGCCTTACTATAGCCTTACCTCTGATTTTGGGTGTTTTTCACTTTTTTCTCATTGTTCATGCATTATTTTCATCCCAGTTTAAGTGTGCTCATCATATTTGCACTAGTTTTTATGGTCTTGTAATAGCCGTATCTCGTTAAAAAAAAAAAAAAAAAACAATTTAAAGTTTTTCCATATTTTATGCCTTTACTGCATTTTCATCCCAGTTTATGTGTGTCTGTCATATTTGCAGAAGTTTTTATGGTCTTCTGATGAATTCATCTCAGATTTTTTTTTTTCAAAGTTTTTAATTTTTTACTTTTTTATACCTTACTATAGCCTTTCCTCTGATTTTGGGTTTTTGTCACTTTTTTCTAATTTTTCATGTTTTACTGCATTTTCATACCAGTTTAAGTGGGTCCATCTTATTTGAACTAGTTTTTAGGGTCTTGTGATAGCCTTATCTCAGAAAAAAAAAAGGTAATTTTTTTTATTTATTTATTTATTTATTTTTTATTCCTTACTATAACCTAAACACTAAATTCGGGTTTTTGTCACTTTTTTCTCATTTTTCATGTTTTACTGCATTTTCATCCCTTTTTAAGTGTTTTCATCATATTTGAACTAATTTTTATGGTCTTCTGATAAATTCATCTCAGATTTTTTTTTTTCAAAGTTTTTAATTTTTTATGTCTTACTATAGCCTTACCTCTGATTTTGGGTGTTTGTCACTTTTTTCTCATTTTTCATGCATTATTTCCATCCCAGTTTATGTGTGCTCATCATATTTGAACTAGTTTTTATGGTCTTGTGATAGATTCATCTCAGATTTTTTTTTTTTTTTAATTTTTTACTTTTTTATGCCTTACCTCTGATTTTGGGTTTTTGTCACTTTTTCACATTTTTTATGCCTTAATGCATTTTCATCCCAGTTTAAGTGTGTCTATCATATTTGCAGAAGTTTTTATGGTCTTCTGATAAATTCATCTCAGATTTTTTTTTTTCAAAGTTTTTAATTTTTTACTTTTTATACCTTACTGTAGCCTGACCTCAGATTTAGGGTTTTTGTCAATTTTTTCTATTTTTTCATGTTTTACTACTTTTTCATACCAATTTAAGTGTGTCTATAATATTTGCAAAAGTTTTTAGGGTCTTGTGATAGATTTATCTAAAATTTTATTTTTAATTTTTTTTTTTTACTTTTTTATGCCTTCCTATAACCTTACCTTTGATTTTGGGTTTTTGTCACTTTTTCAAATTTTTCATGTTTTACTGCATTTTCATACCAGTTTAAGTGTTTTCATCATATTTGCACTGATTATTATAGTCTTCTGATAAATTCATCTCAGATTTTTTTTTTTTTTTTTTTTTTTTTTTTACTTTTTTATATCTTACTGTAGCCTTTCCTCTGATTTTGGGTTTTTGTCACTTTTTTCTAATTTTTCATGTTTTACTGCATTTTCATACCAGTTTAAGTGGGTCCATCTTATTTGAACTAGTTTTTAGGGTCTTGTGATAGCCTTATCTCAGAAAAAAAAAGGTAATTTTTTTTTTATTTATTTATTTATTTTTTATTCCTTACTCTAACCTAAACACTAAATTCGGGTTTTTGTCACTTTTTTCTCATTTTTCATGTTTTACTGCATTTTCATCCCTTTTTAAGTGTTTTCATCATATTTGAACTAATTTTTATGGTCTTCTGATAAATTCATCTCAGATTTTTTTTTTCAAAGTTTTTAATTTTTTATGTCTTACTATAGCCTTACCTCTGATTTTGGGTTTTTGTCACTTTTTCACATTTTTTATGCCTTAATGCATTTTCATCCCAGTTTAAGTGTGTCTATCATATTTGCAGAAGTTTTTATGGTCTTCTGATGAATTCATCTCAGATTTTTTTTTTCAAAGTTTTTAATTTTTTACTTTTTATACCTTACTGTAGCCTGACCTCAATTTTTTCTATTTTTTCATGTTTTACTACTTTTTCATACCAATTTAAGTGTCTATAATATTTGCAAAAGTTTTTAGGGTCTTGTGATAGATTCATCTCAGATTTTACTTCTAAAAAAAATTTTTTTTTTTTTTTATGCCTTACTATAGCCTTACCTCTGATTTTGGGTTTTTGTCACTTTTTTCTCATTTTTCCTGTTTTACTGCATTTTCATCTCATTTTAAGTGTGCTCATCATATTTGAACTAGTTTTTAAGGTCTTGTGATAGATTCATCTCAGATTTTTTTTTCAAAGTTTTTAATTTTTTAGGTCTTACTATAGCCTTATCTCTGATTTTGGGTGTTTGTCTTTTTTTTTCTCATTTTTCATGCATCATTTCCATCCCAGTTTAAGCGTGCTCATCTTATTTGCACTAGTTTTTATGGTCTTGTAATAGCCGTATCTCCCCCAAAAAAAGAAAAAAAAAACAATTTAAAGTTTTTCCATATTTTATGCCTTACTATAGCCTTACCTCTGATTTTGGGTGTTTGTCACTTTTTCACATTTTTTATGCCTTAATGCATTTTCATACCAGTTTAAGTGTGTCTATCATATTTGCAGAAGTTTTTATGGTCTTCTGATTAATTCATCTCAGATTTTTTTTTTTCAAAGTTTTTAATTTTTTACTTTTTTATACCTTACTGTAGCCTTACCTCTGATTTAGGGTTTTTGTCACTTTTTTCTCATTTTTCCTGTTTTACTGCATTTTCATCTCATTTTAAGTGTTTTCATCATATTTGAACTCGTTTTTATGGTCTTGTGATAGATTCATCTCAGATTTTTTTTTTTTTAAATTTTTTACTCATTTATGCCTTACTATAGCCTTACCTCTGATTTTGGGTTTTTGTCACTTTTTCAAATTTTTCATGTTTTACTGCATTTTCATACCAGTTTAAGTATATCCATCACATTTGGAATAGTTTTTAGGGTCTTGTGATTAATTCATCTCAGATTTTTTTTTTCAAAGTTTTTAATTTTTTACTTTTTATACCTTACTGTAGCCTTACCTCAGATTTTGGGTTTTTGTCAATTCTTTCTAATTTGTCATGTTTTACTGCATTTTCATCCCATTTTAAGTGTTTTCATCATATTTTTAGTATTTTTCATGGTCTTCTGAAAGAATCATTGCAGATTTATTTTATTTTCTTTTTTTTTACTTTTTTATGCCTTATTATAGCCTTACCTCTGATTTTGGGTGTTTGTCACTTTGTTCTAATTTTTTATGCCTTAATGCATTTTCATCCCAGTTTCAGTGTGCTCATCATATCTGCACTAGTTTTTATGGTCTTGTAATATCCCCATCTCTGAAAAAATCTCCAAAGTTTTACATTTGTTTGCCTCACCTTTTATTTTTGGATGTTTGTCACTTTTCATCACTCTTCCATCTCGTCGGTTGTCCCACTCTTTCCACTCACATTCTTGTTCTTCTTCTGTGTTGTGTCTGGACTTGCACTAGTTTTTTTTAGGGTCTTATGACAGCCTTATCTCAGAAAAAAATAAATAAAAAATGTTTCCATTTTTAAGTTTTTATAGAATTTCCATGACAATTACAATTACAAGGTCAATTATTAACATGTTTTTTTCAAATACAATTACAATTACAATCAAGCCATAATTGTAATTATTTATCAATTACAATTATGATTGACACCAACCCTGTTACCAACCAATCCTGTATTATTTTAGTTTCTTTGAGTTTTGCTTCATTGGCACGTTAGAGCAGCGTATCTCATAAAGGCTCAACTCCAAACAAGCTTATACAAAGCTATAACAAAGTCGGCTCACTGCATAGTCTAATTAGACATGCACATCCTCGTGTCACTTCTTCCCAGGCAACTGCTGAGAAGCTGTGTGCTAATCTGAGGATGAGCCTATTTAACTGTCAGCCTCGGTTGATACGTGTCATTACTACCTGGAAGTGTCTCGTACTGTCTTCAATCCTCAGCTCTCGGAAGCATTCACACTTATTATGTACCTGACTGCTCTTTGATAGCTTATGTAATATAGTGTCAGTTCTCAAACCACTTCATAAAATCAGAATTTAAAGAGTGACTGTTTACTTTTAATGCATTATATAGTGGTTTGATCATCTTACAAGCCTCTGTATTACTGTATGGGGTTGTAAATTTATGTTTAAGTTTTTCTTTTTATATCCCTTTAACTTTTCCCCTGTTGTTCCACTTAATTTGGAAAGTTACTGACTCCGCTTTCATTGGTTAAGTTGCATTCTAAAGTGTTGTGATAATACACGTTTCATCGTGTGAGGACATGAGCACCCTTGACTCAAATGGAACATTGTGTTAAATTGCTGGTGAATCCTTCATTACAACCTGAGAACATAATGTTACCATGGCAAAAATTAAAATAAGGTTGGGTGAGAAACACAGACCAGACCTTCTGGTGTTTTCAACCAGGAAAAAACCAAACGTGACAGCTTGGAGCTTCACGCAATGACAAGTATTCTGCAAGTTTCGCAGAAGTCAGGCTAAGGTTAGCTTAAATAAATACATCAAAGTTAAATTTAATTCTGTATACAATGTGGAAGTGTGAAATTATGCTCAAATTATCTCCGTTATTTATGTGGGGTTATATTGTGATTCCTGTGCAAATGATCATGTTATAAGCATTATTATTAAAGGGTACCTGTAGTGACTTTTAATTGTATGCTCTATCAAGAGATCATACAGTGGGGCAAGAAAAGTATTTAGTCACCCACCAATTGTGCAAGTTCTCCCACTTAAAAAGATGAGAGGCCTGTAATTTTCATCATAGGTATACCTCAACTATGAAAGACAAAATTGTGTTTGGAGAAGAAAGAATGCTGAGTTGCATCCAAAGAACACCATACCTACTGTAAAGCACGGAGGTGGTAACATCATGCTTTAGGGCTGTTTTTCTGCAAAGACACCAGGACGACTGATCCGTGTAAAGGAAAGAATGAATGCGGTTGAGTATTGTGAGATTGACTGAAAATCTCCTTCCATCAGCAAGGGTATTTAAGATGACACGTGGCTGGGTCTTTCAGCGCGACAATGATCCCAAACACATCGCCCGGGCAACGAAGCAGTGGCTTCGTAAGAAGCATTTCAAAGTCCTGGAGTGGCCTAGCCAGTCTAAAGATCTCAACCCCATAGAACATCTTTGGAGGGAGTTGAAATACTAGATACTTTTTTGCCCCACTGGATGTCATATTTATAGATTTAGGCGTGTTATTTTATTTTAAAGTCCTTGTAGATCAGCCAGGAGAGAAAAAAAAATACAAATCTAAATAATATTGATGAAAATGTGGAAAAAAGCCTTACCAACACCTAAATAAAAGAGGAAAATTAAAGAAATAAGTTGGATCTAATGTAAACACTGATCCAGTATGAACAATTTAGAGTTACAACATATCTATGCCCCTTATAAATTGTATTTTCATGCATAAAATCTTAAAAAAAAATAAAAATAAAAATAAAGACCAATGTTTTTAAAATAAATGTGCAGTTTGTTAATTGGTTATGCATTAAAACATGTTATGTTATATACCTTTCCAGCACAGGTGCCATTTAAAATGTTTATCACAAACAACTGTTGAAAACCTATTTGAAAAGGAATTAAATAAATACAAATTTCTAAATAAAAAATAAAATGAGAATATTTCTAGCTAAAAAAAATTCACAAATATGCAGTCATAGATATCTGGAACACAACTATTTGGTAGGTTACTTAATGATTAATGTTGGAATAGGTCAGTTTAAAACCATAACGTTGGAAAAGAAAGCTTTTTTTTTTTTTTTTACAGACATTCTCAAAAAGAAAAGAAAAGTAGAGCACTATTTTAGTAAACATTTTATTTAAATAAGTTCCAATAAGCACTAATAAATAAAAATAAGAGCAGAGAGGCATTACTTTGACACACACAAAAAAAGCTGAAAAATAATGAGAGGGTTTAAAACTGTTTATTCCTTTTAAATATTAATGCACAACAGCAATCTTTCCAAACAATCACTGAAAAAGACAAAAAGATGCAATACCATCATTGTCATCATTAATCTATCCTCAAGTCAAACCCAAACTAAATCCACAAAGTTGATGTCAGTGAAGCTCTGTATGTGTTGAATAAAGTGGTGTGTGGGCCCATCACTGTACTTAACCAAACATTCATTAGGCACAAACAACTGTCAACATAAATCTGATTCGTTTGACAAGAATAACCAAAGAGCTTGACAACGCCTCTCTAATGAACACCATCATGTTTATTGCTCTCACTTGTTTGTTAACAATACGAATAGAGAAGAAGAAGATGTGGAAAATATATCATTAAAACCTTGAAACATTGAACTCGACAGAAAACAGTGGTCCTTTATAAAGTCACACTTTGTGCAAATACAGTAATAATTCCTTGCGTTATGATGTAGAACTGCAAATGGAGAAATGCACCCCACTAGCACGGCACAAACAGCAAACCACATTTTAAAAGCTTCATTGCAGTAACTTCAGAAGCATTATTTGATATTCAGAGAGTCTATGACACCTCCATGTGTTTCCAAACGATGAAGAAATGTTCTAATGAATGTCAGGAAAAAACTACTACTTTAGAAACACTTCAAGGTCATTACTCGGTTTCTGTAATGTCTCAAAAAAGAGAATCTTAAAAAAAAAAAAGGAAAAAGAAAAGGTGGGAATTGTTGGACAATCCCAGACTCCAAATCATAGATGAAGAGAAAACAATCCATCAAAACAAAGCGAATGTGCCAAATCAAACCGAAAACAGAAAATCTGTGTGGCACCACAATGCAAACCATGAACAGATGACTAAAAACTCATGCACAAGTATTAAAGCTGTACTTTCTAGTCCCTTAAATGTCTGTTTTTGCCGATAGTGAGTATTTCAGTGCACATATTCGTCATCACTCATGTCTGAGTCATCTGCTTCCACCTCGCCTTCAATCACAGACTTTTTCCCCCGGCAGCAGGACACCACCAAACCAATAAGAAAAGCCTGCAATGAGAAAAGGAAAAAAAAAAAAAAAAAAAAAAGGTGGGAAATCACACTTTAGGGAGTGTTTAATAAGGATCATTTGATCAACAGAACACTGGGGCTGTTAAACATTGTGCTGAGGAGGTAAGTACTGTGCAGTCAGGGGAAAAATTCTTCCACACTAGAGTTTTTTTTTTATTAGAAGAAGGAAACATTGTCTGTCTCTCACACATTATTAATAATAAAAATCCTCTTTAATTGAGAAGAAATTGGCTTTGATTAATAAAAAAAATGAGGAAAATTCAACACCAATCCATACAAACATAAGCACGCTTTATTCACACGGATGTTCCATGGACTTACCACAATAAAAGCCCAGTTACCAAAGTAGTAGATGGTGCTGAAGAACCAGAACTTGTGGAGGAACAGATAGGACCTTGTCACAGTGCACTGGTCTGCATGAGAGACATGGAAAATTAAAAATCATATTTTGTTTCAATATAAAATTCAAATAAACAAACAATAAATTTCCCAGTACAGTTAAAATGCTGTTTCATCAATTCAATATTATTCATGCATACATTATATAAATACTAACTTTTGAAAACAAAAAGTGACATTTGTTAATTATTTACCAGTACTGTTCATTGGCACCAGTGTATCACGTGTAATTAATGGTGTAAGAAAAAAAATGATATATCACAATATTTCACTGGACGATTATCGTAATGACTGAAAAAAAAAAAAAAAAAGTCCAAATCTATTTTTTAATCATGTTTTTTAAACAAACAAAAAAAAAAACATTTATTTGTGCTAACATAAGCACTATGTGTCTGTGAACCACATCATATCTCATTAAACTACCTCACTACTCAATGCATTTTAGCTGGGAAGTTGATTGCACTTTATTTTCATAAAACATACTGGGAATTTTTATAGATGCATGTGGTTACATTTTTTTTTTTTTAATTTGAGGACTTAGAATCAGAATCTGTGGTAGAAGCAAAAGTTAAACTTTTTGTTTGCTAAACAATCCACTTGTTTTTTATATTTGTTCTTGAATTACAGTTCTTTACCATTTACTTGTTCTCACAAGTTTAAAAAAATATGAAATAAATTGTATTTCATACCATTTTGTACTTGTAAAGGTGAAATTTGTAATTATTGATATCGCGATGGATATCATGTTGTTTAGTATCGACATATAACGGGATATATTGTATGGTGACATGCAAATTGTGAACTGTATCATACAGCCAGATTCATCACAATGCACACTTCTACCCGTAATACATCTGAATACATAAATATTAATATTTCTCAGTCTTGCCCTGAAATCAAACTAGAAATGCTGCTAAACTTGCCCCTGATTGAGGAAATCTGATTGGAAATCAATAAATAACAGCTTCCTCAGGTTGTTTGCTTCACCTCACATTTGGACAGGTAAGTAATGCCATGATTTATACATGTAAAATCACCTCTATTGAGCCGACTGACTACATGACAGCAATAGCATGACTAGCTATATTAGCAGGCGGGGGAAATTCAGAGGAACTCAAACCAAATTTGATTCAAACTGAAAACATAAGAATACAAAGTGTGCATTAAAAACTATTGATTTTGGTCGAATGATGCTAGAAAAAGTCAGGAACGCTAAAGTGCAGTCCAGCAATGAGAGGATTAGGGATCACCCCTGCATTGCAGCTTCATTCATGCCATTTTTGCACAGCTCATCACACCGGGTTTAACTCCATGAACTGTTGAAGCAGAATTCTACAAGAATGCGTGACATCAAGGTCACCACATGTTTAAAATCACTTATTTAAGTCAAGTTAGCACCAGAGAGACAAAGTCTAACAAAGGAGGAGACATATTGAGGAGTGAAAGGTTATGATGATCAACATTAGACGGGCTGACCCACGGTTGTTTTCAAGGAGCAAAAACCATCATTGTTCATCTGACCAGGATTTACTAAAAATCAAAGGAAGCTGCTCAGCCTGTGGTTCTCCAGCTGTTGACCTCACCAGCAGTGGGACTCACAGATGCTTCTCAACAGTGGTCTGCTGAATTATATTATCATGATGAACACTACGGACCAGATTCACCTTGAAATCATTGCCTCACCACTAAAAGAGCACGGGGGCCATCGTGAGAGTGCAGGTAATTGTGCCTGAGCTTTGGACTGCAGCCCGGCTCTAAGTATGATGCATTATGTATAACGTTGGGTCCCTGAATTTAAACAAAACCCCTGCATAGATATATTGTGCTCTGTTGAAAGCCTCTCTATCAGCGAATATGTTTATAACAAAGCTGCTTTTACTTTCCTTCCATCAAAAAAGCAGCAACGCACTTTCATTTTTGTGCCTTTTATGGATGTTGATGTTCCTTCAGCAGCAAAACATTCAAACCTTCTCCTTCTTGTACAATTGCTGGCTCTCAAATTTCACTAAAAGCATTGTTTGATGCTGGATCATTCCTTTCAGCATTGGTGAAAACCTCAGTATTAAACCATGTTTTCTTTACATTAAATGTATGTGCAGCAAAAATGTTTAATAAACGTGCACAGGTTTTGTTCCTAAAGTGTCTACAAAGACGAGACAAAGAAATCTACACGTATGGATTGGTTCTTGTGTTTACCTATTCTCTTTAATGATGATATAATTAATACCATCATCAAGCATTGTCTTCCTTCTGCTAATTGTTTCCTCCAGAAAGTCATTATTCACAAAAATGCCAAGTGTTTTTGTTTTTTTACAATGTGTTTTTGTTTGTTTTTTAAACTAATAATTTGTCCTTTTTGTAAAGAATACCAATTTAAGAGACAGATATTAACATATATTGTCTAAATATATTAGCAATGCACCGATCAATCAATTAAATCAAAGCACACAGAGATGCATGCTTTGTGTTTTAATGACAGAACATATTTAATGTGACTCACTTTCAGCAGCCCAGTCAGTTAAAAGCCTGTACATTATTATTTAATGTATGAGTGGGATCAAGTTAAACATTTTATTTAATTTATTTTATATTGCTCATTGCTGCAAAGTCAGGGCTAAATAACTATTTTCATATTTTGAATGGATTAATTCTTTTAATTGGAATAATATGCTGCATAATAATGCATGTACCATCTTTAACTATTCACCCTGATTTCGGTTCTTTTCTGCAGCCCTTTTTGTTCTTTTAAGAACCAAAGACAGTTTTTTTTTAAATGCATTGCAGCAGTCCTCAGTAAAGATGTGGATTTTTTTGAAACGCCTGAAAAAGCCTCTGTTGTCACACATAAGTGGAGGCCTTTGAGCTGACAACTTTTCTTTGAAAGTTATTTTACTTTGAGGGTCTTTGAAGGACAGACAATGGACTGTTTTTCTTTTATGTGAATACCATTTGATTGACATTTCCCTTTGTGGTGTAAACAGCTTGATGATCCCATGAATGCAAAGAAAATTACTATTAATTTGTGTTGGGGTCCAGGGATTCCACTGTTGAAAATTGCTTTGGGCAACACAGAAGTAACTCGGAAAACATTTGACCACACCCCTGAAGCTCTTAAAAACAGTGGTGAGGAAACAGGCTGGTTGCTAGGATACAGGCAGCAGTGTATGGTATGGTATGATGAGTTTTATAATAGAGATTATATCAACAAAAAAACAAAACATACAAAAAAGAAAGCAACAAAAAAACTCTACAATAATGTGCTTTCAAGCAGTGTTAATTTTGACAATATTTTTTTTTTTTATTTGAATTTAGTTTCTTACCAAAGACTGGATTTAGTCAAAGACACATTTTAGTCTTTTTGTTCAAGTTAAAATTTAGTCTGTTTTAAATAGTCTTAATTTTTGTTTCATTTCAGTCTTTTTTGTTGTTGTTTTTTTAGTAATCTGATAGTTTTGTGACAAAATGCCATTTGTCATTGTAGTTAAAACTCCACTGTAAGCATACCTTTAACAATATGTTGAGCGATTTAAACTAAGATTGTATTACTTTACTCTTATATATGTATAATTAAAAAAAAATAAAATCTAAGGCCTGTTAGAAATGGTGCAATGCATAACCATGTTATTCACACGTTCTTGTTCTTTTTATGTATTTTTGAACAGATGACAAGAATAAAGCTCCAATCCTTAGAGTTTAAATTTGAGTTGAAATATTTAATTGGGTAAAAAGAAAAACAATCAAAGCCTTGATAATTGTCCGGCTGGACAGCATCATCTTTTCATCATGTTTTTACTCGTCAGTTGATAAAAAACAGATTTTGTTTGAATTTTTGTTGTCAGTACTTCTTACTAATTAGGAATAAGGGGTTGTCAGCAACCATTCAATCATTTAAGTTTCAGTTGACAAAAATAAAATGATTTCAAGTTTATACGTTGCGTTCAAGGGGTAGTTTAGGGGTCTTTTTGTCTAAAAAAAGTCAAGTAGTAGTCAAGTAGTGATCAAATGAAACAAAGGTAGATTTTACTCAGTTCTTGCTGCTGATCTACATAAACGCTGCTGTCACACTGCAGAAGAACCCAAAAGCACAAAGCACTGTGCTAAAAGAGTAAAAAAAAAAAAAAATTATCTGTTTGACTGTCAAAGCAAGTGATGTAATCTCTAATGGAGATTGCTGAAGTGATGATAGACATCGACTTTAGGGCAATAAAACAAGAGACAGGGACAGTTAATTTTCTAGGTGAGGAAGCGATCATTAGAAAAAGACGTGAAGAGTGCAGTCATAATGAAATAAAACCTCATATGTCAGTGAGTGGGATGAAGTCCGAGTTCAATGGTGGGCATTAAATTGTCAACCAATCACAAATATTTCAAGAAAGTCATCAGGAATATAATGACATTAAAGCATTGCTTCCACAGCGTGAGGGCAGCAAAAAAAAAAAATACCAAAGCATCTTCACTGGGACTGAGAAGGACATACAGAATGTAATGGAGGACTTCTGAGTCTATGATCAAAGGACGCTCTTTGGGAAGTAGCAGCAGGAGCACTGGGACAGGCAGAAGTTTGACCAAAAATTCCTTAATACTCAAAAATTCCCTGTGTTTCACAGGCTTTGTGATGCGGTGAGATCAGCAAACTGAGACACATCTAGCGTACGGAGCAGAGTGACAGGGAGAGAGAGGTCTGATCACTTCTTTTCCTTCTCACTCCGGCCGTACGTTTACAGCTCTTATCATTAACAGCGCCGCTTTAAGGTTTAAATGATCAACTTATGGAGTTATTAAAGGATGAGTTCATTCACAATGCAGGCTTATTCAAGGAATTAACCACTTTAATTTTGCCCCGGGAAATTGAGTAAGCCTCCGCTGCAGCGTCTCACAGCGGGAAGGAGGGGCTGCAGCCTCGGCTCTACAGTGAAGGACGGTGAAGTTGTTGCTCAAAGTTGCTTGAAAAATTCCAATTTTTCAACTTTGAGCGACGAGGTCATGCCTGACCTAGTCGCTGAAATCACGTAAGTCACGTCGCTTGAGGGGAGGTCGTGTCATTTACATTGATTTGATTGTAATTTAGTCGTTGTCACGTAATGACAACCCATTCAACGCATAAGTGCTCCTGGACAAAGAATCATGTTTAGGCATTAAATAAATTATATTTAATATTTAATCCTTATCCCCGATATAAATGCATTGCATTTTTAAATGACGGTATTTAAACTATAACCGTTGCTATTTTATGACAGGTATTACCGTATTACTGCCCAAGCCCATAGCTGTAAAAGTTCAAGTTGGTGTCAGTGTGGATAAAACGTTTATTGGACACATCATCACTAATGGGTCGCACTTCAAATACTTCAACAAAAACGAAGTAAACGATATTGTGGTAAATGAGAGTTTGAAGGGAATTCTTAAAGCTTATACTGTGTTGCACTGTGGCAGCTAATTTATCAGGATTCATTTCCATTATGAGTTAAAATGAATAATGGTGAAGTAATGACCTCAAAGGAGATAATGGAGAGGTTGGCACTGAGCACCTGCTCACCAAGATGTTAGTGTCATTACCCCACTGTGACCGATTGGCCAATCACTCACTAGCTTGACTTCTAGCGTTTTTTTTTTTTTTACCTTGGCTGTTCTGGTGTCACACAACAGGTTATTGCAAAAAATATGCTTTCCTAAGCCTTAATAAAATTCCAGAATGTTGACAAAATCTTGACAAACTGATGCAATGGAAAAAAAATAATAATGTATTGCTTTCCTAGAACAATAACATTCAATAACAAACTAATAGAATCATAAACAAAAGTGTCAATTTTCACATTTGGTTTCAAATCCCTTTAGTGTTTTCCTTCAAATTTCACTTCAGCAAGTCAAAAGTTGGACTTGGGGCAAGTGTTTGACTTATTTGCAAAGGAGAAAATCTCTAGTCCTTTACCCTCTGCATTATGAAGGCCCTGTCTGGTAAGTTATACAGCTCTTGGCAGGGTTTCAGCAGATTATAATACCCTTCAAAATTCACACTGCTGATTGTGTCAGCAGTCATTTAATCATAGATATTAGAGAACCACTGGCAGCCAAAAAGGCACTAAAGTCTTAGGCTATGTTCAGAGTACAGGCAAATGCGACGCAAAATCCTTTTTTTTCACCGTTTGAGTTTGAAGAACACAAAAATAATTTTTTCCAAATCCGACCGAGGCCATTTTCATGTGTTCCTATATCTGATATGTATCAGATATTTTGCAAAGTGACTGCTGTCTGAATGGCCAGATCGCATTTATCCAACCTTTACAATTCTGCGTCCCAGAAGAAGCAAAAATAGACATGGCAGAGGACGAATAGAAACAGATTGAGGTCTTAGAATTATTAAATATTTATTACTTTATAACACACACGCCTCCATATTAACTTCTGTAAACACAGTGCGTGTGGCCATGTATTACCTCAGGACCTGATTTGCGTATGCAGGTCACTTCCTGTTCACACACTAAACTAATAGAAGTCACATTTAATGTGTAATATGAACAAGCACAGAAAAAATGATCAGATTTCTCCAAAAAATTAAATCTGAATTGTGCTGTGAGACTGTAGCCTAAGGCCCTGTTTACACAAGAACATTTTCTAGTGAAAACGCAAAAGTTTTGTTGCGTTCTGGTGGTGCATTTACACGGCAAAAGCGTTTTGGTGCTTGAAAATGGAACTTTTAAAAAACGGGCTCCAGAGTGGAAGTTTTTGAAAACGCTACCCCTTCCGTGTACGTGTAAACAGGGAAACAAGACTTTCTGTATCATGGGCAAGTTCACTGCGGCTGCAGAACCTCAGAGGATAGCTTTAATCAGACGTATAAAGTTAAACCTGATCAGGCCCGTAGCCGTCAGAATGTGGCCTGAACCACAATAAAGCCAATCCCTCTTTAATCCTGAGCCCATTGCTGCTACACTATTCACATCTGTGCGCGGCACACACATGTAGGCGAGTTTCTTTAATGACTCAGCTTTAATAGCCACTCGTTCTGCATTAAACTGTAAACATGACAAGCAGCTTTAGGTGCTGCTACACACTACGTACCAGTTTACTGCTGCAAAACACACAACTCAGTAACCTGCTTCTATGTATGTGACACACACAGCACGACGAGTCAAGAACGAGTGCTTATGCATTTTATAACATCATTGATTTATGCACCAAAGGACAGCCTCCATTCACCTCCTCAGCAAACATTTGTGAGTCATCCCTTATTGAAACACATCACCTGATGGTTCATTCACCAAAGCAGCGTTTTGAGTGGAGTCCAACCAGAGTGTGTGACAAAAAGATAGAAATTAAGCCCGACCCCGGGTTTGGTCAAATAGCACTCAGTAGCAGTACAGCAATGTGAGTGTCATCAGAATCTGGTGCAGGCTTGAAAAACATCTTCACTGATCCAAGTGATGGTGAAGTACATGAACAGAAGTTCAGTAAAATTACAAAGAGTGCACATGAACACTTACTTGTGTTCGGTGGAAGTGTCTCTGCCTATGCGTTTATTCTGGTTCATTGCAAAATCTTAACCCCATCTATTGGCATGTATACTACCTCGTTTTTATGCTTCCAGCGGTCTTGTGTAAACAGATGTTTTGAAAACATTGCCGTGTGATTGCAAAACTTTTTGGAAACAAAAATGGAAACAGAGGCAAAATGTTGTTGTGTAAACAGGGCTTTATACTGCGCGAAAGCTTCCACAGGATCAAAAAACATTTTTCGCCATATTCGCTTCAGATGCGCGTCTGAAGCGAACATAAAAGCGGCGCCAACCAGACTCCCCTTCTTTTCACCATCAACTATGGAGAAATCGCTGTTCTTTACCTTCTGTGGAAGCTCAAGTGCCGTTAAACGCTTGACGCCGGCGTTCCTGGATTCACGAGGTTAACCAGTGACACGTCCAATTAAGTGAGTTTCACTGTTTTCTTTAGGAGCTGCGACAAATACTTCCTGGTCTGGTCCCAGTAAAAAAAAAACTGGCCGTGTTGTAGAGCTCTGGTGGTCGCCACAATTAAAAAAGACCGGTGTCCGTGTTGACGGCCTGACGTCATTGTCAACAAGGACTCTGATTGGCTTTCGCTCCTGCGGGTCACACAAAACATTCACTGGAGTTAAATATTTTCACCTCAGACGAATGACGAATGTCACGGAAAATCGGGAGTGCGCATGCCGCGGCCAACGCTTTTGCCGCGCGGATCAAACCGCACCACCCAACAGGAGAAGAATTTGCCTCTTACCGCATCTATTCCATTAACTTTCTATGTAATCTGGTCGTGCAAACATTTAGTGCCACGTCCGATGTGAACGCAGCACAAGACTAACTCGATGTGCTAAAACGTCACTGCCTAAATATTCGTAAACCTAATTGTACCTTTGTAGGATTAAAAACATGTGACCTGACCTTTAAATCGTTGATGTCCTGTTAAGTATTTGTATAACTAGTTGTTACAGTAAGACACTATAATTGGAAGATTGTATTTTAAACACAACAATAAAACATTTAGAAACTTGCCGAAACACAGCAGAAGTGCATATGTTCAGTAGAATCTCAGAGTAAGACTTGAAAAAGTGCAGTATTCTGATCTTTTTTTAACTAAATATAGATATATACCAGCAGTAACCATTGGTAACGGCCTCAGCTTGATCGTTATCAGAATGTGACCTTCTGTACAGACAGTGAAATGTTGTCTTCACTGCAGCTTTTACACCTGGTTCTCACCCCCTCTACAGGCAAAATGCTTTTTCGCTCATCAACACTATTGTATTCTTGCAAAGAATGAGCTGATTGGCTGAGTGTTGCCTCTGACATATACCTTATGTCAAACAGAAAAAAACGTTGGTTTCTTCTCTAAATCGTTCATAAAGTGATGAGGTCAAGTTCAATATCTGTATTTTATTTTATATTTTATTATGATTATTTTGTATAAATTGATTTTTATAACCAAAAACAATCAATAGAAAGCTTTTATTCCGTGTTTCAGACTGAATCTAGTCCATCTTAAGAACATTAATTAAAGATTCATCAAAACAACAGTATCTAATAAATAGAAGACAACATTTTCTTAATCACACTCATCAACATTTTCACAGCTCTGAGCAACGCTGCATATCAAACACTACAGAGAAGTTGCTTGCTGAGTGTGTTTGAAATTGTTCACCTGTTACTGTTGCACTACATCACTTGATAAATGTCTTGATTATATTCTCTCTCTGCCTGTCACATGTGCTGTCTCTGCTTGACACTTCCTCCTCCTCTCGGTCGGTGGTACAACGGCTGTTGTGAAAACAAGAGCAGTTTCCAAGCTGGCCAAAATTGGAAACCGTTTCCTTTTACTGGCCTAATCAGAAGTGTGCGTGTGTGTCAAAAGCTGCCCAACACTGGTCACTTAAACTGGACTGAAAACTCGTACAACATCACCAATATCAAACTGGTCTAGTTTGAGAACATTTTCATTTTGATTTAAGTTACAATTTCATACAGAGGACACAGTATTGTGTGCTACTTCTACAGACCACTGCTGCAGAATCAGAGCTCAATATGTTTTGGCCAATTGTGATAATAGTGGACAGAAAAATATTTATTTAATAATAACTCACAAGCACACAAAAAAGACAATTATTTTCACACCGTTGTCTGAGTAGTTGTGTACACAGTATTATTGGAGGATTGCCAATTGTTGTAATGACTATGTTGGTGTTATTGGAATTCTTCTTTTGTGGAAACAGCCAGTGCATCCTTACCAAACAGAGTCTCATAATAAATACACCTTGCCCAACTTGTATGGTAGTATTTCTTATGTTACAAATGGACACGTGGTTATCTTTTTTATTTACATATACACATATATATATATATATAATGGTTTTTTATTTAAATTGCTTGTGATATTCTTAAAAACTCCTTCATTTATTTAGTTACAGTATCTATCTATCCAAAGTGTTAAATGGCTTAATAAATGTTATTGTACAAAATGGCACTGGGTTTAGAGTAATATGTTTTATTTAAAGTTAAATTAAATCTCTGAAGAGTTTTTAATATTATACATTATAAACGTGCTTATTTAGAACATTTAGTCCAGTGGATGTTGAAGGTTAATTCTATATATTAATAAATAGTCATCAAATACACAAATATGCAAACGTTTTTGTAATTATTTAAACTATTTTTCTAAAGTGTAATGTCTCTGCATTTGATTTGCAAATGGCCAATAATTTTTCAAGAACTATGGTGATTAAAATAGCCTGAAACCAGATTTATTTATTTATTATTAGGTTAATTTGCATTAGGTAAGATAGAGTAAGTGATCCTCTGGGTTACAACCATTTCTATCTTAACATTCCTAATTATTACATTTTGTGATGAATGTAATGAGATTACTTGTTCTATATGGAGCTATATAAATAAAGATGAATTCAATTAATGATAATATCATTGTAAACTATGAAGCCTCACACAGCGTTAATGTGGATTCTTAGCTTGGTTGCTAATAAGTGATGACAAGGGGACACGGAGAAAGCACACACGACATTAAAAAAATGTTTGTCTACTGTAACATTTGCTCTGATGAATATTTAATTGTAATTTACACTACTTAGGAGTGTATTACATGTAAATGGCCAGGTAGCATGCAGAGCCTTCATTCTGGTGGTACACACTCAACCTGAGTGGAATAAATCTTTGATGTGTAGTAAGTCCCTGCGACATCTCGTTGTTGGTGTACCTTTCTACAAAAGCAGATATGACAAACTCACCCTGCGGCGCTTCTGCATCGCATGTCCTTGCAGTGCTGGCAGTGGAGTTCCCCAATGTAGGACCTGATGAGGGGACTGGGGTCTAATAAAAAAGAAATATATATATATATATATATATATATATGTGAGGTAGTACTTTAGACATATTTATGTTGTGTGGTTGGAAATAGGAAAAAATATATTGAGTAAAACAATAATTTCACAGCCTGTCTTATTCCCTTAGTCCAAATATGTCAATCCTAAATCAGTGTACACACTTGCTAAAATTTTCTAGGAGTAGATCTTTGTTTTGCTAAAAATAAAAAAAAATAGAAATGTTTCTAAGGAGTCAGGCTTGACTCAGAGGCTGCTCCATTATTTGTACCCAAGCAGGAACATTTAAATGACTAATACAGTAGTTTCCAACCTTTTTTGGATCGTGACCCTTTTTGATATCACAAATTTCTGACGACCACAAAGGCATTTTTTTCTAGAATGAGCTTTTGATCACATTTGTTCTAGCGTTACAAATACAGAATTAGCGACAAAGTGCGCCATCTCAAATATTTTTACCGATTTTTATCGATCACTAGTGTAACTTTGTGCTGCATATAAAAGTAATTATTTAGGTAGCAATAACAAAATGTGTTTTATGATCAAGTTTGGTTAGACATATTGTTCTTGTAGTTGTAAAGTTAATAAAAAGGTGTGTTTGTGTATGTAGGTTAACTGCAGTCCTCTTGTTCTCCTAGTTGCACCATCCTGTGTTAGGGCTTCACCATCCATCTAACAAGCCAACTAATTTAAGGTGTTATTTCCTATTCTTACATGACAACTATGACTGCCCTACACTGCGTGTGCTGTACATGGTAGAAAAAACAAACGCGGTGGATGAAAGAAAACCAAATTTACCTGGTGTGTCATATGGGGATAGTACGTGATGTGAAAATGTGTTATAAACACTCCTTTCTTTCATTTAACAAGAGAACATGTCAGCAAAACAACACTGTGGAACATTTAAATTATGTTGTGTAAAAAAACTTTTAGTTGACACGCAGTCACAAGGGTCCGTCTATTCCACACACCCACACACACACAGGGCTGATCTACATTCGTTCACATGAAGGAGAGGCTGTCAAACAACACTTCCCCACAGAAAAAGCCACACAGTCTAAAACACACAGACAGGACTTAAACAAAACAAGCGTCTAAAAGCCCCACAGTCGCCCCACTGAGACCGAGCAACAGCTCACACCAGGCTAGACCTAAGTGCTCTGAAGTCATTCACAATCAAACAGTGACTTTCTTACAAAAGCCATCAGCAAATTAAATGCAGAGAAAAAATACAAAGGAGCACATGTATCATCACATCTCACCTGAACGACATACTTCTGACTGCCGTACATAACATATTGCGGGGCTAGGCTGTAGATCATGTAACTGGTGTGAAGGACAATCAAGAGAAGAATCATACAGAGGAAGAGGAGAGCCTGTGGACGCGTCCTCTGAGGTCTTATTTTGTAGAGCTGAGATAGGAAAAAATTCAATATCAGTATTAAAAATAACACACAACAGGGTTGGGGTCAATTACAGTTTTCAGTTACAATTAATCACAAGCCTGAAATAAATAACCTAATAAAAGTTAACGTTCCTCTTGTGCTAGCTTTCTGTTAACATCTCTCATGATAACGGGTCCTAAATCAGCTGTAAAATACACTAAGAACAAATACCTATCATTTATTTTCTTTCCTGTCTCTTGGTTACCTTGTAAAAACATTACTTTGTAATTACAATTACTCCATAATTGTAATTAATTATCAATCACAAAATTACAATTATACACAAACACCCACTAATAGAGCCTTTTCATACCCTTATCCAGAAGAACCAGATGCCCATGTGGCGAATGCCAGCCATTGAGGTAAGGACGAAGTACATGGTGATGACTGTGATCAGAATATAATCCAGTGGAAAAACCTGTGACATCAGGCACAAAAGTTCAGGTATTAATACTTGCATTCATTTAGCAGGTTGAGGCATTTAGGACAACTTAGTGTTGACAAGGAGTAATCATTACTGATATTAAAGTGGTATAATTAGCACTATTGCAATCCTGAGGCAGTTTAAAATATATTAAATTGGTGCAAAAACAAACAAAAAGTCCAGAATGAATGACCCAAAGATTTTTATTTAATCTATTTTGTATATGGTTCTTTCCCATTCCTAAACATCAATGTCATCCTTCTAAACACTGGCCTTAGACCTTAAATCAATGATGCCGTCTGTGAAGTGATTTTTTAATAGTCTGAGCTGTCAGTCATTTCTTCTCTAAACACAGCAGCAGAATACTAATACTTTCCGTCCAAGAGCACAAATATGAAGGACAAAGGTGACAACACCAGTGTGAGATCTTCTCAAGTTGTTTTTTTTCTATTTAATACTTTATTTTAACCAAAAAAAAACATCTTAAACCTTTCTAAAGTGTCAACTTAAAAACCACTAGTAAAAAACAGCTGCCTCATTTTGCAAGCGTTCAGTTAACTTTAACAATGATGGGCTTATTAATTACTTACGCGGTTCATAACCTACATAGCTAAGCAACGGCATTTATCAGCAAATATACACTGTATATTGAATTTCTCAGCCTGGCACATTAAATTAGAAGTTACAGTTCTAATATTTTGCTTTATCAGTGCCTTCAACATATGTGGGAATAAAATTGTGTGATTAAGTGACAGTATGTAGCACAATATCAATACAATGTGTTACTGAATTAATTACGCAGCGGGGGTTTCTCTTTGTATAAGGTGTGCCCTGACTCATAAAAAGGTTCAAAGACACTATATTACACTTCATGTAAATACTTTCCAAAATAGAACAGGCTAAATATGAAAAGTTTGTTTTCGACCATATTGACGTAGATTAAACTGCCAGCTGTCATGCCAGCTGCCAACTGCGTATTGATGCACAATCCCTTTCACAGATATTACCAGTCCAATTACAAGTGGCCAATGATTAAGCATTTCAATGCTGCTTTGTCTGATTTAACGATGATGGAAAATATTGCTTTTAGCATTTCCGAATAAAAAAGAATGCTCTTTTTCAACGCGAGGGAAGAAAGCATACTACTCACAGGTTGTAAGGCCAATAGAAGTTCATTCAGGGGGTTTGTAAGGTTGGTGCCAAAGACGATGAACCCTGAGCTGATGCCAGCCGAGTGGAGAGCTTTGTCCAAACTGGAAAACACAGCGAGCAAACCATGAGTGCTTCAGTCTAGGCTGTTAAAGCTTTGTTAAAGGACCAAAAACAGTCACTTTTTAAAAATTATTTTCTGGCTTCACATGAAAAGGGCCTGCATTTTTCATAGTGTAACGAGCTGATGACTTACTTTGAAATAAAAAGGGCAATAGTGAACAGCAGTGCTACAAGAATGAAGAAAACCCCCAATATTATCTGAAAAAGAATGAGAAAGAAAAAATGAGTGAATCACAGTCAATATTAATATGTACTTACAACAAATAGAGAAATAAAAAATATGGACTTTTGTGCTTTCTACCCTTTTCAGTAAATTGATGGTTTTCATAGACTTTATTGGGTCAGAAAGTATGACCTTTGTGTCTCGTGTTTTGTCAAAAAGAGCCCATATGGCACAGCCAACCCGTTTGGCAGTGCTACCAATTGTGCGAGGGGGAGGCGGTGGTACAGCCAAACAGAGCATGAAGGGTGTAACCAGGGAAGCAGAAGAAGGCTGGCCGCCAAAAAGGCAATAACCCGTTTGACTATTTGGCATCAAGGGTCATTGTAACAAAAGCCACAGTGCTGCTGCAACAAGGAAAGAGAATGAAAATGAACACGAATGAAAACAAAGTGGGAAAACAACTAAGTGTTCCTTCTTAGTGAGGATGGCAAAATATCTGTGTACACAGATACAGAAACACCAATGAAACTGTTCTCATTTCCTTATTCAAAAAGAGGGGGAAATTAAAGTGAACTTGTTATCAATAATCTAAGGCCGTAATATCGTAGATAGAATATTCTGTTTATCAAAAAGGATAAATCATATGTAATGCTTATTAAAAGAAGGTCTATTCAAAATACATAAAATTACTGTTTTTATGAGGTTTGATTATGTTTTAAAACCTTCAGTAAATTGCTTTCTCCACACCATTAAGACAGATATAACAAGGACAGCATGTGTCAGAAAAACACTACTGCTCATGAAATCCCAATCATGGGCTTATCACTGGCCACCAGCACCCCCAAGTACAGTAAATAAATCTCTCAACTCATTACTGTTAAATTTGAGTCTGGGGACTGTCATTAATGATGACCCACTCAGTTAAAGCCAAACTGTTTCGGGGACTGGTTTAAAAGGTTTGTGCAGCCCTGCGGAGCGGTAAAATACTAGAAAATAAATAGCAGTGGGGAAGTTAATTCTCGAAAAAACAGTAGGGATGTGCGAGATTGTGCTGCTCATGATAAAAAAAATAGGGAATATACCACATTTGTGTACATTTCATGTGCATGGCCACTGCAAATACATATGATTAGACACTAAAAGCACATCAGGCCTTGAAAACAATAGCTGTATGCAATGCATCCAAAGCTGTGCATCTGTGTGGTTATGGTAGCCAATGATGCAAAAGTATGAATAGGAGATGAAGGAGGTTCAGTGTAATACTCGAAGGTTGCTTTTCACTATATCTAGCACATTCAGGGAGCCGTACATTGATTGTAGTTGAATGAGTAGTGTAAATATGGATTATTAATATTGATGGTTTCGTTTTTTTACATAATATAATTAAATCTCCAATGGCTCTTATTTAACCATAATAAAATTTATTCAGGTCATCTTTCTCAAAGCTTATTTTTCAGGGACAAGGTCAAACAGTTTCAGAACATCTAATTTCAACTTCATCTAAATCTAACAACAACACAACCATGTACGTAAGCAAAGAGACAAATCAAATATGAATAACTTGGACTATCAGATTAACACTAAAAAAAGTTAACGAATACTTATATTCTAAATACTAAACTAAGTACACATTAAACAACTCATATACAGTTTAAAACCACAAGTATATATACACTGTGCAAAAGAACACAACTTTTTTCTCACTGTCTGAAGTTAAATCAGACTATATGTCTCCTGTTTAAGGTCAGTTAGGAATACCAAAATTATTTAATTTTGCTAAATCCAACAATAATGAGAGAGATGATTTCTTAGATAATGTTTTTTCTTCGAGGTCAAAAGTTTACATACACCAAAAGTACCATGTCTTTAAACAACATGGGGAAGCTCAGATGATGATGTCATGGCTTTGGAAGCTCCTGATAGGTTAACTGACAACACATGAGTTAATAGAAGGCACATATGGGGATGTATTTTAAGGCCACAACTCAAATACTCTCCTTCCTTGTTTGAAATCATCGGAAAATCAAAAGAAATCCGCCAAGAAATCAGGGAGAAAATCGTGGAGCTCCACAAGTCTGGTTCATCCTTGGGTGCAATTTCCAGATGCTTGAAGGTGCCATGTTCATCTGGTCAAACCATTATACGCAAGTATAAACATCATGGGAATGTCCAGCCATCACACTGCTCAGGAAGGAGACAGGCTCTGTGTCCCAGAGATTATTGTGTTTTGGTCCGAAATGTGCAAATCAACCCCAGAACAAAAGCTAAAGACCTTGTGAAGATGAGGCTGAAGCTGGTAAGAAAGTGTCATAATCCACAGCAAAAACGAGTCCTACACAGACATAGGCTGAAATGCTACTCAGCAAGAAGGAAGCCATTACTCCTAAAGAAACATTAAAAAAAAACAGATTACAGTTTGCAAAAAGACACCAAGACAAAGGCCATAACTTCTGTAGACATGTAGTGTGGTCTGATGAAACTAAAGTGGAGCTGTTTGGCCATAATGACCACCATTACATTTGGAGGAAAAAGGGGAAGCTTGTGAAGCACGGAGGAGGCAGCATTATGTTGTGGGGCTGTTTTGCTGCAGCAGGAACTGGAGCTCTGCATAAAATGGGTCTTCCAAATGGACAATGACCTTAAGCATACTGCCAAAATAATTAAGAAGTGGCTTGAGGACAACAAAGTCAATGTCTTGAAGAAGAGCCCTGATCTGAATCCCATCAAAAATTTTGTGGGCAGATCTGAAAAGGCGTGTGCGAGCAAGGCAACCGACAAACCATACACCAGTTCTCTCATTATTGTGGCATTTAGCAAAATGAAATAACTTTGGTAATCCTGAACTGTCCTGAAACAAAAGAAGTTTAGTGTGATTTAACTTCAGACAGTGAGAAAAAAAAGTGTTGCGTCTTTTTGCACAGTGTATGTAAACTTCTGGTTTCAACTGTACCTAATAAATCAAATAAGAAGACACAATAGGCCCCTAAATAGTAAATAAAAACAAATCAATCAAAAAACCTTGAACATAATTTGTATTGCTTTATATTAGCAGTAAATTTAATCTTTAACAACCGTAACTACAATAACTGATAGTTTGAGTTCTAAATGTTAAACATCCTAATTATAATAATACTGTTAGATATAAACTTTTGAAATCTATGCTTTGACCTATATGTCTTTATCTCTGATGAGCTCATGTCTTTGACGCTGACAATCACAAATGTCTTGCATATCATTACAAAAGAAGACATGTTCTAGCCATGTCTCAGGCCCAAGGGAGAAGAGACAAGATAGCAAGGAATAAAAATGCAGAGAATACTTGGTTTGGGGCGCCGGGACTGAGTAGACCCTGAGGCCCACAGCTGTGTATTAGATGAGTGCCTGTTGTTCTATTGACTTGATATTGTTCTTGATTAATTTCTGTTCATCTGTAATAAATTGATTGATTGATTCAGCAAAGAAAAACCTCTGACCATGTCTTTCTGTATGCAATCTCAGGTAATAAACAGTATCTCATAACTCTAACAGTAGATAGTAAACAAATATGCATGACAACCAATGCATTACTATAAGATGATTGCATCTTTGTGAGCTGAATTGAAGTTGAACCACGGGTCTGGCATCTCTTTAGGTTAATGCAACATTAAAGAGAATGAGTAATTACAACCGTTGTGTACTGTGTTAAGCTTACACACAAATAGATTTTCTCCTGATCTGCTAACATGAGGCACTTTAGAGTGCAATAGGTAAAGGAGGCCATGGGGATTGAGTAGCAATTGAGCAAAAAACTAAGAAAAATAAAAAAATAAATATAAAGTGATCCTGATATATGGTAAATGGACTTGATTTATATAGCGCTTTATCACCACACTGAAATAGTCTCAAAGCGCTTTACATATCAGCTCATTCACCCATTCACACACCAATGACACTGAGCTGCCATGCAAGGCACTAGTCGACCACTGGGAGCAACTGAGGGTTCAGTGTCTTGCCAAAGGACACTTCGACACATAGACGGGTATAGACTGGCATCAAACCCACAACCTTTTGATCAGAAGACAACCCCTCTACCACCTGATAAGAACAGCCACAGAAATAAAATCACAAAGAACACAGTAAGAACTAGAAAGACCTCTGCTCAGTTATCTGGATCAGTGATCCTGATCATGGTAACACGATCATTCACACTTGATTGTAAGACATTTCCTGCACATGCTCAAAACAGGAAGTGAAACCAAACTTATGTCTAGATCATGTAATGCGCGGAGTCACCAGCAGGATGTGTTGTAGAACCAGCTCAAAGAGGGAAACATAGGGCTTTAGCATGTTCCTTATCCCATTTTGGATATTTCCTGAAATTTTCATCAAAATCCATCCATTATTTTTTGAGTTAGACTATTCACAGACAAATAAATAGTACAGAAATAAAATAACTGCCAAAAACACAAACTCCGTGGCAGAGATAATACATTCTAAAAAACTTAAATTAATTAAACAATCGGATGATTAGCTTGCTATGTAGTCATAGCAACCTTTGCTCCAACATTTTAAAACTATGATGATGATAAAATCTAACCTCCAGAGCTTGTATCTTTTGGACAACGACTCTGTGTTTCTGCTTACATGAAAGATAGCACAGTACTTCGCCTTTGTCCACTGAAGTGTCGACATTAGGTCTGTCGCTTGCTACTGTGGATGGAAGCCAATTCCATAATGGAGACTCACCTTGAGGGGCCTTAGAGCACGGCCCACTTTAGTGCAGCAGTTCCTCTCTGCAATTTCCAGGTGTCTCCCCCTCCGCTGCAGGACCTGGAGTCTGCCCTCCAGCTCCTGCAAGTTGTTTCTATCTCTGGAGGACAGAGGACGTCCATCTTTACACTAGCAGAGACAGAGAAAAAAACAAAAATATTCACACAGCTACACACATGACAAAAAGCTTTAGAGTAAAACAGCTAACCTCATGAAAAAAGACACGTTATTAACCTTCCCTGTGTCACCAGTAATGTTCTGGTATTTACATTGACATCTACGTATAGTAACTTATAATGTGGATGAACAAATAAACCACTGAATCCCTGTAGTATGTCTGCCCATAAGCAGTGATGGACATTCTACACTAGAGTAAAGTGTAACTACTCCACAACCGCTCCAAACTCAGACATTTAATTACAAGTACAAACAAAAATCCAACTTTGTGTATCCAGCTGTAAAAACAAACTCAGCTATTTGTACCTCAGCTTTCATTATTAGCATATTTCAAGAAAGTTAACGATAGTAAGAATAAAGTGACAACTGCTGTGATGTTAGTGGTGAACTTTAGACTTCCACTGGGAAGAAAGAACAAGTAAAGCATTTCTCTATGAGAAGCTAATCAATAAACACCCTACTAAAAGAAAAAGTAAAAGAACAGTTAAAGTCAGAGTTGGTGAAGGTCAGTAAGTGACTTTAATTTGTTTTATTCATGTCATACTCATGTAGAGGCTTTGTGTTATTTGGTTAGGGCTCACCTTGGATTTCAGCTTTTCTATTTGATGCTCAACATCCTCGATGTCCTCCGTGTTCTCAAGGCGTTCGTACAGCACACTGCGTGTGCCTTTTATCAGATTCAAAGGCAGAACAGACATACCATATGCCTGAAAGACAGAAAACCACTGATATAATCACACATCATTGTCAGCATGAAATGGCACATATGGCACAAGCATCTACCCACTCCTGCCTGTTGCCAAACCCATCACAAACAGTCAACCTAGGGTAAATAAGGCATGTAGTCAGGTCCTTTTATGCTAAAAGGGAAAAAAAAAATTAAAATGGTGGAATCTAAAATTTTGCAGGTTTCTTCTTTCTTTTTTTGAGAATATGTTGCAACCATTTTGTGTACTCCTTTTTAACACTCAGCTGTATTTACAGTTTAACAGTGCCCCCATGTGACAACACTGTCATCTATCGAGGATTTGCTGAATTCTTTATCATTTCAGGAACAAATGACTGGATTAGAGTCAGAGTAATCAAGGGACCATCAATTTTATATGGCCTGAATTTAAATGAACATATGTTGTTTTTTGTTTGAAAGCTAAACACAGTACAGCTAAATAAATAATGAATGTGTATAAATATTGAACAATGCAGACTACATGAAGAAAAACACACATGGTGCCATGATGAGAGGGACAACAACAGAAGAAGAGGAAAGACAATATGAGAGAACATCATAAGGCAACATAGAAAAACCTTAAAGATGGTTTAAAATGGACTTGTATAACATTAAATAACCAGGATACACAACAATCAATAAATGAGCAAAGTAGCAACAGGGAAATGCTGTTTTACATTCACTGTGCAGACTCACATTTACCCGCCTTGACAGAGTGCCATTTTATGGGCTCATAATACAACAAGGAGGCCTTTTGTGTAAAGATACTGTCAAAAGAAGCTACTCTCTCACCTTTCCATTTTACCAGCAGAAGAAGACATCAAAGTAGACTTTTTTGGAGCAACCTTTTACTAGTTTTGAGCATTAGGTACCATCACAATAGCCGCATGGGATACTAAGTCAGCCCACACTATTATTAGTCTCTGCTACTGGTGTCTGCTTTGGGAGAGCATCGCCTCCTGCAATGAATCATGGAGCTCTTAAGGCCGAAGCATGTCCCGAATATCAAACACACTCATAAAAGGAAAACCTGTCCCAGTTCCCAAGAGACACATTTCCTTTCCTCTCAAATGTGCAACTACATGAGCGGTATATGAAAAGAACAAAGACACAAATGTCTTTTAGTTGCATTGTACTGCTGATACATGCTCATTAAAGCAACTTCAAATCTGACTGAGGTCAATAATCATTGAAACAATAGAGTGATGGTAGCACTGTTAGCTGAGGGAGGGACATTTGCTGCTGTGTGGAGAAGACGGAGAAGTAGAGAGGTACCAAGATATCTATGAAGGCTGCCTCGTTGTCAATTTTCACACATTTTTGATGAAAACATACAGGGGTTAAGTTAGCAAATCAAGAACCTGCCAACACTCACAATAACTCCATTGTCAAGAGAACACAGTATACTCATTTAGAAACCGTTCAAACAGCTTATGATAACTAAGTATTTAAAGTAAAGAAATATAACATTGGCGAATTTTAATGAAACTTCATATAAAGTCATTCGTTTTCACTTTGTTGCCCAGCCTTTGATTAACAAGAACGTTTGGTGGAAGCTACACAGACATGATGTTGAACATTCTTAGCGCATCGTTTTCTGAGCCAAAAGTAATTCAAGATTAAGGTTGTTAAAGTTGTTCCCAATAGTTGCATTTTGTGAGTACAACAGCTAAATTTATGTGCTATCACTTGAAATGTTGTAAACCACACAAACAGGAATTTGTGAGGCTTATTGTTGCTAGTTTTCTGTGGCCAATATTGACACTGCAGGTACTTTAGTCCCTTTTCCATCCAAAAAAAAGATCCAGGAATTTGTGTGAACTGCAAAAGTTAGAATAATTATTAACACAGAAATAAGGGAAAGAGAACAGTCAACACATCATATGATGGCACAGGCTTTGTCAGCATTTGTTGTCTCAGTACAGGCAGCATGAATTACATTGACATTAAATATGAATGAAGACAACCTTTTAATTGAGCAAATTCTATATTTTGCTATATTAATTAAGTGTGGTAAGGTCAAATAGAAATGTATCATATGTTTAGCTTAAAATTTCACACATCAAATCTTCTCTCAGATGGTGGGTGGATTATTGTATCTTGCATAAACAAATGCTAAATCACTTAGTGTTATAGTGATATTGATTGAAAGCTTTCTATTAACTGCACAAGCTTGAATTAATATATTCAAATTAATGTTTTCCTTAAGCACATGTATATTGTTTTATTTTATTTGTATGTTTTTGTTATCTTAAATTGCTGTGTAATTAACAGGCTTATTGTAACCAAGTGTATTGGCAATAATAAGAAGTACCACTACCAATGCTAAGTAATAGTGGGAAAACAAATCCAAATGAATCCTATTATTTTCTGTGGTTCATGGTGATTAATTACCTTGTTTGTGGAAACTTTCAATTACTATTATACTTAAAGGTAATACATTATGCATTTTTAATCAAACAGTACCATAATCAGAAATGCAATAACACTTTTTTTTTTTTTTACATAAAGTAAAAAGGATAATACTTGCCATTTAATACTTCCAAAGCATTGTTAGATACTTTATTAAAGCAAAACATAGTACCTTAGATTTCATTGCATACACTGAAATATAGAACTATGTCTGTTATTGTATTACTGTATTATTACTATTACTGTAACTCTTTATTGTCAGGATGTCCCAGTAACTCCTTAAAAAGTCTACAGTTCATCTAGAATGCTGCAGCGAGAATACTAACGGGTACAAGCAGGAGAGAGCATATTTCTTCAGTATTGGCTTCCCTTCATTGACTTCCTGTAAAATCTGGAATTGAATTTAAAACCCTCATGTTGGCCTACAAAGCTCTACATGATCAAGCTCCTGTATATCTTAAAGACCAGTTAGTGCCCTATCGCCCGGGCAGAACACTTCAAGGGTTTCTAGAAGTAAAACAGGAGGAAGATCGTTCAGCTACCAGGCTCCTCGCCTTTGGAACCAGCTCCCAGTCTCAGTACGGGAGGCTGCTATCCTCTCCATGTTTAAGGCTAAACATAAAACCTACTTATTTGAAAAAGTGCATATCATTTAAAAGCGTAGACCTAACCAGTAGAGACAAAGTCCTAAACCTAGGAACGAAAATATCAAATTGTATAGTAGAACACCAACATTATGTTAAGGTTTTTCTGCAGTCTTTGCCTTCTCCTCGCCCTTCTCTTTCTTTTTTCCATTTCAGGTGTGGCAGTTCGTGATCTGTGGTTCAATGCTCTATCATTCTGTGATATTTTGATGTTCTTCCTCTTTATCCTGTTCTGTTCTCCTCTTTCTGTCCACTAACCCCAACCAGTCGAGGCAGATAGCTGCCACCTCTGAACCTGGTTCTGCTGTAGGTTTCTTCCTGTCAAAAGGGAGTTGTTCCTCTCCACCGGCACTGATGATTGCTCAAGTGGAATTGTTGGTTTTTTAGCCAACAATTTTTATTTTGTGATGAGTGCCATGAGATGCCTTATTGTTATAATTTGGTGCTATATAAATAAAGTAGAATTGAACTGAAAATATATTTAAGTATTTACATTTTTTTTTACATAATATTGGACTCCTTTATCAAACTAAGAGATTCTCTTCTAGAATGCATCTGAGGGCCTGTAATCAGTCCCTAACAAAATAAGTATTTAGTCCCATACAACTGTGTAGTAGTATCAGGCAAGAGGACAATTGCAATGTGTGTGAAGCACCAATAAAGCACAAAATATTAATAATATTTACATTATCACAGAAACATTAAGTGTGGTTATGTGTGTCGATGAGATTAGAACATATTGATTCAAAAGTAAAAATGTTGCTTTTGTAAGACTAGAACTAGAAAAGGATTAATAAACAGAACAAATAAAAATGGATCATCATTTTTAAATATTTCGGTTTGGCAGTGTTGTTGTGTCAGTGTTTAATACTGTTTTATAACACACAGCCTCTTGCTTTGAGGGTTTAAGGCTACTTCTATTCAGACAGTGGTGATAAATTAGCAAAGGACTCATGGACAATGTTTCTGTTGCTTATGGAGCCTGTCACTGGCATTCCATTAAGTTAATCGTGCTGAGTAGAAGTACATAGTACGAGATGATAAATCACAAACTGTTGTAGGTCACCACCTAGTAGTTGTGTTTTTGCTTGTACGAGAGTGAAAATGCAGTACGTAAAAGGATACAAAGTCAGATTATTTTACAGAGCTTCAGAATTCAGTCTTTGACAAAAACGAAAAAGGGGGGAGGGGCAGTTGTTGCATATAGAACTGATTTCTTTGCCTCATTTAATCAAAACAAAGTACATCAATATAAAAGACTCTTAGGGCCTTTTCATTTCCACAAGGCATTCAGAGCCCACAGTAACATGCAGGGCCAGCACGCTTACATCCTCAAAGTCTACTATTTAATTATCCAGTCTTTATGGAAAATCCCCATCTGAGATGGTTTGTTAACCCAGTAGGGAGACTTGTGCAACACTTTACTAGACTAGGCTAGGCTGTGTATTATTCATTAAGAGCTCCAGGTTAATTTGGTGTTTAATTTGTCAAATAGAAATCTTTGAGTTGAGCTGCAGCTGACTATTGTTTTGACTCTACCTCATTCGTATTTGTTGCTTTTTATTCAAAGCCAATATTATTAATATTGTGTACTAGCATTTCCACCTAAGGGGAACATTCCATCTCGGTACCACTATGTAAAAGTGCTACCAAGATAGAGAGTATACAAAATGTTATATCTTTTTTTTCTGATCTAGATTTTTTAAACAACTGAATGCATTCATTTATTCATTCATATTGATATTCAATGCTGAGGAAAATCAAAAAACACTTGTGTATTAATGGTCACTGGGGTAGGTCTATATAAATGTATATAATAAATAGGCAATAGACTGGAGATAAGTGGTTTATAGGCCTGCATGCAGTGGCCACTGGCCATATATCATGCAAAAGCCAGAAGTGCTCAGGTAAAATAAAAGTTTTAACAATTGAATGTCTTAGCTCTAAACAACATGGTAACAATAATGCATATAGGACAATAAATCATTGTAGTCTTATATACAAAGAATTGTGCTTTGAACCATTTCACCTCTCTTATATGCAACTTCATTCGGTTTTCTTATTGTTTCTGTAGCACAACACGTTTTTTTGTACTTTTTTGGCTACGGAGATGGCAAGATTGGAAAGTTGTAAGACTGAATGATTACCTAATTACCATGCAGATACATTTTGGCTCATTGACCACACAAAAAATGTTTCAACCACTTGTCTTGGGACCCAACTCACCGTGTAAGTGATCACAGCCAGCATGCCAATCAAGGTCAAGGAGCTGATGGAGAAAGACAGAGCAGGGAGGCCATCTGTGGGAGGAGAGTCAGGAGTACCATTAGCGAGAGATTCAAGTTTGACCTCAAAAAGAAACACCACAGGTCTCCTCACCTAATATGCAAACTCAAAAGACCACTTTCTCACAATGTTATTATTATTATCATTAGTATTATTATTATTATTGCCGTTTTAGTTCAATTTGTACTATTAAAGCATGTGCATCAGGGGCTAAAATGGTTCCAGCTATCACACCCTATTCCTCGGAACAATATAAATTTTATAACTTTGCATCTACATTTCTTGGAACCGTCAAAACATAATAATAAAGGTGCTAGTAAAACTTTTATTGCCATATTGTTGTAGACAACCCAGCTTAAGGATCTTTTAAAGTTTTGTAAAATTGAATTTTAAAGCCCTGTGCTGTGTGATTAAGATCCAAATTTTTTTTCATCATCAGCGATGGTGTTATTATCCATCTGTAACTAATAATAAAGCATATTTATAAAGTAAGCTAATGTCTGCTGCTGGTATAATGTTAGTTTGCATTCATAATGAGAATAAAAGTATCTCCAGTCGGGTTGTTTAACTTTGTGGCACTTCAAATAAAAGCAGAATGATGCTAAAACAATGCAAGTTTTTCACCAGTTTATCTAGTAAATGGATGAAAATTTGTCAACCTAGAGTAGCTAAATCAAACTATACAAAGAGTAAAAGGGCAATGGTTTCTCAAAAGGTTTTAATTCAAATGCTTAAATCATGGAGTAAAAACTTGGATTCAAATGTTTTGATGAGAAGAGAAACCAAGTTGAAAGCACAAGAACCGGCACAGGAAAAATGCATTAGTTGAAATGTGAGCTGTGAAGAAGCAAATAAACTGTATTCCTAAATAACCTTTTAAACACTCATATGTGATGCAAAGTGCTTTGGGTTATAAAAGCTATGTAACGAAAAAGAAATGTTGAATGAGACCTTCCTGACAATTCAGCATACATACGTAACACAAAAATAATACATGTACAACACCCACACACACAGAGATGATTAATGTAGCTTCAACACTAAGGTAAGACAACACTACAAGGTGTTATGGAATCGTTTTTCTGAAAAGCTTTAACATATAAGAACAGTTTGGTCTAAAGTTGTTGGTTTTTTTTGGTGATTTTATAGGGTGTTAAATGTGGAAGTGAAAGTGTTGCTGCACAGAAACATCAAGCACAAAATATCTTGGATCTCTACAGCCTGGGCACAATCAATACGTTGAATTTAACACAAACATGGGCAACTGCCGGCCCCTAAAAAAGTGAATGCAAAAAACTGTGCTTTAAAAAACATGTAAAATTAAAGAAAAATACACAAGACAACAAAAAAACTAAAATGACTCCAAAAACACAGAAAAAAAGACAACAAACAAAAACACAAAAAAGAAAAATGCCCAATGAGAAAGAATATACATAAAAATGCAACAAGTAAACAGTGAGGCAAAAAAGTATTTAGACAGCCACCAATTGTGCAAATTCTCCCACTTAAAAAAATGAGAAAGGCCTGTAATTTCCATCATTGGTATACCTCAACTATGAGAGACAAAATGAGAAAAAAAAAGATCCAGAAAATCACATTGTAGGATTTTTAATGAATTTATTTGCAAATTATGGTGGAAAATAAGTATTTGGTCAATAACAAAAGATAATCTCAATACTTTGTAATGTACCCTTTGTTGGCAATGACAGAGGTCAAATGTTTTCTGTAAGTCTTCACAAGGTTTCCACACACTGTTGCTGGAATTTTGGTCCATTCCTCCATGCAGATCTCCTCTAGAGCAGTGATGTTTTGAGGCTGTCGCTGGGCAACACAGACTTTCAACTCGCTCCAAAGATTTTCTATGGGGTTGAGATCTGGAAACTGGCTAGGCCACTCCAGGACCTTGAAATTCTTCTTACAAACACACTCCTTCGTTGCCCAGGCGGTGTGTTTGGGATCATTGTCGTGCTGAAAGACCCAGCCACGTTTCACCTTCAATGCCCTTGCTGATGGAAGGAGGTTTTCATTCAAAATCTCACAATACATGGCCCCATTCATTCTTTCCTTTACACGGATCAGTCGTCCTGGTCCCTTTGCAAAGAAACAGTCCCAAAGCATGATGTTACCACCTCCATGCTTTACAGTAGGTATGGTGCTCTTTGGATGCAACTCAGCATTCTTTCTCCTCCAAATACGACGAGTTGAGTTTTTACCAAAAAAGTTCTATTTTGGTTTCATCTGACCATATGACATTCGTCCAATCCTCTTCAGTATCATCCAAATGCTCTCTAGCAAACTTCAGACAGGCCCAGACATGTACTGGCTTCAGCAGTCCCTGGCGGCGTAGTGTGTTACTGATGGTCGCCTTTGTTACTTTGGTCCCAGCTCTCTGCAGGTCATTCACTTGGTCCTCACGTGTGGTTCTGGGATTTTTGCTCACCGTTCTTGTGATATTTTTTACCCAACAGGGTGAGATCTTGCGTGGAGCCCCAGATCGAGAGAGATTATTAGTGGTCTTGTGTGTCTTCCATTTTCTAATAATTGCTCCCACAGTTGATTTCTTCACACCAAGCTGCTTACCTATTGCAGATTCAGTCTTCCCAGCCTCATTTTGTCTTTCATAGTTGATGAAAATTACAGGCCTCTGTCATCTTTTTAAGTGAGAGTACCGATATACCCAAGAATGACTCCAATATTACAACAAATATACACAAAATGACTCCAAACACAAAAAGAAAACCACTCACACATTTACTCATAACACAAAAAAAAAAAAAAAAACATAATGGCAGAAAAATACACAAAACAACAAAAAGAATACACAAAAACAGAGAGAAAACCTTTGATTTTTTCTATATTAATGCACAGGACGTTCATTGTTTTGCAGTAAATGCGGAGATAATGTGGGCTTCCGTACAGACACAATCACAATCCTTTGTCCCCCACTTTCATAATAGTTGCCCACCCCTGATTTAACATCTTCAACCATGAGGACATATTATTGCCTTCAAAGCACTATAGGACTTCTGTATTTCACTCAAAAGGACAATGGAAAATGGATACATCTTCCTTTTTAGAAGCATCGGCCTGACAACAATAATGCTTTTGCATTGTCATTTTGTCCATTGATCAATGGTGAGTGTCTGAACAGCTGGCTCTTTCAATGTTGGATGGCTTGATGTGTGTCACCTTTGATTGAGGCTGAAAGGGGACCACCCATCGGGCAAAAGCAACAGTGGGTGTCACACCAGCTGTCAGAGTTGGAGTTAGAAGACAGGAATTGATGAAAAGACTGATTGCCCGACTCCCCTGGAAAGATCCCACCTGTCGTTGGGTCTTAAAAAAAAAATCTACACATTTGTCCCTTCACGGATTTCCCACAACCTCTCAGCAGCATCTTCATAATGCCCAGCCCACCTGTCCCTAGCAGCATAGTTGGCTCTCTGCTTGCCTTTCCCCTTGATGGTGGCATTCGAGCATGTATGTAAAATTTGTATTCACTGTGTGTAAATTTTGTGCTGTTTTGTATCATTTATCATTTTCTTTAGGAGGAACTTCACAAGCGGCAGGACAAAAGGGTGGGAATGGAGATAATTTAGTTACCTGTTCCCTATTGTGTCATATGCAAAGACTAAACTTTGAAGTCTAATAGTTGGGCTGAACATTAACATCTGAATGCGTGTTGCCCTAATCCCAGGTGTTATATTGTGATTTCACTGCCTTTGTTTAACGGGGAGTTTTGTGAAAGAAACAATAGCTTTACGTTCCCTCTCCAAAGAGAACATCCCATTCATGAAACAATGAATGCCATGTTTTTTTAGTCACTTGAGCGGATTTTCCAGAGGTTAAACATAGAATATATTGTTTATAACCAGTAATGCCTCCACATCTGCACTGTGAGGATTCAAACAGTATTGGCATGAGAAACCACAGCCTCACTTTTCCTTCACCTGCGCTCAGAGGTCAAGTGTTCCTCCAGAAAAAACAGTAAAAACCAAGATGGTTGAAGAATTGGAAATAAGCGTCCACTGATGATTTTTTTGTTGTGCAATAAATTATTGAAACAAATACAAACCTTCTGTCATATTCAAACACAAAAATTAAGTTTCATTCAGCTGTATGCCGAAAAATTCAAGTAGTATAAATTGGTAATAATTCCAGCAGGTTCATTTTGTCTTCTTTTTGAATAATATGTTAAGGTTTCATTTATTCAGAAATAAATGGAATAAATGGAAAGGAATAAATGAAACCTTAACGTATTACATAAATTGGTAACGTTAAGGCAAAATTGCATTAAGAAAATGTCTGATCTGATATATATATAATACATAAACTATAAAAAAAATGAAAAAAAACTTGAACAATTCCATAGGTTTTTGTATCATTTATTAAATAAACCTGTAATTGTTCAAATGAAATAGAGCCTTGAGAGTCTGAAATTGAAGAAAATGATTTTGATCTGTTTCTACTAAAATGATCTACCCACATAATGGGGAGGTTAAATCAGGGTCGCTACAACTTCACTGCTCTCTCTGCCTTGCTGCAAAAGAGTGTGAGTGAGAGGCAAGAAAATTAAAGTGTTTGAAATAATGCCCAAGTACACTTAGTGGTTGAGGCTGGACTCCCGCCCACATCACTCCCCATAAGCCACGGCCAAAACGACTAGATTGCACTGTGTGCATCTGAATAACAACTTTATGAGCCACTGATCTAAAGTGCACCCTTGTAACTTATGTAACGTGCAGTGCTGAACCTATTGAACATGGAGAGAAAGAGCTTTTTTTTTTGTACACAATTAACCTTCCATCCGGAGAGAAAAGACATAAGGAATTGGAAAAGGGATGAGCTTTATATTTCCTAAGTAAATGAGCAGAATTCCCTTCAGTTCCAAAGAAGGAAAGTTAAGGTAAGAATATAGAAGTCCTCTATTATACAGCAAAGCAGATGGTTCAACCTCCTCCGTTTCCCCACTGGCTGAAGGCCAAAAGTCTGTAAAGATTCAACATATGCCAGTGTTCTTCAATCCCAATGAACATAACTCAGCACTGTTCACATCAACAAGTGTAAAAACCCTTAACATCACTGCCTCTTCAACAAACAAAGCAATTTTCCCTCTAAAATACCTACTTCTAAAATAAACTCAGAGGTCACGGCTGAATGATGTACTGCTCAAAAAGTAACTGTATTTAAGATTGGCATGAAATTTCAATAACAAGTAAAAGATGAGTAATTTTGTGATAACACCTGAGAAAGGGTAAAGAAACAAAGTTTCAAGTCTATATAACTTGTCTTGACCTCCCGAGACCTTCTAAAACCACTTTAGGTTAGACCTTGAGGTGGTTTTTTAACAAAATGTGTTTTTATGAAGCTCTACTTACGGCTGCTTCCAAGCTCTTCAAAAAGGTACTGCACTTTTTCCCACTGAGTAGAATTCTGACCAGGCAGCGGCTCAAGAGGAACAAAAGCTCTGAAAGCAATAAAGGCAAAAATGAATAAAACACTGTATATAAAAACAAATCTATGCTATTTCAGAGCCCAGTGCAAAAACAAGCTGTAGTCTTTCCACAATGACATTTAAACAGGTATCAATTTTTACGAGTCAGAAAAGATCACCGATATACTTGATGAATGTTAGTCTTGCTTTTGTTGTGTTCTGTGCTGGGAGAATCAACACAGTGCACAACATATGTAAAGCATCAAAAATAAATAAATGAAATAAAAAATAATACCAGCTGTTTGGTAACACAGGATTTATGAACTGTTGCTAAATAAAACAACAAAATATCTGTTTATTACAATTCACAAGTGAAATCATTGTAATCTGAGCCAAACACTATATCATAAAAAGACAAGCTTTTATAGAATGAACGTATTTAAATATTTAGAATTTCAAAAATTGTCCCACAGCCTATTATTTAGCCTATTTAGGGTCACCAATCAGGGTTTGGGAAACTAAACTGCAATAGGACAATGATGTTTCATCAAAATTTTAAAATGTTTACCAAAAGGAAATACATTAAAGTCACATCCAGTCTCTTGACTTGCATTAGATAAAAAAGCAAAGCCCAGATTAATTTATGTAATATCATATAAATAGTCCCAGTGGTTCAAACACCCACTTAATAATTTAACATTTGTGTATTCCCCTCTAGTCTAGTCATGCATTAAAATAAAAAAACAAAACATTTTTTTACTGTGGGAAAAAGAAACACTTTCATAATAAAAGCATTGATCCTTCTTGATTAGCTTAGGATTGCTTAAGGCTATTAGCTTGACTTGACACTATGTTTGTTTTTTGTTTTTATGTGATAACCATCGTTGTCTTTTTTTTTTTACCAAGGTTTAAAAACAAGTTACAAACTCTTTTTTTTATTTATTCTTGAGGATCATCTTCAAACATTTTGGAAGAAATTATAGTGTTTTAAATACTATTTCGCTAGTGCAAAATCAACATTAATTTGAAATGTATTTGTGGAAAGCCCCTTGAGATAACACATCTTGTTTCCAAGGGGGACCAAGAACATATAACCTTTCACATACAGCAAATTACAAATCATAAAACAACTAATACTGACAAAGAGACAATTTTGCTCACAACCCAAAATCTCCCACCACCCCACATCTCAGGGTAAATATATACAGTACATATAGATCTACACATAAATGTTTACAATATATAGATAAACATACATCATACAACCAAATACAGCAGACATATACATACACTGCAATACACATACATACAATAAGCATAGCTTTACACACATAAGCACACATATATATATAACTTATATACACATACATAACTATATAATACACATCAGTAGTTGGTTTTTATCCTTCTTTCTATGGACTGTAAAAAGAAAAAAGAAAGAGAGGAAAAAACAAACAAAGACGGGAACAAATGTATCTTTAAAAACATTGACAAACTGTTTTTCAATAAGTAAATAGAGCTGTTCTTGCATTTTATTATAATTTTTAAACTGCACAGTCAAATCTAACATGCTTATGAGCAATTTTCTCCCATAAAATATATATAAATAGCAGTGCATAACCAAAAGCTGTTCAAACAGTCACTATTTCACCACATCAAAGACGCTTTGCATCGTTCATGAGGGACCTTTTGACTGAAAAGTCACAAAGTACAGGCTCGACGTCTGCTGGTATTATTAAAGCAGTTTGGGAGAAATGCTTTGGTGTAGTCAAACAAACAAGAAAATGCACTTAATTAAACTGTCACAACAAAACTGTCAAGTTCTATTTGTGAAGTTAGAAAAAGGTTAAAAAGTCATAACTTTTTAACCAAGCATCTAAGCATTCGTGTGTCTTTTATTCTTCCACAAAAACAGTTGCGCTTCATTCTTGTGAACCTATTAATATTTAAAAGACTTTTGGACTGCATGTACAGTATGTACAGTAGCTGTCACAGGCATGAGGAAAGTCTATTCTGTTCTGTTCTGAACTGAAAAAAGACAAGAGAAATTTGTCCCATAGAAAATGTAAAAAAAGAAGAAAAAAAAAGAATACATATATAAAGGACATTTTACAAAATGAAGTTGACACTCGCATCAACAGGAAACTTATTTTTAGAAAGAGCTAAAAGTTTTTCCTATGAATAGTGTATTATGGACAGCCTGAAAGGATCATCCTCTCATTAACTCAACACAATGATACATCCATATTCCCTCCACCTGCCCAACTGAAGCAGAAGTAACCTGACGTGTCTCAAACTCACCCAATTAAAAGGAGCACCACGCAGACAATGGCAAATCCAATTGTGTACTTCAGAGCATTTTTCACTTGCTGTAACAAAAGTTGAAGAATTAAACTGGTCAATCACAGCCATGAAATGAAACATTATTAGTCATTGTGAGTGAGGGAAAGAGGTCATATTCTGTTTAACGGAGGACGATAGTTAGTGACAGCTATACAGAGGCGGTGTCCATCCAGTTTGACGTGGCAGAGATAACACACAATTCCCAGTACTATTCAAGCAACAATACAAAAGACGACCTGGTCAGAGAGAAAAATTGCTTTCTCAGGGCAAAACCGACAAGGAAAAAAGGAAAGCGCCATGTGATCATTTGTATTTGGCTCTTAATATTAACACAAAAAAAAAATTGCTCCGTATTACGTTATATAGAAATGAAGGTTATAATTTAATCAAATATACAAACAGATCTCATTGACTACCACCAATACTTTTTTTTTTTAAACATATTTCCTTTTGACAATCTATATGAAGATAACTGTCAGTAATTATTCAGGTTTTAAAATGTAATGGTATTTTACATTTACATATTTTTACTTTCTCTTCTTTCCTTTGAGTCCCACTGCGATCAGCAGGAATAAGAACCCCGTCTACTCAGTCAATAGTGTTTGTTTAAAAAAACTAATTACGGTCCAAAGAATATTTACATTTAAAGAGCAGAACAAATCAACATGTTCGTTAGATTACAGCAAAAGATCATTCTATATATATTTAATTATTAATGAATCAATGTATTTATTTATTTATTTTTATTGTTTTTTCTATTTCATTGTAAGCTAATTTAGTATAGTTTTTTCAAATACTAACAATTCAAGCATTAATTAACATAAACATTAAATCATTGATTATCTCAAGATTATTGTTGAGATGAATAAAAAAAACACATTTTCTAAAATCATATTCAGTGTGCAGATACAAGTCTTAGGTAAGAGAATGCTTAGCCTTGTTTACTGCTGCATATTTCCATATTATTCAGATGCACTTAAGTCACCTGAATACATTTGAATACTTCAACAGACTCTCTAAGCAGGACACAGTGTTGGAGAAAACAAGAGAAATCGTTCTTACAGAGCACTTGTTCTCATTGTTGTCATCTCTTTCTTCGTAGTAGAAGTAAACAAAGGGGATCCACAAAAAGACGCAGAACAGTATGATGGAATAAAGAGCTAAAAAAAAAAAAACAGAAAAGAGATTGAACATTCAAAGTTAGTCAACAATATAAAAGAGAAGCATATCTCACTTTATTTTCCATGTCTATAAAAGTCTATCCATCATCTGTTTTAAAGATAAGAAGTCACACTCACTTTGACATCTAAATGTGTTGCATTCATGCTTCCAAAGTGACATGAATAACTTTGCATCTCGAGCCAATCAACACGAAAAAAGCCAGATTAAGTTGTGAACTGAAGAAAGTGTATGGATGAAATGTGAAATGTTTTCATGCTAAGTTTTAAGTCCAGCTGCCATCAAGATTACTCGCCTAATTAAAGGCTGAAAGCAACTTATTTAAATATACAAGCAAAACACATTGTAGTCAAAGTAATTATTGGCGAAATTTTAGCAAGTCTAAGTGTAACCTGTGCTGGAAGACCACATTATCACAAAAGCTCACCAATCAATTTGTAAAAGGCCACCTGAGGCTACTTCTGCCTCCTTTACTAGGACCAGCGAGACAAATACCAGGCAGTAACAATAACTCAGTCACAAAGAAATAGTTTGAGGCAATATCGCAGAAATGACTCCCTGTTCAAAAAATGGCTAAACTGGCCACAATTTGAATAATAATAAAACATTTAACAAGTCAGAAGAGAATCAAGAAAATACATTCACACATGGATGGTGAAATTCTCTCTTAGAAAGTATGTGCAGCTAACTTGTCTTTAGAGAAGAACCTGTTTTCTCTGATTCAAACCTCTGTTTGTTTTCGTCTTCTTGTACTCGCATGTTTTGTGATTTTTAAGTTCACTGAAAAGAAAAATGCAAAAAAAATTTTTTAAGCAAAATCGCCCAGCCCTATGTCCGGCCATTGAACATCAGGCTAGGAGCGCACAGCGGATGACCACTCATTTTCTGGAATGCTGCATGGGTCCCGCAATCGTTCACCTGTACTTAAAGTGAGTTTCTTTAAATAAGTGGCCACGTCCTCAGGTGACAAGCTTTCTACATACTTCCAACTATTTTTTAACCTTTTTAGCCATTTTTACATTTTTCAAGCATCACATATGTAAACAACATGGTTTCTGCACCGAATATACGCGCACATGTCAGTCAAGTGTCTCATATTTGTCTACATTGAAATGGGTCTATAAAACCGGCCCTAAAACATCTATTTTTTTAAATGCAACTGTTGAAATTAAAAGCAATAAAGTTGAATAGGAAAACATTTTATAACAAATGTGCTTTCTATACCCACATACACTGTAACATCCGTGGCACAATTCCACTTCAATTCATGATATAGAAAAATGGTTTTATATGAGTCAAGAATGTATAGCCTTGAGCAGAAAAAACATGCTCCTGTGTGAAGGGCCATTTCTAGCTCTCTCTAGCTGCGGACAAATTAGTCTCAGTACTTAAAGGTTTGCTTTTGGCCAGCTGTGATTTTGACAGGGCATTACTTTCAATAAGCACCTGTTTGTTGTCCACTAAGGTATCTATTTGCACACATTTACACACAGACAAACTGAGCTTAGGATGATGTCAGGAGCCAATAAACGCACACAGTGCACTGTATGCAGCTGCTAGCATATGCTTGCGGGTTCTAGCAATGGGAAAAATTAATCATAACACCATTAATATTAACATGCTGAGAGAATAGGTCACAATGCATTAGCATGAAGCATCCATTACTCTATGCAGGTCTTTTACCGGGAAGAACCCCTGACCAGGGATAAATATTTTGCACATTTATCCTGCTGACAGGGCAAAGGACTAAATAATTAAAACCCTTAACCCCCTACCTTAATGTTGCATTCATATGTCGTATACATTATAAGCCTGTTTACTCATGAGGAAAGTAATAAAACCATGGCTAGATTTCAGTCGATTAGTAGCTTTAAACACCTACAGTTAAACAGACAGGATATGGCGTGAGCACAAAAAATCATCTGGCTCTTTAATCATGGGTTCTACTTTTCACCTCCACCTAAAATCAACTACCTGTACTTTTTATGAAGCTCCAAATCTTTCCTGCCATCAACGCATTTAGCTACAAACATCTCTCAGACAACTCAATGTATTACTACTATTGTGAGAATTAAATGTCATAAAATATACCTAACTAGTAAATAAATATGAACGAATACTCTTAAGACTAATGACAAACAATGTCAGTGCAGCAAACGCTAGAAGGGGGCAAGCTTGCACCATTCTGATCTAATGCAAAAAAGCAGAAATCTATACTTCTGCCACCATGAGAAATTCGCTATAGAATTCTGAATCTATGATTGGGTATGCTCAAACACAATACGCAATGTACTCAATCTGCTCATAGCAGCATATCCTTGGTTAAGAACTCCCGGAAAATCAAAAACGACACTTTCAGTTTTTTTCCAATGTCGTTTCAACACATTTTATATTAAAAAAGCAATTTACAGTATTTGCCAAATAAGAATGCCTATACAGTAGGGCTGGGATAAACGATTATTTTTTAAACGCTTAATCTAGCGAATGTTTTTTCGATGCATCGATTAATCTAACGATTAATTTTTCCAGTTTGATTCGATTATATTATCTCCCCATTAATTGACTAAAAGTAATTTACACATGTTTATTTACATATCTAAAATGAAAAAAAAATATGAATTCCTTAACATTGCAATATACGTTTATTGCTCTTCATCTTAAAATAAAGTTCAAGTAAGAATATAAAAGTACAAAATAATGCATTCAGAGTCAGAAGTAGAATTAAAATAAAGAAGTGCTCTTGCTGCTGCTGCCGCTGATGTCAGGACGGGTGTTTCATCCTTGTCGCGGCGACGCGCTGTCGTCTGGTCACACTCGGGATAAAGGACGTGGGTTACGGAGAACAGCTACCTTCAATGAACGAGTACGTGCCTTCACTGCCTTGCACTTTTGAAACTCGGAGGAATCACTTGCGTTACTTATTTTCTGGCGCCGCCATCTTTGTTTTGGTCAGACAATGCATCGGTGCGCACATTTTGCATTGACGTATTTTTTGCGTTGACGTCATCGATTACGTCGACAACGCATTGTCCCGGCCTTACTATACAGTATATACAATGTATGCGACAGTCTGAATGCTACCAGGCCTTGTCAAAATAAAAGTACTGACTTCCAGACTGCATGAAAAGAGAACAATTATAACTGTTTTAATAGGCAGAAATAGAAAGAGGAATTTTAGAAGTTTCAATCAACTCCGGAATTAGTAGATACACACACACTTAAAGGACTACAGTGTAACGTTGTGATTAGCATCGCTACGTCACAAGCTGTGATAAAGTATCGGATGCATGAGTGACAAAATTGCCCCGTTAATTCTCTACCATCAAAATGAAACACACAACATTTATTAAATATTAAATATTTGTCTATTAATGGTGCACGCTGTGTAACCCTAAAATGACCAAATCAAAAGGAGATTTGTTATCTGCTTTGACATCAGAGCGACAAAATTCCTCTTTCAGCAGGATTAAATCATATTAAATCAATGACAAAATATACATCTGACCGGCAACAGTAGGCTTTTAACTTTGTTTGTGCTCAGCTCTCGATGTATCTAAACATGTCCCAGCAGACAAAGGTAGAAGTGAAGTTTTAAGAAGAAAAATAGAGCCTATCACTTTTTGTGCACACTCCACTAAGTTCTTACTTTTGACTTTCCCCTATGTTTTGCAAAAAGCTGCCCTAAAAGTAACCGCTATTTGTAGAGATTCTTGGGAAGTTTTCGAAAAGAACCACTGGACTTTTTATAAAATTCACTCAACACATGTACGAGAACAGAAATCACAGGCTGAAAGTAACTTGCAGGGTATTATTACCAAGAGGACCAGTTCCTCTTGCCTATCTTCTACAAATGGCACTTAAAAAAGAAAGGGAGAAAGCCAATGATTTATTTAAAGAGCCCAGGGGTATTTCGCCCAGTTGCTTATGACTCTTATGCACCACTGCTTTGAAGAACTGGACAGTCCAAGGAAATGGATAAATGGACATATGCTGGGAATAGAATGGCTACATCATTTTACAATGTGTATATTCAACAACAGCTGTCTGCTAATCTCTGTTATTAATCTGACACCACCTCATTTAGATGCTCTGATAATAATCTAACATAAATTAAATTACCTACCGGCCTGCATTACTGGTATGAATTTTACTTTGCAAAAAAAAAAAAAAAAAAATCTTCCTTATACGCACAATGGCAAAGGACTTGATAAAGCAAACAAAAATCGATAAAGTAGCTCCCACATACAGCCATTAACTGATGTTAAAGGGAATATAATGTGGAAAGCTCTTAAAATCCCATTTCAAGCTTAATAACTCAGGTCTGCATGAACACAAACAAATCAGCCTTGAAAATAAAAATAAAATGCTTTTACACCAAAGAACACTCACATATTGAAATGTTTTTTCAATTGCCATATAATTAAAGTACTTATTAAGAGACAATGAGGAAAGCATTGTCAAAAATGGTCTCCTGTTAAATGCACTATAGATAAGATTATGAAGGAAGCTGTGCATGCAATACACGTGGAGCTTGGTCTCCACCTACTGGTGCATCATAAAGAGATGTACCGTGGAAACCAAAAGAAATTAGATAAAAGGAATGAAAATAATGGTATCCACACTACACTGGTGAGATGAAATAGACAGTAAAATGAAATAAAAAGAAAAAAAGGAAGATGGACCAGGAAGTTGGTGTTACAGCCATCAGAAAAGTTTCAGTCTAGTCACAACCAAAGCATCAGTATATCATAGAAATACTAATTGACCTAAAAAAAGTAGCACAGCTAAACTTAAATTCCTAAAATGAAATGCACAGATCCTTCAATCTTTAAATGCTCAAAACAAACTTTCCCAATACCATCTGTTTGAATACATTAGAAATGAAATATGCAAACTTCTGATTTTTATGAATTGTGAGGGAAAAACTCTCATTATAAAGATAAATGAAAGAAAACTTTAGCTTTGCAAGTAAATGACCCTGCATTACACATTTGGAGTTGTGATCACATGGGAGCAGTAATTATAGCTGTAGCTGCAAACCAAAATAACTGAACTTATATAATAAGCTATGCCATGATTATACAATAACCTAAAAATGTCCCTGTCTCTTCAATGAGCATTTCAAATTGCATTGTCTTCTTGACAAACGGTATTGATATATATTTATAGTTTGTTTTTTTTAAGAAGTGTGGCATAAGCACTGCCATGCTAGCTGCTACTCAAAGCAATTACAAGGACAGGGACTAAAAATGTATTTTGAGGCCCTCTAACAAGAAAGCAATTCACTTAATGAACCAATTACAGAGAAATATGACAAGAACTATTTTTCTGACTTGTGGCAAATTTCTGGAGTGTAACCATTTTCTGGATCCATTGAACAAATTACATTAGTGACAAGGCAGTCCTACACTGAGGACTAACTAAGCCAACTGAATAATTCATATTTGAAAAAGACAAAGTGGAAACTTTGCCTATTCACACGGTTGTCTCGTGATGAACTCACTCAATATGAATTTCATGTAAGAAAATGCATTTATTTGTCCATAAAACAATACACTGTGGTCCCTCACTGCAAGATTTAAAGGCAGTGTTGATGCTGTGTTAAAGCCAATTTCATGATGTCATCGTGGCAGTAAAAGCAGTACCTTTGATTGAATTGTCTGGGAAAAAAGACAGATTGTCGTCCTTGATTTGGCATTTTTTTAACAGAGGGTACATAACACTATAGCTGACAGGCGTTCTAAGCCAGCGTCTGTTAGAAACTGTATGATCTAGTGGCATGACTGAATGAGACACAAACTCATATTATTCTGTCACATAATCATCACCAAGAAAATGTTGTGACAAACAGCTTCAAGTCTGAAATATGATGACAAAATGTCTTGGCTTGGGTCTTGATCAGTTGGAAGCATACCTAAAGTCTAGAAACACAGATCCAGATGGACTCGCGCCTTTTACTCTCACGGTAAAAATCCTCAGCAAACCTTAACAAGCCAATTTTCCAAGCAAGAGGGATGTTTCTAACCGTAAAGAGAAGATCCTGAAGAGTCTGATTGAAATGGGATTTTTAGAACTGATGCCGATACCAATAAACAGCGTTTTAAAAAGCCGATATCCGATGTATCTGCAGATAACTGATGTATCAGTCAATAGCTGAAATCTGCCGATATGAAATAAGATAATTCATGCAGACAGGATATATACTGTATATATGCAAGTGTATCTCACAATTTTTTGTGACATTGTCACAAAATGTAATACTTTTTTTTTTTTGTTAATTCCAACACAATCATATTTTTTGGGCCGCAAAAGAACACGTTTTTCGTGCTGCTTAGAATAAAAATACACTGGCTGGAAAAAGGTCTATGGAGATTTGAACCCAGGATACCCACATGTAAGACTGAGACTTAACTACTGTGTAAACTCAGAGATACAGGTAGTAAAAAAGGAGCAGTTAGGTTTAGGGCGGGGAGAAATGTTAAAAAATGAGAGGTTATGGTTAAGGGAATAACTTCCGATTTAAATACATCAGCTTGAATTTACTTCCAAGTAGCACAAAAACAATTTGTGTTTCACCACGAAAAAATAAAGAGTCTTGCAGCACGATAAACCTGCCAAAAACATGCTGCTACACACAAAACAATAAATTCTTTCTTTTTTGTGACAGTGAGACGTTATTCCGTGACATCAGGTTGATATACTATACCTAAACACAAACTCTTATAATACCGAAAATATGATTCCAGACACTAAGTAAGCCTACTAAATTAGAAATGGAACTTTAATAAGAAACAATGTCCACATAAGGACTGTAAACCCACTGATAAATAAGAAAAGGCATGTGCAAAATGGCTGTTCTGAAATACAATGTAAAAAATAAAAAGAGAGATAAAGTTGCCCAAATTGTAAATAGTAGGGGTGTGTATTGCCTGGCATCTGGCAATACGATTCGTATCCCGATACATAGATCACGATACGATACGATACAATATATCCCAACATTAAAGTATAAGGCAATTATTGCAATTTTTTTTAAATATATGACTTAAGAAACAACTAATCAGTAAATTTGTATACCTTCATGAGAACATTATGTAAAAATATATATAATACTGGCATATTTTACACTCAAAACATTGGCTTTAACATACCATGTGCCAACAACTTAAAGTAAAAAAATAACATACAATCTGCCTGTGGCTTTTAAACCAACTTTGACTTTAGTGCAACATGAGTGCAACTTAACTGAGGTAAATGCCTAGAGTAACAAATAAATTCAGAAAGTTAATACTTTCTTTTTAGATTTTATTGAAAAAATACAAGCTGGTCAACATGCCCAGGTTTTCAGCGCACTTCTTTGTGCAGTTACAATTAGGGATGCACCGAAATGAAAATTTGTGGCCAAAGCCGAATAAAATATAAACGCTTGGCCGAATACCGAATAATACCGAATATCGAATGCGTTTTTCTTTTAAATGGTTGTTATGAGGGTGGTTATTTCTAAGTTAATAGATCTTCAAAGAAATTATCTACCATGAATTTTTATTCTACGAACTGATGACAAGTTACCATGACAAACAGATTTGCTGCTGTTGTGGTTCAGCTGGTGTCAGCAGTAACAGATAACCAACAGATAAGTACAGCACATTCCCTGCAATACATCAGTCAAACACAACCCTAGTTTGTACCTCTCTGAAATAGCCAAATTACAAGCATGTATTGTTAGGGACACAACATGGAGTGAAAAAGTATTTGTGCCATTACAAATCACACTCTGAGTTATGATTATAATTACTTTAACTGCTAGTAAATTACATTATTTTAACTAATTCATAACAGTGGAAATAATAAAAAGCCAAAATATGTCTTCAAATACCATCAATCCTACCTGTCTTTGTGTGACGACAGAAAAGTTTGCAACAAACATGAAATCACAGGCAACACAATTGCTGCAGGGGCAGCAAACTTGATAAACAATGAGGCTAATGAGTCATTAGCAGATGTATTTCAAACAGCAATGAAACAATGAGAGCAATCATAGAAGTCACACTGAATGAATACAGAAAAGCAGAAATATGTTGAAAAAATAATGTAATTAGAATTGAATGCAAGATTAAATAAATTGTAATATATTAAGTTCACAGGATTATTTGACTGGAAGACTGTCACTCATGAAAATAATTGAGCTTAGTATTTCATTTTACTTGATACATACAGGTACCGTTTTTTTAGCCACAGTGGCAGGTTAGGTGTGTGTCTTTATGCGTTCCCACATAAAGACACACAACTCGATGTTGCTTCACTCAAATTGACGCTTAGTCAAAGTCAAGGAAAGCAAATCGCAAAGGTGGAAACATGCAAACTGTTGACCATAACAGTTACACAAACCAAACAGAACAGGAATGACAGAGAGAGAGACAGTGAACCAAAAACAGACAAAACCGTACTATTAGAGAGCTCGCTCACTGACTAACGACAAACAGACAAAAACACTTTACATTTACATTTTGTTAATTGTTGCACATTAAAAAAAGAAAGTCAAATGCAGGTGAAACTGTAAAACTTCTGTATATAAATAATTGCATTGTTTACTTAAATTATGTTTTCAGAAATTACAAAAAGCTGTTTAAATATCTACAAAAGAGGGGGTCTGGGACAAAAAACAGGATCATCAGAGAAATAAAATCTACAAATTTGAGGGACCAAAAAAGGTGATTGAACATTCCCTGGTTTAAATCTTACAGGATTAATTACCAAAGTGGACACTCAAATGTTGAATATGTGTCTGGATCACAAAAGACTTTTTACTTTCATCAACATTACTCTTTGAAAATAGCTTTCATTATCCATCATCATAACACCATTACCATTAATGGTTCTTTTCATAATTAGATCAGGTAAGTACATTTAAATGCTTTTATTCATATCAGGGTTTCTGTTTAATGAGGAGATCTGAAAAAAAAAAAAGAGTAGTGATATTAAACGAGAGTCCACCAGCTTCAGTGTCTGAGCTTTAAAAATAAAAAGCCATAACTTGAACAGAAATGCTGCTCTAAGGAAGGTGGGATGAGGTTCATCCAAAGGCACTACACAGATCTATACAGATGACCCGAGTGTTGATGAGTCACTGCTGTGAGAAGTACAGTCAGAATGAATCTCAGAACTACACTACTAACCCCCTGTGATTTTTGTGTGGGTGAGTCAAGCCCCAGGTGTTATTTAAACTTAGCAAAAACTACCACCAATTCAAAGAAGAGGCAGAGTTCAAAAAACAGAAAAATGATGGAAAAAATGGATGTCCAAAAGCACCAACAATTTTTGAAGGAAACAACCAAAAAAAGAATGATTACTTAACCAGTTTGTCGCTCCCTCATAAACCATAAAGATGTTCCACTTACTGTAATATCCATACAACACAGTGTCTTCCATTTGACTTCTTGTCTCATTGTTTGCTGCCCATTCCTGGATGTTTTTGAAAACAAAGAAAAACATACAATGTAAGAATTTAACCCAAAATGTAATTCTGTAGGACACCTAATAATAGTAATAATAATAATAAATATTCATAAACACTATCTAAACATGTGGCACAAACTGGTAAATACTTCAAAAAATAATGGACTGGTGTGGGCGAAAGAAAAGGTTAGGGCCTCTGCTTTTCTGTGATAGCAGAACACAAACAGAAACACATAATCCTTGTTTTGGAACAGAAGAATATTTATTTCTTTGCACCTAAAGAACTTTAATATTACTGTTGAAAAATACGTGATTGCACGTTTTATTAGGGATGGGAATCTTTAGGCACATGATTCGATTCAAATACGATTATAGCGACTGCGACTGAATTATTTATTGATGCATCTCATTCTCTAGATGCACTTTTTCACAGCATAACTTTGTTTCCAACAGAGACAACTGATCATTTGATGTTTTTAGGAACATAAAAATTGCATTCAGACAAAGGAAGAAAATAGTTGTATCATTGATTCTAACATATAGAATAAACAAATAGGGCTGTGTCTAAATTTTAGATTAAATACAGTGTACTACATATAATAAACAACTTACAGTGTTTTTAAAATATCAGATAATCCATTAAAATATCCTACAGTATTTTGTGTAACTTAACATTTCAACAAAGTATTATTGGAAATGTATGCATTGATTGTCAATTACGTCTGAACTACGATTAGTGTTGTTCCAATGCCCTTTTTTTCCCCCGATAGCGATACTGATACCCAGTTGCCTGGTATCGGCCAATACCGATACATCCTGATTCCGCAGTGTTTAAAAAAAGAAAAGACCTGTTTTTCTTCCAATTCCAGTGTGAGACCCAGACTCCCCCGGAGGGAGCGGGGTGGCCCTTGACCCCTCAGTGTGGACGGTGGGGGCCGCCGAGTTACTTTATAATGCAAACCCTTTCTTCTTCCGTTCGGCGGACTGAATATTGACAGTAGTTTAAAGAAGAGTTTGATGCTGTAAATGGTATCGGCGTGTTAATAGTTAGTACTTTCCATTACCAATCCAGCCTTTTAGTGCGGTATCGGTACCCTCAAAACATTAACTCCGATGCATCGATTATTCCTCCCACCCCTACGATTTTTACTTTCATGAGTTTTGAAGATGAATAGTCAAAATATTTACCTTTTCCAATAAAAAGTTACTTTATTTTTAACCCGTTTTGTCAAAATGTTGTTGCGAAGGCAGGGCCCTGGAACAATTGTGTTCTTCACAGGGGGGCATAACAGAAAAAGTCTGGAAACCACTGCCCTAGTAGGTGATGTTTATCCAAGTTCACCAGCTGAAGCCATCATATATTAATAAACATAATACAGCAACTTTGGCTTTTTATCTGAAACTCTTTTCACTATTGTAGAGCACAAATGTGGAGAATAATAGTCTTTCAAGGAAAGGATTTTCTGCATTTTACTTCACAACAACTACTACAAAAAAAATCTATAGTCATACAGACTTCTCAAAAAGGATTTATAACTTTCAGTAAATGGACTTGATTAATATAATGCTTTATCCCCACACTGAAGTAGTCTCAAAGCGCTTTACAATATTAGCTCATTCACACATTCACACACCAATGGGACTGAGCTGCAATGCAAGGCGCTAGTCGACCACTGGGTGCAACTTAGGGTTCAGTGTCTTGCCCAAGGACACTTTGACGCATAGACTGGAATCGAACCCCCAACATCTCTATCAGAAGATGACCTCGACCACCTGAGCCACATATCACATTAGAAACAGTATTTTGTACATGAAGAAATATTGTTAATGGCAAAACATGCAAAACGAGAGCTTAATAAATGCAACATATAGGTGATATTCTCAGCCATTAAATTATCAAATACAAAAATACAGTTTTAAAGAAAATAAAATAAACGTCATTTCAGCCTTGAAAGCAGCTCAACACTATATAAACCACAATCTTAATGCTGTTGTTTAGAAACTGCCACTCACCTTATATGTGCCATTGGGATACTTCATGAATGACACAAGGAATATGTCCACTGGTAGAAGAGCAGACGTTATCAATGCAATGGCAAGAGCACAAATTGCTGTGATGGTTGAAACAACTTCACTCTCCTGACGACTTTGAAATTTCCGAATGTAGATCCAACAGAAAGCCAAGATGACCTTTAAAGGAAAATATAATTAACCCAAAAGTCAATAAATGACCAAATCAGTCAAAGATTAAACAAGAAAAAAAAGGTTGTGTTTGACCTATTTTATATTTGAGGTAACAATGCTTATTTGCAATACAGCTAATTCACATAGATTGTTTAATTCCTCTTTAAATTGTGCCACACTGGAAAAACTATTTGCATTTGCGAGAAAAGCAACACAATTGAGTCTGTGAGAAATTCTATAAAGATTTTCGATTGTAAATTACTATTTTCCTCTTTTGATATGGACGGTGGATACATTAGTTGAAGTTATGAACATTTGGAAATTGAAAGTATTCATCAAACAAACGGAAGTCTCGATATTATGAAGAAGAAGAACAGGAAATGACTGTGTGGTTGTAGTTTGTGCAAGAATGATCAACAAAACCATACTACTTGCAAGAAATACTGTTTGAAAAAAGGGATGTCATCATCACACAATGCAATGAGTGGCCAGGCTGGTGGCCAGAATGAGAACAAAGCACCAGGCTGTTTGGACTGGGTTTTGTTTCTTTAAACATCTTCTAAATCGCCACTTTGTTAAACTGCCAATATTAAATGTTTATTCAATGTGACCTCGAATCAACTAAACAAAAGTCAAGATCAAAGAAGAAAAAAACGACTTGTCACTATCAGAAATTACAGACTAGATTAAAAATAATTTGGATGTCAATAAACAGGCTTTCAAATGCCATAAAAGCACAAATAGCCATTATTGTTTTAGGTATGAAAAGTAAATTAAAAAAACTAGTAAAAGCTTTTGACTTTGTGTGCTCATTTTGTTTCAGCATTAAATAGAAGAAAATACAAAAACTACAGTAAAGAAGAAGCACAGACCTAGAGGAGATTGTGACACATAACGTGAAAGCCAAAATGAACAAAACAACAACAACATCCTATTTATGTAATAAACGTCATTGATCAGGGAAAAAAATCTATAAATAGTTTCCAATAATCTTTTTTCAGATGGCCAATCAACACCACTGGGAAAGTTTACAGTTTTAACAGTATCGTCAATGACTTTCAAAGGTCAAGTGAGTTATAAGAGGGAACTGTTAAAACAGCCAGACTGAAGGTATTATGCATGAGCTGTGTGAAGTATGTCTCACACACACATTAAAGTACTGACAAGAAATAATGAAAAGCTGTCAAGTAAAATTATAATAAACTCACCAATTAGACATTTACCAGGTGGATGAGATTTTATAGGTTCTTGTGTAACTCAGAACTACCCAGTAGTGATGTGGATATTATAATGCTGGAAGGCAGAGGACCAAACTGGGACCTTTCTGAGCTGCTAATGCGTGGTGCGCCGGAGAGTGGATGTGGGCTTTTGTTTTGGTGCTCTGGGCTCCTTCAACAGGTTAAGTAAGGTTAAGTAAGACTGTGTCTGATGTGAGTCAAAATGGCTTTAACACTGTGTGACCGTGATTAAAGTAGGAAGGTCGAAAAGCCGAATGGATGGATGGATAAATGGATGGATAGACGTAAAAAAAAAGAAAAAAAAAAAAAGGAGGGAGCACTGCATTTCCAAAAGGTTAGAAACAAATCAGACACTACCACTAAAAGGGGGAATGGATGATCAAAAATTAACAAGTTAAGGTTTCATTCCAGACACACCGACATCAGGAGGTGATGAAACTGCAAACACTTGCTCATTCAGATCAAGAGCTGCCATCCACAAGCAGAATCAATTAAAAGCTCTCACTTTGAGCCACCGGCTGCTTGATTTGAATGGTAATGATGTGGGGCTATGTATCCATTAAATGACTCGTCAAAATAAAACATTTTCACCTGGGCTGGTGTGACACATAGTGAGGGGGAGAAATGGGATACCAACGTACTACTTATAATAAGTCTGATGTCAAAACGAGTTATATTGTGTGTTCCAATTAGATAGTATGGAAAGATTGAGTACGCGAGAAATACCCGGATGTATACTATATAGTAGGAATGTCCTGATACAACTTTTTCATTTCCAATATGATACCGATATCAGCATGAATCATACATTTTATTTTATTTTTTCGTTAAAAATAAATAAATAAAAATTACTTATTTTGTAGTGTGGAATGTTAAAAAAGGCTTGATCATGTGATGTTACTCAAACAGAGAACAATAGTCAGCAACAGTAGGTATGAGAAAAACTGACCCATTTATTATTAACCAATTTGTTACATATATTTAAAACTTCAACATAATAGCTACAGTATTCTAATTGAATAAAATAAATAAAAAATGAATTTATTTATTAATTTTTTTTATCGGTAAATCCGGAAATTGGAATCTGATATTCGATATTCGTTTTCAGGCAAATATCGGACCGATATACGATGTGAATATGGGATCGGGACACCCCTACTAGGGACATTTTTTAAGTATGCACGGCAGGCACACTAGTCATACTCAACCGCCCCATGATGCATTGTGAGCGGAACATAAAATCAAAATGCATCTTGGGAAACTTGGAAGTATACTTCAGAGGAAACAGTCATCATCGCAATCCTCCTAATCATACTATAGTAGACAGTATATACTCATTGAGTGTGTAGTATGTTAGTATGCGACTTCGAACACAGCCAGGGAGGGTGTGTGTGGGTGTGGTTTAAAAAAAAAAAAAAAAAAAAATTATATATATATAATGTTTTGGGTTTTTTATGGCCAGAAAGCAAAAATGAAAACCTATTTTGTGGACCAAAAGTAAATATTAATAGTGTGCATGTGTGTGTTTGGGTGTGGGACAGAAACGTGTGTCTGTAATTAATACATAAACCAGTCATACAGTGTGCACTGTTGAATTGAATATGCTGGGAACATTACTATAACATAACATTTGAAACACCTGTAAGGACTTTAATTAGGACTTTATCAGGCTAAATAATGACAGCTGAGGTAATGACGTCAGACTTGAGCCACCCTCACATCAAACTAATTCGTTTGATGCTATTTGTATTTGCTATTACAATCTGTTTATTACTTCTTTTACAAAAAAAAAAATAAAAAATACATAAGTTTAAAGAGCTTCCACACACTTCTGGTTTCCTCATTTATTCTAAATCCATGATTGGTGAAACAGTATCAAAAATCAATGTTAGAGTAGTAATAAACTAGAAGGTTGAATGATATTAAATATGAATCTAATTCACTTGCAAAATTTTGCAAAAATAAACCCAATCGTGAGGAAAAATGTCCCAGTGTTTCAAAGTGTCTTAAGGTGTAAACTAAGGACTAAGAATAGTCATTTAAAGCCTTAGAGGATTAACAGGCTGTAAATGTGTCACTGCTAAACGCTAATGCGCAGTTGACACTGCGCTAAAGCTAAAAAACACAATATATCAACCATTTGACACATTATGAATAACTACCGAACGATCTTCTGAACAGAGATGTCACTGCACGGCTCTTTGTTTGCTTACCAAGAGAATAATGGTGAAAATTGACCATCCGAGCACAGACTCGGAGACGACCGACTCAGCCGCCATCTTCACTTCCTGTAATAACAAACCCACGTGCTTCTGGTGACGTCATGAGGGTACACGGGGGAAGGGCTCACACTTAAGAAAACTAAAACAAAAAAGGGAGTTTTGTACTTTTTAAAAGTACAAAGCTAAATGTGTACGATTATAAACTCAATTTGTTAAAATACTTACTTTAAACGTCGAAATGTATAGCCTCTATCTATCTCAGTTTAGATTTTCTGTCTTCAAATTGGGACCTATTTATCATAACGTAATAATTAAAATATATATATATGTATGAAAATCTTGAAAACATTGTATATCAATAACTAGCATAGGGGACTGTTTTTTGTTTGTTTGTTTCAGAGGTGGGGGTTTATACTTTTTATTTTTATTTTTTTGTATTTAAATTGTTATTTTATTTATTTATTTAATTAATTTTTATTTTATTTTTTATTTTATTTTATTTTATTTATTTATTTTTTTTTGGGGGGGGGGGGGTTAGGAAGTATATTGTATGTGATGGTAATAACTTTGAAAGTACAGTACCTTCAGTAATGACCATACTCATGAAAGCTATAAGGGGACATTTATCATTCACAAATTGAAAATTACAAATTGAAATGTATTTCTTGATTTGTTGACATCAATTGTGAGTGAACTAGGCTGTTTAAGACGTTTAGAGCAGCTAGGGGTTCTCAACCTTGGGGTCAGGGTCACGAGACACGGACGGGGTGCCAGATGCCTTCAAAAAACTATGTTTTTTTTTTGGGGTTTTTTTACAATTTGAGCCCATTTTTACTTATTTTTCACCCTTTTTCTCCTGCACCAAACTTGCCATATTTTAATCGAAAATGGCTATAGAGCTCAGATTATGTTTTAATTAAGCAGAATGAAATCATTTGTGGATATCCAGTGTGTCAGAGGGTATAGATCAACCCTCAATCTTAGGGTTGCCAGACGCCTTGAAAAAAGTCCTTTTTGAATAATTTGAGACCATTTTTGGTTTTTTTACCCCTTTTTTGCAACTACATCAAACTTGCCATATTTTAATCTATTTTCACCACTTTTTCTTGTCATATTTTTGCTCTTCTTAATGCAGTTTTTGCTACATTGCTCCCATTTCTGCCACTTCTCCATCAAATTTCAATGCCTTTTCTGCCCATTTTTTTTCGACTTTCAAGACATTTTCAGCACTTATAAAACCTTTCTCCCACTTTTCCCACCTAATGTTGCATATATGTCGACCCATTATTGTCACTTTTAACCTCTTTTCACCATATTTCATGCTTATTTTTGCAAATTTAACCATATTCCATATTTGTCATGCCCATTATTTGTCAGTTTAATCTAATTGTTCCTATCTTTGTTTCAATAATGACACTTTGAACCATTTTTACCGCTTTTTCAGTCTGTTTTTGCCCACTCTAATAGACAATTTTTGATAAATTTTTGTGGTTTTTAAAATCAAATTTCACCACATTTTCCACAATTTTAGGTCTCTTTAACCCATTTTATTTTTGATTAAAACAATATATATGTACAGTATATACTATGACTCAAATAATAATAAACTTCCTGGATAATAGTGGATATTATTTAGAAAAATGTGGTTATCACAGATTTATAGAACAATGGACCATCATTTTGCTGATTTTATGGATGGGCTCAAAAATCTCTCCTCTTTATTCCCCTTTATAGATGGCCCTGTCTCCACATGACTATTCTTCAATGTTCATGTCTGTGTTCAACCACATTCAGGGACAGTGGGGTCCCCTTTCTATGGCACCTTTATTTTTCGCGGGCTTAGAAGGTTGAGAACCACTGGTTTAGAGGACACAAGCCTGAGAAGGTGATTGTATCATGATTGCGTCACACTCACATGAGAAGATTGTATTCAGCTGTCTTTGATCTTTTGCTATCTGTCTTCACGGGGTGGGGGCATTCTATCAAAGTCCTTAGTTTAAGAGTTACATTTTCAGGTTACATATTTTTAATGACTGAGAAATTCATTGATGAATTAAAGTATGTAATAATTTAGAAGCTGAGTCTTTGATTACAACTAATACAATTAATAACTAAATTATTTATTTTTTTTATTATTGCACGTTTCTTGTAAAATCTCTTCTCTTTGATGCCTAATGTTAAAGCTTTTTTTGGAATAATTGTCTTTCATTATGTTAAAAACATAATAATAATAATAATAATAATAATAATAATAATAATAATAATAACAATTTTAACATTCTATTTTCGACGTGTGCTGTTTATGAACCACATTCAATAATTCAGTGTAATCTAATTTTGATTTGTGCAATAAATAATGATGAAATTGTTCTTCTTTGTTTATGTAAAGCACTTTATGATGCAGGTTTTCACCATGTTTGGATGTGCAACTATAGACATAATTACTGACACCACTTCCTGTATGATAGCGGAAGTATTTCACAATGGGCTTGTTAATAAATAAGGTTCTTTCCAAGATTATTTAGTTATTAATTATGATTGTTTTTTTTTTGTTTATTTACCTGTTTAGCCTAACATTACTTCTTTATTTCTTTTATTTTTTTGTTGTTTGTTTGTCAGTCTGTTTAATACACGGCAAGGTGCATCCTTAACCAAGAACAAGCAGCTAAAACAATAGGCAGACTAAAAATATACCCTTATATATTTACCAAAAAACTGTGTAATTCAATATAATTAACAAAACACAGAATAAATGACAATGATTTTTTTTAAAGTTGAAAAGCACTCCCGTCTCTTTTTGAGGTAGGTTATTTTTGAAGAATCTATCTGGTTCATTAGTTTTTTAATTAACTGTAAATGTCGATCAAGCTTGGTTGAAGTGGGGTGCTATGAGTGTGCCTGCAGGTGTATTCCCATGTCTGTAACTTATTATTGGAGGTAATGCTTGCTATTAATTATCCACACACAAAAACAAGACTATCTCACTCTCTTGTTGATGATTGTGTTGCTCTAAGACAGAGAACTAGTTCACATACAGATAATTAAATATCTTGAAATAGCACTGTAGATATTGTAGATATATGATTAGATTGATCAGAGATGTCTGACGTATGAGTCTGTATATCATTCAGCAAGGGCTCCAATCAGGATGCATGAGATTTCAGAGAATCTGTCAAACCCTCTTTCTATCCAGCCATTCTTCATAATTTTTAAAAAAACTTTTGCAAGGTTAAAAATCATACCAGTCAATAGTGGAATTTGTATGCCGAGAAGCTGTGGGTGAAAATAAAACATAATTGTACCACTGAAAAGTTATTCACTTGACTGGACAACATTATTACGGGTTGATTAGTTCTTCAAAATTGTTTTAATAATATTACAAGAATTTAAGCTTGAATCGTGAAAGTTTTTAATCAAAATAATGAATTTTATCAATGAACCACTATCAATTTACAAGCAAAGATAGATGTGCCAGTAATTAATGCAATCTCTAAGCCAAATGCTTTCATTCAGTAGTTTGGCTGTTTGCCTGCATGATAAACACTTACACCCCCGCCCCCCCACCCCCCCCCCCCCCAAAAAAAAAAGAAGAACTTTCATTCCAGCAGAATGGTGGGCATATATAAAAAGAGGATTATGGGTCCAGGCACAAAAAATCAATCTTCGATTCAAGGGTCGGTACAAGGAGTATTTGCTTGATATTTTCATATCTTTGTTTTACTCTTGCTGTTAATATGGACTCAGAGCACTTAATTTAACCCTCCTATTATTCTCAAATATTGCTCACACATTTTACCCTTGGGGTCAATCCAACCTCAGGCATATTTTCCTCCAGAAAATGATTTTCAGAAAAATATTGGCCAAGTTTTTGTGTCAGGCACTTTGTTTATTTGTTGAGTACATAAATAACCCCTTGATAATTAACGTGACCTGTTCTCTAGCGCCACCATCAGGAACCATTGATCAGTACATCCGAGTGTTCCAGACTAGTTGAGCTGTGAACCAATGATCTGTCCATCCAAGTTTTCCAAACTAGTTGAGCCACGAACCAAAGTCCATCCAAGTGTTCCAGACTAGTTGAGCCATGAACCACTGATCAGTCCATTCAAGTGTTCCAGACTAGTTGAGCCATGAACCACTGATCAGTCCATTCAAGTGTTCCAGACTAGTTGAGCCATGAACATTGATCAGTCCATTCAAGTTGTCACGGCAAATTTGCGGTTGACCTCATTTGGAGACATGATTTATTGCTCTGGTTGAGTGATGGAGTCCAGGCGAGGCATTGATGATTTTATTAAAAAAAGGTTTATTATAAAACTAAGTAAAAAAGAGTACAAAGATGGACAAAATTGGTGACCGCCCGGCCAGGGGATCCGAAGACAGAGACCCGCTCTGTCCAACAGTTTCACAGCTTAAGCTTTTATACAGATAACATAAGAAGTTCCACCCTGAGGTAAGGAGAAGGGGGGAGTCAGATGCCCAACAGTGGAAACATTTGAGGATGATGAAGACGTGTATATTATGAGTAAGATTGGGCGCCACTCTTATCTATCCTTGATAGTGTGTGCATTCGTGTATATCTGCATGTGAGTTTGAGTTTTGACTCTGTGTTGCACTGAGTACAATACAATCTGTACTGTTTAATCTAACATGATTCAGCTGTTCAAAGGTGCAAAGAGTAATGGAGTCATCATGTATTAAAACATGACAAATTGTACACATGAACATACATTTGACGATATGATGATGAATATAAAAATTGCCATAACAAAGTGTTCCAGACTAGTTGAGCCATGAACCATTGATCAGTCCATCCGAGTGTTCCAGACTAGTTGAGCTGTGAACCATTGATAAGGATCCGCCGGCTGCAGCATCAAGACACCTGAAACTGAAAACATGATACACTATGATACACTCGTTCCTAGTGGTTGGGTTAACATTAAATGTCTTGCGGCATCCTCCATGCTCTGAAATGCTACCACTACAAATGAGGTTTTCGTCTTGTACTGGCCACATGTAATGATATATGGGGTGAACATCAGTGTAAATGGTGTGAAGCAGTGTGAGCAGTATGATGGGTTATGCAATGAGGAACAGAAGTGGGGGGTTGTTTACAAGCCGGCACAACTGTGTCTGGACACCGTCCCATTGCAATCCATTAGGGCTATGTGTAGATGGTGGATCGTGTGAATATAATGTCGGTGTTCTACTATTTAATCGTAGTTTTTAGTTCCTCTTTTTAGGTTGAGGGCTTTGTTCTTATTGGTTAGGTTAATGCTATTATACGGCATATGCTTTAGCAAATAAGTAGGTTTTGACTTCAGCCTTAAAGGTGGAGAGGGTAGCAGACTCCCATACTAAGACTGGGAGCTGGTTCCAATGGCGAACTCACCCCAGAGGATTACCAATGCATGCAATATGCGTTAAGCACATTGAGAAAAAATTATCATGATAATCATTATGCTTCAATTGTGCCCATCAAATTAGGAAAAGTCATGAAATATAAAGCAAAATAATGATAAACATTAGATGGGTTTCCAGTGCAGATTTTCGCAAAATAAAAGCAATATTTCTTAATGTCAACAAAATATAATTGCACTTTTAATGTGTTTCCATTGCTTTGGGCAGGACCCTCAAAACTCCCGTGAAATCTCATCCCGCGAGACGATGCTGCAGAAAGATGGACCCTCAAAACCTCCTTATAACAACACACCACATACAGTACCTTTGTTGTTTCACATCTAATGTGGCACTAATAATTTTAAGGTATAATGCTAAAAAAATGTTCCGCTTTCCTCTTCTACGTATCATGCCATGTTTTCTCGGAGAAAAGTGGTCATGTGACCAAGTATGTCACATCCTGTGACGTGTATTAGCGGAAAAAGTGCTTTCATGGTGCTTTTGCAACACATTTCAATATCGAAACATCTGAAATACTTCCTCATGAAAGAGTCAAAACTTTTTAAGCAATATTTGAGTGTTATGTTGAAATTCAGGTGTCTCCATTACTAGTTTTTTTTTGCCCAATTTAGATTTTACTCATTTCCAAGGGCAATAGAAACACAGCAACTGAATGGGGTCAAATTGACCCTAAGGATAATAGGAGGGTTAAAAGAATTGTGCTTGTTGACTTGTTGATACATTCACATCAGGTTCAGTTTATGTGAAAATCACTAAACCTCTGAGTCACTGACTGAGTATCAGTAATCACGCAGAGATCCAACAAAGGTTGCCACCAACTGATTTCCTTTCTCTATTTTCAATGGATGAACCAGACAAAATGATCCCTGCAGGCAAACTAACATGTAATTGTGTCTTCTTTTTTTATTGTCTATCTATAAAGGTTCAATGCTTGAGTTCCGTGAAATAATAAAATAGAAACCTCTACTGGCTTTTGTAATTTCTATGAACACATGAAAGACACACCTTAATGGCTATGTCTCCATCCAGACTATGACAATACAACATCATTGTCTGGTACTTCACCATATGTGAGTTTAGTAAATCATTCTACAAAAAAGAGCAGGTGTTTTGCCTCCAAGCCCCTATTACAATTATGTTCTGACCAATGAAGTCTCACAATACAATGATTAGTGTATTTGTATTCAAGACAAACACCATGTGCCGGAACAATACTGTTTGCTGTGGTTATGTGTGTACATATCTGGGAAAATAATGAAGCTATACACACAGAAAAAAGAAAAAAACTTAGAATGAAGAGAGCAGTGTTTGTTATACAGTTCATTATGACAGGCAGGGCACTTACCACACATTAAGCCATGCAGAACACAATAAGTCAACAATAAATTCCTGTCACACTGTTTAGCCTATTGAATAATTTCATTAGGAGAATGGTGAATGCCCTCATGTGCAATAGTAGTACATAGTGAAAAAATTATAGAATGTCATTGTTTAATATTAAAATATATGATAAGAATAATACAATTTTAATTGTAAAACATTTATGAGCTGTAATTAATTTGTTTCTTAATATTGTGTCTGACTTGTAACCTTGATTTTTTTTTACCCCTACTTCCTTCAACACAATTTAGATGTATTTATTTTTACCATAGAATTTTTTATTTTAAAAAGTGGTCAAAATCTGCGCAAAAGCAGAGCTTTACTGTATATTGTAAAACCTATTAGAACCTGCGAAGTCTGTATAAATACAAAAAAAAAAAAAAAAAAACACACACAAAACCCTGCAATCTACAATGGTGCTCAAGTACAGTACAATAAAGGACAATATTATAATAAAGTTACAGATTTTACCTCAACCAAATATTACCAAAGTATTTATTTTGACTATACTCGTAGTTCACTGTCATCAGGTAAATCTGTGTACACAATGTCTTGTTTTTTATTTAATTATTTATTCATCTGTTGAATTTCTTTATTTTCAAACGACTGGATTAATGTATAACAATTAGTTATATTCACAGATACCAAACAGTAAAATGTGAGAAAGGCAGAAAATGACAACGTAACATAGCAGATAATAATGGTAAATACATTTTTGAAAATCACATTGGGATTGTGGGATCCAACTCCACAGTTAGGATAGAAAAGTTATTTACAAATTGGAAATAAATAAATACAATTAATTTAAATTGTGATTTTTATTTATTAAGAATTGAGATTAGATTAATTTCCTTATTATCCTTATCTAAAAAACAAAAGTTGAATCATACACTTTTCAAAACAATAAAGATTAATTGTTATAGTTATAAAAAACAACACATATTTGTCAGTCTTTATTTTTGATGTATGCACATGAACATGGTATATATTATCTTATTATATACCAACGTTCATTAACAATTATTGTGATTTTAATTCCCTTATTTTCCTTGTCCTTGTCACTACATTACAAGTCAGTCTATCAGTCTGACTTTTATGTCATGTGGACATGAAAGTGTACTACACTACATCGATTCTGGGGAGAAATATTGATTTTTTTAAACATCATCACAAAAAAAAAAAATTGATATGTAGTATATATACATTTTCTTTCCACCCCTAGTGCTTATAGCCTTTCTACAAAAGTCACTGAAAGGCATCTTTCCTGGTTTGTTATCTTTATTTATTAATTTAAATATTTTAAATTTAAATTTACTTTCTACTTTCCAGGCTGCTCCACCATGTAATGCAGTTCATAAAAATGCTGACTGCCACAAAATAAACCTCATACAATATTTCAATTTTCACTCAAATAAAATGCTTCTTCAGTGCGTCAAATGGCGTTAAAGGTGTTAAATGCTGCGTATTTGGTTTGATAAAAGATGCCTTGTGTAATGTTGATTTGTTCAGTCCTGCTCGACTTGAAAGGGTGAGTTCATACAAACATGGGCATGATGTGTTGATCCAGTTGATCAATTTCTTTAAAAATACAGTTTTAGAAATGCACAGCAATTCACATCAATACACTACAAGACAGCGTCAGTTTAAACCTTTTTGATTCATAATTCTCATGTGCTTTGTAGTAATGCAAATTATCATTTTTTTCTCTCACAAGTTTGTCTTTAATATGAAAATATGTGTTTACAAATTATGTAATCCCCTGTTGTACACTTGTTCTGCTCAAGGTTGCACTGCAGCATGGGTAGTATAACTATCAAGGCGGGTTCAGCACAATACTGTACACCCAACACAGGTCACTTGACAATTGTGGGATTAAAGCACGAACAAAGACATTAATAGTGTTTGTACACCCTGTAGAGGTTTGATTTAACCAAACACACATTTTTGGACTGCGGTAGTTTCTAGAGAAAACCCACACATGTTCAGGGAGAACATGCAAATAATGTCCATAATGTCTAAATACAGTATATGTATAACAAACCCATGAGGGATGAAGAATCCTTTCATAAAAACAATAAAGATTAAAAAATTAATGTGTTTCTTTGGGAATATTTGTGTTGTTTTGTTTGTCTCACAGGAATGACTATTGTAAGTATGTCTGTGTGTGTGTGTGTGTGTGTAGAAAAAAAAAGGGTGGGGGGGGTACTTTAAAATCATCTGTCTAAACACTTCCATGTTTGCGGTCTGAACACCTGTTTCTGTGAACTGCGCTGCCAAAACACCCACCTTAGGGGGGTAAAGGTTATTCAACCTTGACTGTTTAAACTCACAAAGTCATTTAGTAAACTTATGAATGGCCTATTATGATTATATAAAGCCAAATGGGTGTGGGTTTGTCCAGCCTGTGCAGACCCTGACTGGGGATTTGACAACTGACAGGAATAAAGTGATAAGAAGACTGCTGAAACTCAGCACAGCAGTAGTGAATGGTAAAGTTGTTGGCTTCCATATTGCCGTATTGTATTGCAACATGGCATTTGACTAAAATAGTACGTGGATTGCTGCAGCACCATGACCACATGTAAAACTCCAAACTGCCTGTGACCCCATTTTGATATCAAGAATTTTGGGCGACCCAAAAGACAATTTTCTTAAAAAAAAAAATTAGTTTTTGATCATATATATATATATATATATATATATATATATATATATATATATATATATATAAATAAACTGCATTTTCCAACATTGCAGAACTAATCCACATGTTAGAATGTTGTCCAGTCTTGTGAATATCTATTAGCTTGTCTACTGGCATACTAATTCCACTATTGACTGGTATAATTTTGAACTTTGCAAAAGTATAAACATTGCTGAAGAATGGCTGGAATTCTAGATTTACTGTATATTTAACAAATTGAAAGTATAGAATACAGTTTGTTTATTGTGTATTGTTTTATTAATAACAATAATAATAATAATAATAATAATAATAATAATAATAATAATAATAATAATAATAATAATAATAATAATAATAATAATTAAAAAATCCAATTAAATTTTTCAGAAATTTCAGGCAACCTCATTTGGGGTCCCGACCCCAAGGTTGAAAAACCTTAACCTAAAAATTCTTAATGCGATGTCATTGCTGTGATTGAATATTATGTTCACACTTTTTTTTGTATTATTTCCTTGAATTGAACTCAATACTCTTATAATAATAATAATAATAATAATAATAATAATAATAATAATAATAATAATAATAATAATAATAATAATAATAATAATAATAATAATGAACATGAAGGCACTTTTAAAAGCAGGTAAATCCATATATTTCAGACCTTATTGGTGAGAATGCTGACTTTTTTCTTTTTTTTTTCCTATTTAAGAAATAAAATAAAAACACAATTACAATACATCAAAGGGGTTTAATTCCCGCACCTGGCTCTGTGTTAAGGGAGAGACTTTGTTTAAAGCTGCCCTTGGGCATTTATTTTCCTTAATGTGAAAGCTTTTAGTGTGTGCTTGCCTTGTTTGCTGAAGTCTCTGTCAGTGCATTTCAGTAATAATGACAGAGTGGGAGGGCCACTCCGGTGCAACTAATAAGGAGCGCCATCGAGCAGGCGATCCCACTGTGACTTTTATTTCCAAGTCCAGGAATCCGGAATCGGACCGATCGCTATCACACATGGATTATTCTTTTAACTCCATTTTTTGCTCGTTTTTGCTTTGAAGGAAACTTTATCAGCAACTGTAAGTAATAACTAATCATCAAATTATTACTTAAAACCGGTTAATTATAAGAATAAATGCGAGGGGAAAAGTGCTCGCAGTGTTTGCGCATTGTTTGTTTGAAATGCTGATTTAAAAAAAAAAAAAAAAAAAAAATTACTCGTGGCTTGATTTATTTATTTTATTTCATTTTTTTCAACTTGTATCCAAAGTCATGGTTATTTCTGATCCTTAAACGCACAGTAGTAGTAGTACATGTGCTACATTATGTGTGAGTTTTTCTATACTTAAGTGCGAAATGTATCACAGCAGCTTAGAAATGAAACATCATCATCATCATCATCATCATCATCATCATCGTCATCATCATCATCATCATCATAACGTAACTATCATCCTAAATTAATAAGCGCGCATTCAGCCAATCAGCGGTGACGCAGGGCACGCGCTTCCACTGAGTTACTGCCACTGTGTGTCAATGAATGATGGGGAGAACCGTCACCCAAGCACCCAAGGTAAAGCCTTTGTCAAGCACTGAGATATATGGCGAATGGAGCTCCATTCTGCCACTGTTTAAATCTACTATCCCAATCGATGTGTAGCTCAGCAGGCTCAGCTCCACTGCCTCTCTCTCTCTCTCTCTCTCTCTCTCTCTCTCTCTCTCTCTCTCTCTCTCACTACATAAAAGCAAGCAATTCAACTCTGATAAAAAAAATCCACAATAACAATCAGTCATGTGAGCTTGTGACTGCTTTACAGCAACTCCACTGGCTGCCTTTCACCAACACAGGAATAACATTACACCTTCTCGCAAGGCAAGGGAACGTGACACCTCTGTAACAGTGCTACTTGTCTATATGGATGTAACTAAGTGCATGTGGCGTGGTCACCTCATCCCAAAGCCAATGATACTCTCAGGCCTGCATGCATAACTTTATGATCCCGTGGGACAAGTGGAAGCACTATAGCTAAATTAGATTGGATAATGTAGCTGGCAATAATAAGTGGAGTATCATGAGAAAGTATTATTGGTGTCTCTCAGGGAGACTTGTGCATATAGATTAGGTTAATGTATTGTGTCTTGTCTATAGAGTTCTTCACCTCTTTTTCTTCTTTTGGATTGTGGAGGGAATACGTAAAGTATACAGCTACTATGAGTACAAAAACCAAACCGAGATAGGCTATTTATTCTAAAGCAGGGGTCACAAACCTTTCTAAAAACCGTAAGCTACAGTACTTCATGACTATCAGTTTGAAAAGCACTTTTTAAAATACTAAATGTTCACAGTTTCACTTTAACTAGAAGGTAAGATAATAAGAAAAGCTAGCAGTAACTTAGAAAAAGTAGGAAATGTTTAAGTTTCAACTAGGGGTGTCCAGATTAGGGGTGGGAACCTCTGGGTACCTCACGATATGATTATCTCACGATATGACGATGCTGTGATTATCGATATATTGGTCAGAAATCAATCTACGATAATCTATGACATAAGAAAAAAAAAAAAAAATTAAGTGAAAAAATACTATTTTTATTTTATATCTCTGAAAGACAATACATTGAAAGAGTGTCCGATGAACAGTGACACTATTTTAGTGCAACATTTCTGTAAATAAGTGTCAACATACCAATGTAAACGAATACATATCTCCAGTAATGCTTTCTGTAAACAAAAAACAGGGTCTTTCTTACCAGTGGCACCATTATAGTAAAATATTCCAGTAAACAATATATTGGTTCCTTCAACAGTGACAGCATTTCTGTGAAGACGTACCTGCACATTTTGTTGAAAAAACAGAAAAGGTTTTGAAAAAAATTAAACACAATTATGACTATCGATAGCGCGAGCATATTGATAATCGATTGTGCGAAAAAAATATTGCGATATATTGCCGTATCGAGATATCGTCACACTTCTAGTCCAGATCCGATATTGATATCAGATATCAGTCCGATATCAGCCAGAAAACGAATATCGGATTTTATCGGACTGCATCTAAAATCTCCGATAACGTGTTCCGCTCCAGCACTTCTATCCATAGGTGACTGTGGTTCACACTCCAACAAAGTAACCTACTGTTGCTGACTATTGTTCTCTGTTTGAGTAACATCACTTAATCAAGCATTTTTTTACATTCCACACTATAAAATAAGTAATAAAAGTATGTATGATTTGATCAATATCGGTATCGGCCGATACGCAAGGCTGCAATATCGGTATCATATCGGAAGTGAAAAAGTTGCATCAGGACATCTCTAGTTTCAACACGCAACACTTTATTTCTCCTAATTTATGCAATTGTTTCATTTTCATTACATTTCATAGAAAATGATCATCTTCCTATTTTACTAGCTACTAAAAAACAACTAATGGTATTAACACGTAACATTTGTAAAATGCAACAATTATGTCATATTTTTACAAAAATACACCTTGCATTTTTAAAAATACGTTTTATATATCATATAACATATCACATATAACATATCACACTAAAATCTGTGGCACTTAAAAACGTTGGTCACAATGTTTTAGGGAAAAATAAACATTTAGCGATGGTAATTTAATACAAAACTTGATCAGGTGTGGCATTATTTAACTCTACTAAGTACCGTTAGGGCACGGGTTCTCAACTGGTCTAACCCTGGGACCCACATTTTGCCACGGTCATTAAATTGTGACCCAGTTTTTCAAAAATAGTTGTTGAAAAACACATATATAATATTTTTTAAAACATAAATCCATATATTTTCTTTTGCAACATGTATTTCACAGCATGCCTTCCAAAAGGAAAGTATCTTTCAAAATAAAACACAAGTCCAACATAAGATATATTAAGTACTTTTGTTTTTTGGTTTTTTTGACCAGCTGTCTGCGACTCACCCAGTACAGGTCCACAACCCACTTTTGGGTCCCAACCCACCAGTTGAGAATAGCTGCCGTCGGCTACTATATACATCTGTCATATGTATTTGGAGTTGTGAGTTTGATTCCTAAATCAAATTTTAGATGGATCTCATTGGTGACTAGAGCTCCTGAGGACCCCTCACATGGTCCATGCAATCTACCTGTTGCCCGCGAGCGCCGTGTTGGTCACCCCGGCTCTGAAGTCATTTTCAAACCAACTTATATTTTCTTTGCTTTTCTTTGTTTACTTAAGTTTAAAACCATTGAAAGTGTCTCTGTGTGTGATGTGACTATTAGTACATTTTTATCATTAAATCTTACCATTCAGAATGGCTCTGCGTTAAAGACGTGTGTCGTCTTCACACAGGCATGAGAGTGTTACAGAGGTCACCATTGGCTGTGTAGTCAAATTGTAACTTGAGGTTTCCATTTTTGATCTTTGCATGTGGTGTCCTTGACAAAGACTATTTAATTGTACAGCCCAAGATACAAGGCTTTAGGCTGTGGCATTGGATATACAAAACAACACAGGAAGTCTATTTTAGAAGTGGTTAAAAAAAAAAAGCTTCCACTTTTATTGGGAAAAAGAAGTAGTTGGACCAAACCTTTGATTGAATGTTTCTTGATTAATGTACTTTCCAGACTTCTGTATATGACAACGTAAACAAATGAATGAATGAAGGACTCACCAGAGCATAGATCATTCTGTCAAACTATAGATAAACATCTAGAGAAGATTCAGAAACTGAGTAGAAATAAAAAAAAAGAAAAGAAAACATACAATACTAAATAACTATGGAGGTAAAATCATGCAAAAACATGTTTTACCCAAGCTCAACGATTCACTGACAAACTCAGTGTGGTTTGCAAATACAAAACATGAACAACCTAATGCAATTTGTTTTGCAAATGAGAAACATACCTATCAAACCAATGCAAATCATTATTTCTACATTTCTAGTACAAAAGACTGTCCTTCAAGTACAAAACAGGACTTTTCTTAGAAAGTTTACTGGCATTTGTGTGTGAATCTGAGGGCATTTATATTTGGATCTGAAATGTGGAAATTAGTGTCAAAAGTCACCCAACAGTTTTTTTTGTTGTCCTTGAATGATATTTTTCTCTTATTGAAAATAAGTTTTTTTTACATGTGTGAACCAGGGTCTGCAACCTTTACTCTCAAAGGAGCCATTTTGCCTAATCTCACCTGGATTAAAGTCATTCCGGAGCCAAAAAAATACCTTCTCAATAAAGAAAATATAGTGTATACAATTCTATACAGTTCAAATTATATCAAATCATTTCATGTAAAACATTTTTTTTCAAGTTAATGTGTTTGAACGGCTACGACACATGATCGTGTCGGTCAACACGAACTAAGTGATCATTTCTTGCAATTTATCAAGCATGCACATTAAACTAAATTAAAAAAATACTTCCAGAATATTTTTTTTTTGTTAGTTATCTTTAACAGGGATTTAAACCTGGTAAGATGATGTTCTATAAAGGTTTCAGGTTTACAAATTGTTTTATCATAATTCTCTTTGACGTTAATGTCATTAGTCATCAATACACTCTGAAAGAAATAACAATTATTTTAACATTTTTTTTAAAGCTATAGGGAGCCATTGCAAATGAGTCAAAGAGCCACATGAGGCTCCAGAGCCGCAGGTTGCAGACCCCTGGTGTAAACTATGCTGTATTTGTTTCTGAACCATGATGTGTTTATTTGAAAAAGAGGTTTTTTTACTTGCAAAACAAAATCATTTAGTTAGTGAATGACTGGGTTTGTTTTTGAGGGAGTAAACCATGTTTTTATTTCTGAGTTTGTGAGGTTTTAACATGACTGTAACTCTAAATTTGTTTAACCATAAAACACACATATTCATATTAGGTTTTTTTTTTCTTTTTTTTCTCACCACTTAAATGCATGCTTTTAACAGAAGTTGGTGACTATATGTTTTCATTTAGTCAATTAGAGTTTATTGGTAGTATATTGGGGGAAAGTAAAAGGCTTGCATTTCATTTATTACATTATGCTTTTTTTTTTTAAAAAAAAAAAAACAACATAAAACACCACTATCCTGTTTGCATTAAGGTTTATATGTGGACTGCTTTCTAGCGTCAGAGCCATGATTTGCCTGCTAAGATGGAGTGCCTTTGTGTGGATGCTGAGCTTCATTCCTTCCTCTCTGGAAATGGCAGTGAGCGAACTAACAGGTGAGTTTATTGATGTCGAATTTTCGCAACATATTCCTCTCAGCGGCAACAGCAACTAACGATGACTGGTCGGGCTTTCACGCTGAAAAGTAGCAGCTGTGGTCTCTCTCAGAAATGGGCTGCTGTCATCATAAAACCAAACAAGTACAAATTGTCTCGGCTTTAATGCAGAGGTAGAGAAGTCTTTTATTTTTTATTTTTTGCATTCAATTATTTTTACGTCATTCTTTTATCACCAAAAGAAAAACAAAAAAAACAAACAAATGTTCTTCCTCTGAAATACGAAACAGCATTTCACTGTTTAATTTCGATTCTAAGCAGTTTTACCTTCTAAGCAAATTACCTTCGCGCTAAAATAGAAAAAGGTTGGTGTTTTTGCTTTTTCTGTAATTTCCGGAATAACATTATGAAAGAATATTTAGTAACTTTTTAAACCATGTCTTGAATTTTCAATTACTGTTCAGTCCTAATGAAAAAGACTCAAAACCTAAAATGAGATTTTAAACTGACTTTTCCCCAGGTGATCTATGCCCTTCTCTAAATGTGGAGGAACACAGGTTTTCTGACATATTAGACCGTCCCTTGGAAATCACAGGTATGAATTAATGTATTGCCTTGTGAAGAAGTTGATTCACATTCATTAATACACTATGTTTGCTCTTTCGCAAGGTTTTGATCTCACAGAAAAGTTTCTACTCAGAAAGGGAACAGTCACGGAGGAACTCCCATCATTTCGTCTTGGTAGCAGTCCTCTTATAAAGCCAACAAAGTAAGTCCACGTGTGCCAGAATCCATTTGTTGGTTTTTTTTTGTTGTAATATGCGAAGAAAATAAAATACATAGTGCTGAAGGATGTAGACATTTATGTATAGCAAAAAAAAAAGCAGCATGCTTTAGTCTAAACCCTTAGGCTTCCTCATAAATTAGGTATTAATAGTATTCATGGTGCTTTATATGAATCAAATGATCCAAGGTCAGAGACAGATTTGCATATGCTGGTGAAACAGTAGTAATCTACTATCCGTCTTTTGTTTTGCTGACCATGGTGAGATTTTAGGCTTTCTTTCTTTCAGAACTGGGAAATAACTTAATGTTGGCCTCATTCATAAAACAGTTGAACCGAGGTGACCCACATCCAACCTGCTCAAAGCCAGATCTTCATTTACCTTGACTAATAAAGGCAGGTGTGGAGGTGAGCTAGTGGACAGGGAGTCATTTAGGAAGAATTCATACATACTGCATTTGTTCTAGAAATCTCTTAAGGGCAAAAACGTTGGTCATAAAGGATTAAAGATATGAGGAATAATAAGAGAGGAATAATAAAATAAGTACACGAAGGACACCATTTGCTGGAGACCTTTATTCACCGGTCACTGGCAGGTGTGTTTGCCATGGTGACTTCACATTGCTGAGGCTACGTCTAAAAATCATCCCCCTCACTTTTTAGAGAGGGATTCATTGCCAGCCATTTGATGAAGCTGCAGTTGCAAAAAGGTAAAGAAAGAGTTAACAGCGATGAGTAAAGTGTAAGTAAAGTGATAAAAAATGAGTAACAGTTACAGGTGGCAAAAAAATGGTCTAAAAGTGGCAAAAACATGGCAAGAAATGAGTGAAAAATGACTAAATTGGTCCAAAAGCAGTCAAGAGTGGTAAGAAACTAGGCAAAAGAGAGGAAACAGGTGGTATGTAATGGAAAAAGAGAGCTTCAATGAGCAAAATGTGGCAAACAATAGTGGAAAAAGGCAAAAGTATGGAACGAAAAGAGGCAAAATGTATGGAAACAAGTGTTATTTATTGGGCAAAAGATCGCAAAAAATGGTTAAGGAAAATGGTTAAGGAATTGACAAAAATTGGATAAAAGTGCCAAAAAGAACTTTCCAAAATTAGGAAAATGCAATATTTATTGGCAAAAGAAAGGTAAAATCTAAAAAAACAAAAAAAGTGTTAATTTTTTTTGAAAATGGGACAAAGGAAGTTGCAAAATGGTAAACGAAGAGTTGACAGCTATGCATAAAGTGACAAAGAAATGAATAACAGGTGGCAAAAAATTGTCTAAAAGTGGCAAAAACATGGCAAGAAATGAGTTAAAAGTGACTAAAATGGGTCAAAAGCAGTCAAGAGTGACAAAAAATAGACAAAAAAGAGGAAACAGGTGATATGTAATGACAAAAGGGAGCTTAAATTAGCAAAATGTGGCAAACAATAGTGAAAAAGGGCAAACGTGGAACAAAAAGAGCCAAAATGTATGGGAAAAAGGAAGCAAGTGTTATTTATTGGGCAAAAGGTAGCTTATTTGGATGAAAAGTGGCTTTAAATAATTGACAAAAATTCGATAAAAGTGTCAAAAATTAGGAAAAAGCGATATTTATTGGCAAAAGAAAGGTAAAATATGAAAAAAACAATAGGTTTCACATTGTTTGGAAAAGGGGGAAAAATGGCACATAGTAAGTTGCAAAATGGCCAAAAAAAGGTAAAAAGAGTTTAAAAAGTTTCCTCCTTTTGTCGTTTTCTGGGGAAATAATAATTAAAAATAAAACATTAAGAGCCACATGTTGAGTATGACTGACTTAATACCAGCTTTATCATGGTTTTGGTTAATACATTTATTAAACTAAATTGGGAGTCGATGGATACCCTACCCGTAGAACAACCTCACTTGTAAAATCACTGCTCCACCCCTGGCTGAGGCTGATAAGACATTAATTCATTATTTCATAAAACACCTTATGCTCTTTCCATTCAGTTCTGTAAAAAAATACACATGACTACATGAACAGGTTATAGCTCCACTCAGCTTTGCAGGAAATGTGTTCTTTGTTGAAGGAAGACGTGATTTGTTTTGCGTCTGTCGGTTGTAACATTTGACAGAGAACGCGGTGTCATTCTTCCAGGATGGGAGGATATTTTTAGTATTTTTTTTTACATGCAACCGTAAACATTTACTGCCACCTTCTCCTTGGCGAGGTGAGAGAATGCTTGGGCCAGGTAATTTGTGATCTGTCCTGCTGTCTAGTCACCCAGCTGAAAATACATTGACTTCCACCCTCTTCACTCTGTCTCGGCCCAAAAAGTGCAACAAGATGCAGGCTCTCGATGACACTGCTGACACTTGTCATTGCATATCGTTGGAGGACTGTGGCTCCTCTCATATCCAATTATCTAAGTACTTCGACAGGTGATACTGCATGTCAGCTGAGGAATGAAAGCGAGGCCAATTGCATGAAGAAGGAGGCCCCTTTGCCCCTGCCACACTCAGTGAAACATTGCTCAATTTACTGGAAATTTATGCAGAAAAAGACAGTTAATTCTCGACATCTGAGTGATGTTCTACCAGCTCATTGGCGCAGTATAAATTATGATGCATAGATTACTAATATTGCTGGTACAGGACAGATAGCCCCACAGAATGTGACATAATGTATTTATTCATTTACCGGTAGATTTGTGTAACACTCCATATTATATAATATATACAATATACTGTATATATATATATATATATATATATATTATATACTGTATATAAATACCTATGAAGGATTTTGGTGTTTCAGCTTGAGGTATTTGTATATACAAATGTATAAGTTACAAGTCTGATCATACATATTATAAATAGTAGTAGTTTATTATATATTATTTTAGAATGTTTTATTTTATATATTATATGGACCTTATTGAGAATACACATTTTAACATGTGACACAAAAGTTCTTTTTTATTGCACACATCAAATAATCATTCAAGAATCTAACAAAAAATAATTCCACACAGCCTTTTACAGTATGTGGGTGTTACCTAAATAAAAGGCCTAATAAATAAGTTTGCCTAAATAAACACACCCATGGTTCTAAAAAGTTTTCCCTCAAAATCAACATTTGCATTAAAAAAAAATGCAATTTTGATATTTAACCTAAAAAGTGAAACACAACAACTCAAATTTGCCTTTTTTTTTGGCAGTGACAATATTCAATTCAACTTTATTTATATAGCGCAAATTACGACAATGAGTTATCTCATAGCACTCAGCATAAAGAAAAAAATAAATAAATAAAAAAAAAATCTATTCCACATGAACAAGCATCAGCTGTTATCTGTTATGGGCTTGTTAAAATTGAAATTAATACAGCTTCCTTTAAACACTATGCACATTCATTTCTTTTTTGTCATTTTTTTTATGAATTACAGTTTCTATTTACATGTTAATTTTTGTATGTAAATATGTCAACATAAGAAACATTATTATCTGATTGTGTGATTATATGCCTCGGAGGTAAATACAGCTGAACGACCATGGTTAAATACTCTTGGCTGCTTATGTCTGCAAAATATTTGAGAAATATTTGACAAAATAAGAAAATAATGGATAGTTTAATTTATTTGGAGTTTCTCAGGGTCTCCATGTTTTGTTTTGTTTTTTTGTTTTTTCAAATTTTGAACCAAAAGTGTACATTTTCTTTTGCCACACATTTGCCAAATCTAAGCAAAACAGACTCAAACTGAACTTGTTGAGTTGTATCTACATATAAGTCTATATGGACTTGTTAAACACTTTGAGATGACTTTGTTGTTATTTACAAATATTCACATCTATTGAATACTTAGGCATCTGACAGCTGTAGAACTGTACGGTGGTGTAATGGTTTTAGTATAGTATTGTGGTTTTCTGTACCAGATATCAGGTTTTATGAACAATTTTGTGTTGCTGTGATGACCTCTCACACAGTGTTGGCCCTGTGATGGACTGGCAATCTGATCAAAGTGTGTCCTGTCTTTTGTTCTGATTAAACTTAAGTATGCACCATTACACCACCAGTCTAATCAAGATAAATGGGTTAAGATAAATGGATCTCGCAAACAGGGTTGGCGCTGACAATACAATACAACTATCTGTCTGTTGTTTGGCTCGGGAGATAAAACTTTCGTAGAACTTAAACTTTCAAAGAAACTGTGTATTTAAAGGTCTCATGTCATGCTATATTTCACCCATCTCCATTTGTTCTAAGAACCCCAAAAACAGAGTATTTGAGGTTTATTTTCCCAAACTCGCCTGTTTTCCAGAGTTTTAGCCTCTGAAAAGTCACTTTCTGAGCAACTCTACACAAACAGGCTGATTTGCGGCCTACTTATGCATATTTAAGAGTGGGCGTGTCTATGGACGGGACACTGACGTAGCCAAGCTCATGTTGCTTTATAAACACAAGACAGAGCGTTGGGACTGGGCGTTCGCCGGTACATACATAGACTGTCGAAAAATACATACATAGCACTGTGTGAAGGACGCTGAAATGCTCACCTTTGTGGGCGTGTCTGTTTACATGTCAATCACGGCAGAGAGCTTCCGGGAGGCGTGGCTTCTCCAGCTCAGTGCCGTGTCAAATTCGTCATCAAAGTGGGAACGTGTCATCAAATTAGAGCGAGGTGTTGGGCTCACCCTGCAGTAAGAAAGTAGCAAATCACCCTCTAACTAACGATTGGGGGAAACAATAAAAAAAAAACACTTTGCATGTGTATGAAGCCCTAATAACACTTTTATGATGTTTAAAGCACAGAAAAGTTGATTTAGCTTAACATGGGCCCTTTAACATAAACATTGAGGACCTAGATATGAGCAGGAAACCAGTCTGGTGCAGTTATAAAGGCATGGTTGTTTTCTTTTTAGACTTACCATTGTTTTAGTAGTAGTGGCATTTAAACCTGCCACATGCAAAATATAATAACAAAGTTGTTTGTGGGTTGTACGGTTACAGTTTGCCACTCGTTATTGTTTCTTCAGATGAAATGAGATTCAAAACACTTGAAGCATATGTGACAGGCCATGGCAAAACAAGGCAAAACCAGGAACACGTCAGAGAAACGGAGAAAAAGCACAAAAGCCTTTATTTTGTGATTTTCAAATAGGCATAACTTCTTCAAATATTATTTGATGTATATGTGTGTTAACCATAGACCTTTTGATTGTTTGTAAACATTGTGACATATTTTGTTGGGCGGGGCAAACCACAATAGATATATATAAACACTAAATGACTTACCCACACTGTTAGACAATGGGGAGCGACATAGCAACGTGACGGCCATCTTACCTCAGACAGCTGGTCCTGCTCATTACATCGATGTCAATGGTGCATGTACTATTTAAATAACCCAAACTTGCTCAATTTTCAAACGGCAAGCGGTAATTTCAACATGTACCAGAATCTTATGTCATACCTACGTATAATAAGGTTAATAATAAGGCAAACCGTTTGGAAATTCATTCATTAAGCTGATTACTCACCTTCCAACAGCTACCGTAGAGCACGTCAGAATGTCGGAACGTCAGTTGTCTGAGGTAAGATGGCCACCCTTGAGCTACGCTGGCGAATCCCGCTTGCGTCATCTAGTGTTTATATATATCTATGCTTTAGCCAGCGCCGTTTCCTGTTTTTGCCTCAAGCTGTCTATAGGATTGCTTAGAAACCACACTTTCAGAATCTGTAAAAAACTCAAAACTCTCCCCCGGGCGGACTTTGCGTAACAAATGATTTTAATTGTTTTTCGATTCCAAAACTTAACCCAAGAGTACACAGGGAAAAGCATATAGAAAGGCATATTTGCAGCTATCATAGTTAGCTTTATAACAGTCGGAACATGGTAAAACATGAATTTTCAGAAAGTTATACAAGATGAAAAGTGGTCTTTGGAAGGAGGAGTTGTGTTGGAGTTGTTAAAACTCAAAGAGATGTGGAATTATAACCAGGAAGGAGGAGATATGGCTAAAGTTCAGCTATATTTTCTCCATTGCCAAATTTTCAGAAAGCTATGACCTGAGGGCCAGACTTTAGTGGTGTGTGGTACTGCAAAATTTGGTATCAATCCAATACCAAATAAATATAGGACCAGTGTTGCTGATACAGGTCTGATACCAGTACTTTTTAATTGGTAAACTGGATGCATCATCAAATTATGCAATCTGAATGAGTAGTTCTGTGATTTTTCCTCTGGATTATTAGTTCAAATTTAGGACAAAATATAGACAAGGTTCCTAGGTAAACTTTACATTCATAGTTACATATTCCTCATAATAACCTTTGGCTGTTTCAGTTTTACATACCATAATTCTGTGTCTGAGGAAGTAAGAAAAGTTAACACAACCGGCTTCTAAAAACTCCTGAAAATGAATAACCATTGTATATAAAGTGTGTGTGTGTGTGTGTGTGTGTGTGTGTGTGTGTGTGTGTGTGTGTGTGTGTGTGTGTGTGTGTGTGTGTGTGTGTGTGTGTGTGTGTGTGTGTGTGCTGAAAGGATGAACAGATAAAGTGAACAGCCCTTTCACTAATGTACATATCCATCATGAACATCCACCCTTTTTGCAGCTGCTGCATCAGACAAAGAACTTGACTTAATAAATAGAAGACATTAACCTCTTCTGTTAGGAAGTCTTTTTTTTTTTTTTTATCACAGAGTAGATGTGATAATCCTTAGATCTCTTTTTCTTTATGGTGGAGTGGGTCGTCCAATAACCCAAAGGATGGGGATTCGAATCCCGCTCTATCCAAGTCATTGTCATTGTGTACTTGGGCAAGGCACTTTACCCACATTGCCCCGTATGCAGGGGTCGACCCGAAGTGGGCCAATTTGGTCCGCTAAGTTTTTTTGGGGTTTTTCTTTTATGAGATAGTGGAGGCAGACGTGGTAACTGGTGGCCAAAAATGGTCTAAAAGTGGCAAACAAATGGCAGGAAAAGAGTGTAAAGTGACTAAAATAGGACAAAAGCAGTCAAGAGTGACCAAAAAATGGGCAAATAAAGAGGAACCAGGTGGTATGTAATGGCAAAATGTAGCTTTAATGGACAAAATGTGGCAAACAATAGTGAAAAAGGACAAAATGTGGCTAATATTAGTATAAAAAACGTGGAACAAAAATAGGCAAAATGTAGGGTAAAAGGAAGAAAGTTTTATTCTGCAAAAGTTAGCTTATATAAAAATTAAAGAGTTAAAATTAAAGGACAAAAATTCAATAAATGTCAAAAATAACTTGGAAAAATGGGCAAAAAAAAAGGATTGGCAAAAGGAGCTAAAGTCTGAAAAAAGTGTCAGAACTTTTTGAAAAGGGACAAAAATTGGCCAAAGGAAAAAGGTAAAAAGGGCTAAAAAGTTTCCCTCTTTTAAGGTTTTTTGGGGGAATAATAATTGAAATTAAGACATTTACTGACTTAATAACGGCTTCTACATGTTGTCGTTGATAATGTAGTGGAATGGTCTGGACAGAAAATTCCATGGAGGAATTTTTGTCCCAGTCCATATGCTCGTATGAATGGGTATGAATTGTGCATGAGTGTTGGTGGTGGCCAGAGGGGCCGTAGGCGCGAAATGGCAGCCACGCTTCTGTCAATACGCCCCAGGGCAGCTGTGGCTACAATGTAGCTTACTACATGATGTGAGTGACTGGTGTGAATGAATAATGGCTTCTGTAATGCGCTTTGAGGTGCATCTACATGTTTATATCTATGCTCTGGATGGCCGTGAACAGTTGCAGTGCTATAATATGACAACATGATGTATGTATAATTCATCAGTTAATAAGATATTTATTAATTACAGTATGGGTAGATGGGCCACAAGCCAGAACTGGGCTATCAACTTACATGCAATGGCCCATGTGTCACCAGTTGAAAGGCACTGCTTTAGTCTGAGTCTGCAGTTTTTCATAGAGCAGAGAGACAATGTCAGGATATGAATATAAGCTTGAACAGAATTGACAGAAGGTAACTGAGGCTGGACGACTACGATGCAACGTGAATGATGAAAACAAGTTGACCATTAATCATATACTTGAGATATTGTTGTTGCAGACACATGAGTATCAATGACAGATGAGGCACCACTGGTATAGAAAGAAAAGATGCTTGGCATGCTGTTAAATGTATAAATTATACAGTGAAAAACATACATAATTCTCCACATTTGACTCAACATTATGGCTTTTGTTGGGAAACCATTTGTATTGGTTGGTAGTCATTTGTGACAAATCAAACTAAATGTATTGTGAAGCCAATTCTGTAATGTTTTTGCTACTAATGGTGGATTTTTCCTAGTCGTGAGGATCTCCAAGGGGTCTTTATAGGGTGGTCATGCTTGCAGCATTACGCTGGACAGGTTTTTTAAAGGATTTCGATAGCCCCTTCAGACAAGCCCTATTTTCTATTTTTAGCTCATTGTGCATAATAAATAATAATAATAAGCTGGAAAAAGCAACAAGAAGTAAACAATTAATAAACTTGTCTGAAATCTCATGCTGAGGCAATCTTGATTAAGTCAATAATGCGTTCGCTGTATATTTTAAAGATGTTCGCTCTCACTCTAAGATGTTAGTGTGTCTTTTTCCCTCAGTAACACTCCAGCCCACTTGATTCACATTTCTAAATGTATCTTCATCAACAATGGCAACAGGGCTCCTCGGGCTCGTATGGAAGAGTCCTGTGGGATTGGATTTCTTGATGGGACACTGAAGTTGCCTTTATAAGATCAGTGACCTGCGTGGGTATTGTTGCTGTGACTTTCTCTCAAACTATTGTTTCTGATTATACAAATATCGGTCTCAGCCAAATAGTATGAGTGGTCATAGCTGTGTTCCAGGAAAGGTGATGGTTTCCAGAAAGCAAATCGTTATTTCTCATAAAGGTAAAATCGGCTATTACTGTAGCACATGTGCCAGAGTGCTAGAAGGTGATTTATCTGCTCTCAATCTACTTTAGTTACTTGGCCTAATACAAGACCCAGTCCTCTGGATCCATCTGTTTCTTGCACAATTATGACAAAGTCCATACTAAATGTTATACTTTCGTATAACAATTCATTCAATCAATGCATGTAACGCACCGCATTCAACGTTCAGTAACGTTAACTGCGTTGTAACGGCGTAAAAAGTCATTAGTTAGATTACCCTGTTACTGAAAAAAAAAACGCTGTTACTTTAAACGCAGTTATTCCAAACACTGCTAATGGGTTTAAGTCCCATGTTGCAAAGTTCTTCCCTGTTTATGAAACTAATCAGCTGGCCAAAGGCAGAAAACTGAAGAAAAAAAAACAAGTTGAGTGTGCATCTGTTTACCCTTTCAAGCCTTCTGAACCCTGAGGAGGTGCTTATTTTGTATTTGTCGAATAAACATTTTACACCAACCAGTCTTTAGCTTCAAACTTTGCCACTTAACCATTACATGCAGGGCAATGTCGAGATCTTTAACCTCTGTGGGCCCCCAAAGATCAAGCATGTCACACTGTAGACAGAACATGTTTTGAAATTAGAGTTGTGAACCCATCTGTATTTTTAAGTTCTGCGTATTCGCCAAAGAAACTCTCTATTTCTTGTTCCTTTACTCCTCAATTGTTGTAATAAGGTGTAGAGCATTACAGCTACAGTATGTGCAGCCTCAGTATTTTCAGTCTTGAATGTGTTTTGGATTTGTCCTTTTTATAAATTGCCATGCCACTTTTGATATTGAAACGCTTTGGAAACAGTCCTTTAGCCTCTGGGCTTAAAAATGACCTTCTGAGTCCTCGACCTCTCACAGAAGCATTTGAAGCATTTTATGGTAGCTTTAACCCAGCTTATTCATCATTTTAGTCATGTACCATTTACACCAAATCTCAAAGAATTCTAGGGACACAACAGAAGAGGCTATGGAGCTCATAGAGAATAGAAGATGATATATTGAAGTGAAAACTAATTTCCAGCCTGTCTAAGGAAACTCTCTACCCTCATCCTCTAGCTGTGCTCTGCCTTCCCAATGACCTTATCTTCACAATATTGTTCTTTTTTTTGCTGATCTTGATTTATTATGTTTATGCTCCCACACTTTTGGCTGTTAATTTGAGTTTACCTATAGGGATTCCTCAAGGTCCTGTTTATTAAAAAAAAAAAAAAAAACTAAAACACATTATTATTATTATTATTATTATTATTTATTTTTTAAACCATGCCTGCATTTGTCCTAGGTTGACACCACAAGCAGTGGAAGCTTTTTACGACAAAAATACTCATTCTTTCTTTTTCTACTTTAAATAAATGTTGTTTTTTATTTTAATAAAAAAAAACTATTGGTTGGTATTATTTAGTGATCTGTATTATTTTCTTTTTCATCTTTGAATTTGAGCTTTATTTAAGCAAAAGTAAATTTTGTCCGATTACTCAATGAATTAATGCAGAGATGGGCAACTCTATCACAGGAAGGCCACAAAAATGTTATTGTATCTGATCTGAGGACCACAATTATCAACATTAATGTCAGCATTTAGAATAATGACGATTAGAGCATTAATACAGAGGAGGAAAAAAGTTTTGTCTTTATTTTGTCTTTGTCTGTGGTTTGATATTTTGTCAGTTTTTAGTCATTGTGTGAGTTTTTGGAGTCATTATGTGTGTTTTTGTGTGTTCTTGGTGTAAATGTGTGTATTTTTCTGTCATTTTCTGCATTTTTGTTGTCGATTTGTGCGTTTTTGGGGTCACTGTCTGTATTTTTGTTGTTATTTTCTGTATTTTCCTGTAATTTTGTGACATTTTGTTAACTGTTTATGTGTCTTTGGAGCTTTTTTGTAATGTGTTGTTTTTGTGTGTGTCTTTGTAGTCACTTTGTTCATCTAAGTGGCTGTTGTGTCTTTCTTTGTTGTCATTTTTGTGTACTTTGTGCAATTTGCTGTTGATTTTTTTTTGTTTTTTGGAGTTATTTTGTGTATTATGTTGGGCTTCATATGTCTTCCAACTTCTGGAATTGCAATTTTTGGCCACATGTGGCCTCCAGTTGCCTATGTCTGAATTAATGGAACATTCCATTGAATACTAAAATGTTCGATAGCTGCAGTCCTAGTTGTGGGTCACAATTTGTTAAAAGAACATTTTTGCTATTATGTAGCATTTCAAGAAGCGGGTGGAGGTTGTATTTGAAGATAAATATGTTGGCATTCATATGAGTGAGTGGGTTTTTCCTCTGAATAAAAAACATTATTTTTTCCAACATAATCCTTTTTCGTTAAAAAAAAACAAACGCACACATAAACATAGCCTAAACACAGTTTGAGCTGCATTGCATGAATTTGCATACCAGCTAAATGTAACAAGAGCTTAAGTATAAAGCCAGGGCTGTGTATTCTGCAGCATTTATAAACTAACCGCTGCAGCAAGTGGAATCTCAGCGAGGTAAAAGATTGGTTTCTTTGACTTTGGATCAATGTCTATATGCTTTCATTATGTGAGTGACAGGGTGGCCTGTATAAAATTCATCAAGCTAAATGGAATCAAGTTTGTCAGCTTTATTTATGTGAATCCTTGAGCACCAAGAGGATACTGAAATATTTTATTGATCACTGAATTTGATTGACTGTTTCATTATTCAGCCACTGAGAGCTTTAAACTAGGTCACATAGAATATTAAAAAAAAGTCTTCTGGACATTGCTGTTTTCTATTTTTAGAGGATTTGATATTATGGGGGTAAAGGAGCCTAATTTGGACATTTTGTGATTTTTCTTTTTTTAGATTAATATTTCCTAATGGGCTTTTGGGTGAGTACTCCCTGGTTTCCATCTTCCGAGTAAGAAGAACAACAAAAAAAGACCGCTGGTATCTTTGGCAGATATTTGACCAATCAGGAGGAAGTCAGGTGGGCCCCGCTGTGTGTTTTCATCTATTATGCAGGATTTACATAATAACAACTACATGGTTATATCACCCAACTGACTTTTGTCCTCAGGTATCTGTGGTGGTTGACGGTGCTAAGAGAGTGGTGGAGTTTTTCTCTCTTGGCTTGCAAAAGAATGCTCTCCGCTACACGTTTAAGAGCCGTGACCTACATGCCCTCTTTGATCGCCAGTGGCACAAGCTTAGCATTTCTGTTCAGAGCAACATAGTCTCTGTTTACATGGACTGCAAGCTAATAGAAAGGAGGCTTACGGATGAGAAGGACAACGTTGATCCCAGTGGACGCACACTCATCACTACACGTGTAGAGGATGGGCGGCCTGTAGATGTATGTTACAATTTTACCCAAGCAATCAATGAAGAAAATCTATGGCAATATCTGAATTATGTAGAGTAATCATGTTCATAGTTTGAATTATAGCAGTTTTCAAGTGGAAACCTCTACTTTTCTATATCCACAGAAATAGCCTAAAGTGCAAAGGGGCGGATTCACTAGAGGTTTAGAGGTATTAAAACGTGTGCAAACGTCACTTCACGCGCTAATAACGAGTACAAACTCCAGCACGTTAGAATGTGCCCACAAACCATTTAGCACATGCAAATGCAAAGTAGGCAGATCTCATAAGGGGTGCAAAAAATGGGAGGGGGACATGCAAATAAATTAATGCACTGGGCGCAATTCAATTAATTCAATCTGGAACTGTTTGCAATGATTGTTTTAGCACCGGAAAATAGTAAGACTGACAAGCAGGTGCAAACACACACGCAGAGATCCAATTTAACGTCCTCAAATTTCAATGTGTGCTTCTGTACACTCACGTCTCCACATTGAACGAGCAAAACGCTCATTTGAATAGGGCGGTCTCCACCACTTCTGCACGTGCACTAATCATTGCTGCAATCTTAGTGAATTCCTCGCAGCAGGTGAGGAAACTGCATCACCAAAGGATTTAGGGACGTAACTGTTTTACCACCTTTTATTTCAGATCTGAGTGAATCCGCCCCTAAACACTTTAAAACAGATGTTTGGATTGAATTTGTTCTAGGATTAATTTAGAATATGTATTTTAAGTCAGTAGTTCATTTATGACTATAGAGCTCAGGTCATGCTTTAATTAGGACATTTTGAGGACATTTTGAGCCCATTTTTTACGTATTTTTACCCTTTTTGCAACTACACCGAACTATTATCACTTTTTTTTGTTGTTGCTCCTTTTAATACATTTTTGCTGCATTAATCCCATTTCTGCCACTTCACCATCAAGTTTCAATGTCTTTTCTGCACAATTTTTTCTACTATTGAGAGATTTTCAGCACTTGTAAACCCTTCCCACCACTTTTCCCACCTAATGTCACATATGTTGACCCATTATTGTCACGTTTAACCTCTTCTCACCATATTTTGTGCTTATTATTTTTGCCAATTTAACCACATTCACGATTTGTCATGCCCATTATTCCCATTATTTGCCAGTTTAAACTAATTGTTCCTCATTTTTTCTGCCACTTTTAAGCAAATATTGACACTTTAAACCTTTTTACCAGTTATTCTGTCCATTTTTCACCACTCTAATTTGCAACGTTTAACCAATTTCTGTGGTTTTTAGAATGCAATTTCACCACCTTTTCCACCATTTTTGGTCAATTTAAGATGAATATACTGGTAATATGGTGCAAAAAAATCTTCCTGGATAAGGGTGGATGTTATTCAGATAATAAAATAATGTGGTTTTCACAGATTCACATTATGTTGCTGACTTTATGGATGGGCCCCAAAAAACTCCCCTTTATTCCCCCTTATAGATAGTCCTGTCTTCACTTGACAGTGGGGGTCTACGGTATCTGGCACTTTTATTTTGGGAGTTGCGGGCTGAAAAGTTTGAGAACCACTGGTATAGATGACCCCAGTGTTTGTGCAGTTCACTTGGAGGATAGCACATCAGAACAACTTTTACAATAAAGTGGAGGAATCTGTTTGATAAAACAGGAACACGGTTTGATAGCAACGCTTCGTACTGTACTGGGAGGATCATTACTACGTTTTTTCCTTTTTTCACAGATTGAACTGAAGCAAATTTTGATCTACTGTGACCCCTATATGGCAGAGATGGAAAATTGCTGTGAGCTACTGGAGGTAAAGTGCTTTGATTTGTCAATACACACATACTTCATCTTGGAAAGGAAAACAAGCGTAAAGTACAGCAGATAATGAGAATAGTGCTTGTGTTTGTGTTTATAGAGTCTTAGTACTTGTGAAAATCAATGAGATATTATGATTATCTCTTTCTAAAAAGGTCTTTTTCATACTTTAGGGTCACAGTGAGATTAATTGTGTTGGAGTTTTACCTTCAAACAGTGCATCACTGGCATTACCTGTATAGTGCATGTGGACAACTGAAAGCAAAATCACGTTTTCAGGCAAAAGGACATGTGTATCCAGATAGAAACCTAATATCAAAGGAATCCCATCACCATATAATCAATAACAGCTAATATTGCTCAGATTGCTAATGGGGAGCTGACCTCTAACCCCTTTACCATTATATCTATTCATTGCATGCTGTCATGTCTTTGTAGAATGACTCCTGGGAAATTGCCACAACCCTGAGAAGGACTTATCAGAGTTTGTCAGCTTCAAACTTTTTCAGTGACATAAACAAAAAAGTCCATGCTATCCTGGGTGAAGTGTATGATGTTCCAACAAAAGCTGAAGTCTATTTTATATATTTTTTTTATTTTTATGCTCTGAAGCAAACAAAGCACAGGAAGGCATCTAAATGGTGAAAGTTTCTGTATTGATCTAGTGTGCAGCCGAGAAGATATTTAATGGGACCGTCCCTCCCGTGGATTCAGCTCAGAATCCCCAGATGCAGCCTCAGCCACCCTCGCAGTCGAATGACAGATGTCACTGTCCAACTGGAAAGGTACAATCAATTTGATCCCAACAAGAGCCTCTAATTGAGCAAGCATAATGTCTGTTGTTATACTCAACCGCGCTGCTTTGACGCCATGTTCTGTTGGTCGTTTAAGGGCACTAAAACGCTAGAGGAAAAGTCACTTTAAGTGCAGCAAAAGTATTTTCTTTGGGGAGTTCAACATCCAGTGTGGCTCGACTCTGATAATAAGCATTGTATACTTGCTTTTTGCTTGACAGGTAATTACTGTGCAATTGATTTGCACAGTGAAAATGAATAAAAGTGTTGGCACCTGGTGAAAGCGGGTCTCTGAAGATCTGACGCCTCCTCACATAGACGCATATTGTACAAGAAGCGAATACATGTTGTCAAATTGGCAACAATCTAATATAAAAATAATCTTTTTCTATTTTGGGCTTACCATTAAAAATACTGCTAAGTAATATTAATTTACCTTGTTTACAGTTGGTGTGTTCAATACCTTTCCTGAATGGTTGAACCTTTTTTTAAAAGACAGAAATGCTCTGCAAACTAAAAAAAAAAAAAAATCTCAGGATTATAATGCTTATTATATATATATATATATATATATATAATTATAATTATATATGTAATTGTGGTAATAAATTATTTAAATTATTTTTTAAAAAAAGGAAAAAAAAAATACCTCAAACTTAACAAATATTTGAAAACAATACCTACATGAAGGAGGACTCATGATATAGATAATATTAATGTTATGCTTTCTTACAGATTTGACCATTTGAGTGATTATTATTGAGTAACTGCTACATTTTATGGTTACACTGTTATTTTCTTTTATTTTTTGGTCAATTTTTTTCATTAAATTGTAGTTAAATATCTATATCAAAAGCCATTATCTGTTTTATCTCAATTGTGTGTGACAGGAAAAACCAGCTCTTATCAGTTTGGATGGGTCATCAGAACAAAAAGGAGACAAAGGTGACAAGGTATGACCAGTCCGTCAATGACAAATAACTTCACATTTTTCCAATATTCTAATAAAAAAAAAAATTCTAATAAAACAAAAAAAAAAAATGCGAGAAATAATTAGGCTTTGAAATACCAGATAGTATTGATTTAATGTTGAATTTTAAAAAGTAGGCACCTTTACACTATATTGCATTAAAAACTGTTCCAAATGGTTTACAAAGATCAACAATCGGTTTACTTTGAAGTTGGTTGACTGTGTTTTTTTTTTGTTTTTTTTGTAAAGGAAGCTGCAAGGTCTGAATGTCAAGAAAAAGACAGCCAGTACCTATTGGGAAAATTTATAGCTCATTGTTAGAGGAAAGGCAATACATCTCCTTCTCAGAGAGCAATCCTCTGCGCTGTGTTGTTCGGGGAAATTTCTTCTGTCAAGCTCCTTTCACAGTGCTATCCTGTGGTTTCACTCACATGGTCCATTTTCTGCCTTAGTCTCTAAGAAAGTGTGGATTGGGAAAGTATCCATTGTTCACATGGATAAAATTAGACCAACTTGGAACTTTTGTTAACATGGACGCACAGATTTTCTATTATATAATTAGAATTTTGAATAGGTGGGATGTGGTTGTAGGTTCCCACAAACTCACAATGCACATCATGTTCTTGCACCCTCTAGAATTTGGGAGCAACTTACTAACAATGTTTCGAATCTTATTTTAAATTTCAGCATAGTCTTATGAGATCTACAGCTTTTAAAATGCATCTAAAATTGTACTAAATGCAATTTATTTTTATTTTCGTTCATTTTTCAGGGTTTTAGCAGCATACTTTCTTTTTTTTCCCCCACTGTTGTTAAAAATTGCCCATTCCTTACAGCGTTAAGCACAGATGAGTAAAGTGTTTCTCAGTGATGAAGTAGTCAAATAGACATTCGCATTTAGCCACCAGGTTTTACTAAAAATCTTGGAATAATAAGTACCTGCCATTTTTCATATAAATGTAGCTATTATGTTGATGAAGATATGGTTATCATTGACTGGGGCGTTTTTTTGTTTTTTTTTCCTTTTGGCAGTTTTTCTCATTACTTAATAATGTCAGATGGCATCTCGGTGCTCTTTAGGGCAGACATAGATCTTAATGTGGTTGTGAATATTAAATTTGAGATCATGCACAACAACAGATCGTTCTAATCAGATTGGTAGATATGTTATAATTGCACTCTAATCATTCCTAATTGATCTGAGGGATCAGTTCTTGAGCTGTAACGTGTGCACTTTGGATGTGCCAGTGACTAATTACTCACTGGTAATGACTATAACTTTATTCAGCGGTTGAGAATAAATTAGACATCGGACAAAGGGCCTATGGCAGGGGGCTGAGGTGTGTTCAATGAATAAAGATGAAGAGCCTAAGTAGTGACTCTAAGGATGTATTTTCCTTCTGCGTACCAATTACGTTTGTTTTGTGTCATTATTGTTTTGTTTTTTTTTTTATTTTCACGTTAGTGCTTGTTCTGTATGCTTGTGGTGGGAGTCAAGGGGTTTAAGCTGCTTGTCTTCAACAAATCGATACTTGACACCTTTTGTTTACTTACCCAACATAGAAATTCATTACAAATCCAATTGTGGCCTGAGACACAGAATCAATGGAGAAATGTGATCATGGATTACAACAATAAGAAAAAAAAAGCCTCATCGCAGTCAGCTGGTAACAAGCTACTGTTGTTTTTAGCTGGGGCGTTTTTGGCTATAGACGGATGATGCAATTGTATGGGGCCCCATGAGCCAATTTGGGGCCCCAAAGCTCCGTCCGAGGCCTCATCTGAGGATTTATTTCTTCATACCTAGCAGGGTTAAAGATAATTATAGGGTGTGAGTATAAAATAAACCGCAATTATATGCAGTCTCTAGAGTTTCTGAAGGGTCAATGCGTCAAATTTGTTGGACTTCAAAGTTGAGCAGTGTGTGGTGTGAGTCGATAGGTATTATGGGAATGATTGACGGATACTTATTGTTCAGCAATTTGTAAACCATTTAATAGATTAGAAATTTCTCCACAAAGTGCCCCACAAAGCCAGACATTGTCACGCTGGGAGGGTGTGGTGGTGGAGGCCCCCAGTGAAGAAAGAGATTCAGGCAGCAGGCAGACGTAGTGTTCATAGATAAAGTCCATGATTATTGTAAAACAAAGAAAACCCCAAACCCAAAAAGGCATGAGGGAAACAGGGAGCAGAGGATAAAACACAGCAGCACACGTGGAGAGTAACATTGGCAATGAAACAACAATCATTCTGTGTCCAAACACTCACTAAATAGTGAGAGAGGCTTGATTCGGAAACGGGCCACACCTGGGTGCAAAACAGAGGAAGCTAATCACTAACAACCCAAACACACTGACATCACTGGGAGGTGGAGACACGAGCAGGAATACCTGGGAAGCACAAAAAGACAAGAGTTAACAAAACATGAAACTAAAGGAAACAAAGACTAAAGGTGCGTTCACAGCGACTACAGTCTTAAAATCGCCCGTGATGAGTCGCAAAAACATTGTCATTCTTTTTGGTCGCTTCATTGCTTCATGGCACCACATAGCATGTGTCTGCAGAGGCGGCGGCAGCACTAACCCGGGGTTTCCACTGGATACGCCTCAGCTGCGTTACGGCTCCGATTCAGTTTTGCTCTGCTGTCCGCCGTCCGGCAATGCCCACTGGTTGCATTTTGAGTGCACCATGGCGCAGACCGGTTGACTTCAGTCAAGTTCTCGCAATATTTACATAATCGCGCAAGAACGCAGTTAAAGGAAGTGTTATAAACGCAACAACAAACAGATAAACAGGTCCGAGTTCCTAATGAAGGAGTACAAGAAGAATGATGACATTTTGGTAATGTAGTTACTTGAAATTTGATCTGAAATGTTTTATTTTGATAAGTAACCAGATGTTTTAATGTTTAGGATGTGCTTCCTGTTTCACTGCATTTGCTCTGTGCTGAGTTGATGCGTCGTGCTCCGGCATCCGTCAGAAATAGAAGTCCTGCGTATCTCTGCCAGAGAACTCCAGACTGTTGGAGCAGGGAAGGAGCAGATACGCAGCGCACCGGACCAGATGGAAATTAACACATAGACTAAAGTGAAAGCTATAAGCTCCGCTGGCACGGCAGAGACGTAACGCAGCGGTGCTGTATCCAGTGGAAATTGGGGGTGAGAGGGCTGCTCACTTCTTCTCCGGCCGTACGTTTATGGCACTTATCATAGACAGCGCCACTTACTTACTGTTTAAATGATCAACTTACGGAGTTACAAAAGGATTAACTCACTCAAATTATACTTAGAATTTAAAAGGCTTATTCAAGGAGTATGCTACTTTCATTTTGGCCGCAACCTCCGGCTCTACAGACAGTGACGGCCGGGAGAGTGACGTAGGGAGAAACTCATTGCTGACTGGATGTCGTGAAACAGCATCACTCTAAGTCACTTGAAAATTAAAAAAATTTCATTTTTCAGCAACTTCTAGCATCTCAGAACGCACGACAAAGTCTCTGGAATTGCGCAAGACGCGTCGCTTGAAGGGAGGTCGCTTGACATTGCGTCATTTACATTAATTTTGATTGTAATCTCGTCGCCAGAGGCGCTGAATTTGTGTTTGGTGTGAACGCACCTTAAAGCTGATACCCGGAGTTTCTGAGAAACGTCTTGATGTCCCGCCCTAACAGCTCCATTTCCTCCCCCTGCCTCTCCCAATCTACCAGAAGCCACGCCTCTACTTTTCTGCACGCACATCGTGGAACATAGCAATGTCTCATTGGGTCGCATTGATATAGGTCTATGGGTCAGGTAAGAGCCAAAATCATATTTACCTGTTTACTGTTGTGACGCGCGGCCTTGTTTCCGTGCACAGTTCTGTATTCACTTTGATTGACAGTCTCAAAAACAGGAAGTCGAAGCCTATTGGCTGGGCGCACTTGGGGATCGTTTTCATTTGTATAGGGGTCAATAGGACGAATGAGGGACTTATATACATTAATGTATATGAATGACCACCAGCAGTAGACCATAGTAAAAGACGAGTTAGGTATTTTTTCGCATTTCAAAAGAATGATACATAAACAGCCCTGCGAGGGACTGGCGCTCTGTCCAGGGTGTACCCCCTCTGAAAATGGATGGATGATGCATAAACATAGATTTCTCAGAAACTCTGGATTTCAGCTTTAAGAACTAAAAGCAAACCATAAGGGCTAAACACAAACAAAACTAAAAAGACCCTGACAGAAATATACATCTTGAAGTTGTATTTAACAAAATGTTTCACTTGGTTCTAATAAAAAAGATGAACCAAATGTACTAAAGTAAAGCCCAACAAATCTCAACTTAAAAAAAAAGATTTTGGTCCATGTTGTAAAAAATTGGCCAACGTATGTTTCTTTAAAGACCAATTTGGATTTTTCTCTTGAGTTTTATGGATTTGCTCTTTAAACAACAATAGTTACATTGTGGTTATAGTATCACTTCATAAATGCCCACCAGTGATTTGTTTGAATGGCGAATAAAAGTGAGACTTTTAGAGCAGCTTGAGCCTCAGTTTAGTAGCATTCTTGCTTTGGTGCTTTCAAATTGGACGTCATTATTCACAATCTGTAATAGAACCGCTTTTGTGTACAGCGTTAAAGAAAAAATTCCGGACTTCTCATGAGATCCGGAGACTTTGATGTGTCACTAACAGTTGGAGAGCAACAGAGAAGGAAGAGGCTCACGAGCAGCCATCTGTGTAGTATACCAGAACACTTTGTTTAGTCACATAAAGTAACTCACTTTTCTGCTATTCATTCTGACCTTGTTGTAAGGCAATCTGTCTGCTTGATTATAGCCGCACTTCTCCTCTGTTAAGACATATTTATACATAATGATTGATTTCTACAGCCTCAAGATTGTTTCAGTGACTGTTAGAAAGTAAGCAAATGTTTTAGATGAATGTTTAACACTGTAACCTGGGGGGTGGGGTAACATTGTGGTAGCAAACACCCCTAATAAGGCTTTCAATTACTAACATTGTATCTCCATTTGTGTAGGATTTAAATTAGTCCAACTATGCGTTCTAACAATTTTGCTTGACTTTGTAGGGATTAATCAAAGACATCTGGGCAATTTAGAGCATTTAAAACATCCATAATAAGAAGCGCGGGCCACTCATGGTGACCTACACAGAGGGCTTCCTGGGAAAGTGTGCGGGGATTACTTAGGCTGTGTTACTTTAACAGAAAGTACTACCCTGCACTACAGTAAGGGTTTGATGGGGGATTGTAATGCAGTGCAGAGGGATTTAACTGCTATGATTAATCCAGAATCCCCCCAGGAAATTAAACAGATAAGTAGTGGGTTATAAGAATGCAGCTTACCTGAAAGGAAATCCATTTTCTGTGGCCTTGTACATAAGCCCTCGTATTAATAGATGGGCATGCAAAGGAAAAAAGTAAAGGAGCCCCTGTGGTTGAATATAAAACAATTTTCCTCTTCAACAATACACTTCATTTGTCTTTCTCTGCTCACTTTTCTACAGCTTGTGTTCTGTAATTTATTACATCCCCACTGTACGGCAAAATTAAATTGAATTTCGATTTTTTTTTTTTTTGTCTAATTGTATTCATAAGTAATAATGTACAATATTCGAAATAACTTTAAGCATAAATGCATTTTAAAAAGAGTTGAATTACCACGTCTTTAATTTTCCACCGCCACTATATTATTTTTTTTATCTACAAATAATAAATCTCATGCATAATTCTCATCACTTTTTTTTTTTTTTTTTTTTAAGCAAAATCTGTTTTTTTTAGTTCTCAGTTAATTCTCATCGTTATTAGAAGTTATTTCTACTGTTAGTCTAGTTATACTGATTAAACTCAGAAATGTTAAAAATTAGATGCTTTTCTTTTATGTTAATATTATAGTAAAAAACACATATATGTACAAAAAAGGAACATTTTAGTGCCCATGGGGACTGCACCACACCATTGCTATGAAACTTAGAGCTTTCTCAGAGCTTATTCATTTATTTAGAAAAATGTCACTCAATTACATAATCCTACTGTCATCTTACAAATAGTCTTTATCTCTGTATTTTCTGTTTAATTGACCAACAAAACCAATAAAAAAAAAAAGGTATTGAGACAAAATGAGCATGTATTGTTCATTGGAAAAGCATTGAATTTTGATTAAATTTTATTGTATTGTGAATAAATAATATCTGTATTACAGTAAAAAATAGTGAGTCTGTGTTAAAGACATGGAGCACAAAAATAACAGGTCATAAAAACACTAATAGAGATTCTATCAGAGGTGTTAAACTTACTCACTAAAATAGTGAATAAGTGTGTTATCCTAACAAACACATTAGATTCTAATAAACACGGTGTGTAATGACGATGTGACCATGAATGCAGCACGTATTTAATTGGATTCTTAGCTTCCAGCGAGTGTCGCGTTCACATCCTGTGTGATGTAATCTACCATTTCTCCCATAAAAACCTTGTGAAGGGTTTACATTTGCTTAATTGTGTGCTCATTTTATCCTGTGTAATGCTTCTAAGGTCAAAGCTACAAAAACTTTACTTCTTGTCTTTTTTTTTTTATATACATTCTTGAAATAATGCAGATCCTTAGTTTTTCCACAACAAGGATCTGATTTGTGCTCTCCAGTTGTTGAGGGAATAGTATCCTAATACGCAGCTGTGTCAGCATTAACTTCTGAAGCAGCTTTAGGAGCATGATGATGCAATGGCTACCAATCATGAAGCTATGCGCTAATGTGAGAACGACAGGCCTTTCAGTAACTCTTCTCTGTTTGGTTTTCATCATAAAGGGACACACGGGAGAATAACTTTCCTTAAAATCCAGGACGAAAGACAAGTTACCCACAATCCTGAGGGGTTTACCCACTTTGTAGCCCGTCGTTTGATCAATGACTGATATCGCCAGAGTTGTGTTTTTCCCCTTTGATTTAGTGGCTAGTGTCTGAAATGAAATTACCTTGACCGCATTCTTTCCGGACGCAGTGACTACCAAGTGGCGCTTTAGGGTAAATGATTTATTGGTGCTGCCACGAGCTTCTCTTCCAGATGATTTTCGGACATTATTAGATTAGATAGATGGCAATCGGCTTTATTTCTATAGGCCCAGTCAGTCACAGCAGCAGTAGAGAAAACAAAGATTTATCAAAATCAAATCAAACCAACAAGTGGGAGCCTATAGCAGTCGTGGCCAATAAGTCCAACTCCTAAGCAGCAGAAGAAGAAGCGTCTCTGACTTGGCAACTTGCCCTTGTGGGACATTGTTGGCAGTGATTCAGGGTGGGAGGCCAGGAGGAGATCATTGTCTTTGTCAATGCAATGGCAACTGCGCTCGATGTTTGGGCCGTCTGTGCAGAAAGAAGCGGAAACTGGCAGTGCATATCAGCTGCTACACTTGCACAGTTTAATGTGCATTCATGGAAACAACTGACAGTGTATACTTTACATAACCCAGCAGTGTACGGTGTACGTTTTAGGACATCCCCAGGTCTCAGAGTGAGGTATCAGGTATCAGGAAAACCTCTGTCATTTATCACACCAGACTGACTCACGACTCAGCAAAACTTCCATCAGATGAAAAGGCCTCACTGGACATTTTTCAGTTACAATTACGCTTTCAATTACCCGCGCACAATTACAATTCAATTACGATTACAGTGACCAGCATTTTTTCCAATGACAATTCAATTAAAAAAAAATATCCTCAGAAAGTCATTTACACTTATGTTTTCAATTACTAAAGTTCTTTTACAATTAAACACAATTTCCGGCCCCTAAATATAATAACCTAATAAAAGGTAACCTTCCTCTTCCTCAACATAAATATATGTATTAATCGCTATTTCTGTGGATGTCATTGATGGGGGACATTAGTACATTCTGTTTATGCGGTGTCTGTGTTCTTTGCACAGTGTACCGTGTTGTTTCCTGTTTTTTTACTTTGTATCTTCCATATAATTTCTTTTTCTTTTTTTTTTTTTTAAATGTGCCTGGACAGCTGGGAAGGGGTGAAGTGGCTATACGTATGTGTGTGTATGTATTTATGTTTTCTTTTGTTTTTGTATTTTGTATGAAAGTCATTTGCATTACATGTATACAAAAATAATAAATATACTTTTGACCCATTGAGGGGGACGATGTAAAATGGGGGGACAATGTCTCGCACACCACAAAACAACTATCTTTAGATTACTGTTATTGCTTGGGTTTCATGGTTGTTTGAATGTTGAATGGTGTTTTGATGTTTATTTTAAATGTTGGCGCGCTAAATTGTGCATAGTTATGTGTGCACCAGAGGGAGAGAGAGAGAGAGAGAGAGAGAGAGAGAGAGAGACGAGGCTTTTATCAGCTGTGATACAGTGCCTTGTTTGCGTGAATTTGAGCTTCGCACAATGTTTTGAAGTGAAACTTGCTGTGTTTTTAAATGGCAAACATATGTACAGTACATATAGAGTAACTCCAGGAATGAACAAAAACTGTGTGCCCCCCCGCAGTTTTCCAATGCCCCCCCCCATTGAATTTTGTCTGGAGCCCACTCTGGTAGGACGACATTTATTTTGAAGCCTGAGATCCTTTCATTTGACGGCGTTTCATTTGAGGTTTTGCTGAGACATGAGTCAGTTTGGTCTGATAAATGACAGAGGTATTCCTGATACCTGATACATCACTCTGAAACCTGAGGATGTCCTAAAATGTTCACCGTACAGCAGTGGAGGTAACCCTTCCTGCGAGATGGATTCTCCTGGTGTTTGTGCTGTTCCCGCCTTTGCCTTTTGAATCCAAACCAAACCAGTTAGAACCAATCATGAGGCAGTGTTGTGGTTTATGGTGGGATATCCGGGTGTGACGAAGGCAGAAGCTCCGAAGCAAAACTGGTGCATGCGCAGTTACGGGGAGAGGAACTAGCTGGGCTACTGCTATTAGCATAGCTCCGAATCAAAATAGAAAGATGTTGACGCAGGAGGATGGTTAACGTGCCCTTAGCTCGCATACTCGTGTTGCAAAAATGGCAAAAGTCACACAGCGACATAACGACCGCAGCATTACTATCCTAAAAGAACGTTTTCAGCAGCGGATCCTTATTGTTGATGGAGCAGCGTCTCTGCGGCGCATGCCGATGAGGACATCATCGTTTGTTACCGTGTGATTGGCTTAAGCAAATCATGGTGGACAGGCACTTCGCCCAATCATTCGCCAGACACAGACCCAGATCGATGTGGAGAACTCGAGTTAGAGGGAGGGGCTACACATCAATCTGGCTCTTGCCAGGTTACAATGGAGGGTCAGCAGACCAAACAAAGCATTGCCCCCCTGACATCATTACATGTGTGTAACTAATAATCTAATAAAGCCTTTGCAAAGTTATCATAAAATGTTGCAGGAAGGCATTGAGTTTTACTTCCTTTCCCAGAAAAATAGGAAAAAAATGTTGTGGGAAAAAAAAACTCTATCTCCTTGATATTGTGTTGCATTCAGGGTCTGATTGTGCTATAGATGGCTGTGGAGGCTGTTTATATATCTGCAGTAAATAGGATTACTCCTGTATGTGGAAGATTGCCTAATCCTGAACCTTTATCTGTCGAAGATGTTGAGCTCACGGTGGGGGGACTAATTTACGCTTGAACCTCTGCTATGTGGAATATGGAATAACATTTAATGGCACCGCTCCCGTCACTTCTGCTCGCTCAGATGAAATTCAGTAGCCAGCTAAAGCTGTTTCGTTACACAACATTGCACAGGAAAAGTCTACACCAACCAAGAGCAGTAGCAGCCGTTTATTTAGCTGCATGTAAAGTGCCACTTTGCCTCGTTCTCTACTGCAATGATTATCTGTGTGTCCACAAAACTTTCTTATTCCTTCACGTGGAATTACTTTTAGTTAATTTTTTTGTGAGTCAGAAACATGAACTGGACTGTGTCTGTCTGGTGAGGGACGTCTTTGTAGCGAAAACCATTTTTTTCCCCTGCAGCTGTTAAAGGACACTGGCATGTTAGAGACAACTTGAGGTTTATGAGCCAGCTGAGGTCATTAAACCATATAGAATACAGTTTGATAAAACCATTTCCAAGTTATTAGAAGTTATTGGAAGAAGTGGTGATTCAACAGATGTTTCTAGAAAAAAGGGGGGAGAAAATTACTGGGTTACACAGTCCAGAATGTTGAGTCTTTTGTCTCTTTAATACACACAGGTTTAGGGTTTTGTATTAACCCTTGTACACTCCTTTAAATTTGCATATACTTGTACAGCTTTTGTACACAAACGTCCGTCTCATAAAAGGACAATAAAAATGTACTAAATAATTATTTGTTTTACTTCCACCACATCAGATCTTTTCAACTCTTCAAACCTACCCATAAATATAACATGTATTATCATTTTCAAACTGTTTTTATGTTTAATATGTCAAGGTTTCATTTATTCAGACAACTTTTTTCAGGAAATTTACTTTGATCTCCTGACATGTTTCGACTGTCAACTGTCAGTCTTCCTCAGAGGCATCTGCTGATCTCTTAAATGTGTCCTTATAAGTTATTTTTGGGCGTGGCCAATTTGACAGTTCTATCAGACTGGCCTGTTGCATTACGATATGTCATGGTTACAGTATATGAAAAATATGTGGTTACAATGGGAGTCAATGGGGCAAATTTAGTCGCAAGGTTATTAAGTGTCAGTATGATGCATATCTCATTTTCTATACACTTCCAATATACAGGACTTTGGAATTAAGCAAATAAACATAAAAAAAAACAATAGTGACAAAATTTCATACATCTAGCCTTTAAAATGGTCGTAATATTGAGAGCTGAACAAATAAAAACACCCAAAATGTCACTTTTGGTCACCAACACTCTCCGAGGGTCAAATGCAGATATACTGAAATAAAAGAAGCTTAAAACCTTTTTAAAAGTGATTATTTTTCAACTTCAGTGCAATCAAAAGCTTCGAGATGGACCAAAAGAAGAAAGATGTTCATGTCTGGTCCTTATTTTCCGTCTTTAACTTTTGATCTCGTCATTGCAGGGGGCGCTTGGATCAAAAGGACACATGGGGATCGATGGAGAAGGGGTAAGTACCGTAGTATCTCCAGCTGATATACTGTATATTGCATACGTTGCACATCTAGATCTGGGTTCGTGAATGAAATCAATTCTCATAGGCTTTTTATTTTCTTCATGGTGTCACGGGATTAGGGATGAAACATTATTTTCTTAGTGCCATTTATCAGGTGCCTGTCATAGCTAAAGTAAATCCAACTTGCTGCCTGCAATGTTATTCTGCACTGGAAATTGTTATGTATTCTACTGTAGTCGTGGAATACTAATTTCTCAAATTACAGTAAGCCCTTACTCTGTCATTTCAGGTCACACTTTATTGCATGCTGTTAAATCACTGAACCAAAACATGAAGCACTAGTAGAAGACTGTGTTTATGTACAATTCTGATTTTTTTTTTTCTTCATGAGATTACATCACCACGGATAACTGTGTTCTCATTCAGATCAAGATCAACTGCTCAGTCAGATATTGTACAGAAGGCATGTGTTCAGCCTCAGCAACTGAATCTTAATAGATATGCGTGGCAGATATAAAGCGGGCCAGTGCAACTGGCTTAATAAAGGGACTTCTCTTCATCCCAGACTTTCCCTCAAGCGGTCACACTCAACACAGCTGTCACTAAATTCTTTCCTGCTGGTTTCAGTTTGCCACAAAAAAAAAAAGAGTTGGACAGTTGGTTTGAAGAAATTAAAACTTGGCCATTCCGAGAGGCTTTTTCACACACTCTAAACTGATGGCGTTAGGTTTTAAATGCACTTAGATAACACAACTCAAACAAGACAAATCCAAAACTAGTTGATGATAGAGATGCAATATGTTAATCATGGAACTGCTGCGACGCACTGGTAGTTATTTAAAACCGTGCACCCTAAAAACACAAGGTGGACGAATGAACCCATGAGAAATCTACACCGAGATGATGAGCTGTTTACATGCTTATGTCTCTCATCACGCTTCATTTATGCTGCTTTGCCTCAGCTTAAATCACCCGATGAAATTAATTACAACAGAGCGGTAACGTAAATACAAATGTTAATGTACAAACTTAAGCAGTAGCCCCCCCCCCCCCATTTTATGCCCAGAAAGAGTGCTTTTCTCCAAAGGTAAATATGGTAGCTTCTTACCTGAAATCAGATGACGATTTGCATATGAATAACATATTGATGATTATTTACATGAGAATTTAAAATGAGACAAACAAGAAGCAGAATTGAAGAGATTGCTTTCACTGATTGCTACTTGCAGCATTAGACAGAGGATGTATGTGTGTTTTCCATGCTTACTGATTCAGGGCTTCAGCTGACTTAGACATCATCAGTGTGTATTTATACAAACAGTTCTTAAGCATTATTTCAGACCGCTCGCTTCTTCTTATAACTTCTGATCTTACCAGTGGAGGATGCTGTTGACTAATGACTGTACAAATTATACCGATCCAGGTATTTGCAGACAAACAATGTGTCATGGAATAATTACAGTGGTCAGCAAGACTTGTGCTTGGTCGTTAGAAAATGTTGCTTTTTAAAATTAACATCAGCAGGAGGTGTCTGTGAAGTTAGATGAGTTGCTATATTGGCAGAATCGGACTAAGGGCCTGCTGAGAGGCCATGCTGCTCCCCTGTGTGTGGCAGACATCACAGATAGTGTGGAAACTTTAGAACTAGGAACAAGACTTTCCATTTCATGTCATTTCAGTCTGGGATTAAAAAATAATGAGAACTGCAATATCACCGAATCGCCAATATCACTCTGCTTAAAGTACATAAAAGAAACAAGGGTAAAAGAATGACAGTGCTATTTTTTTTAGGTAGTTGAACATCCCCAGGTGATGGGGGTTTCTTTGGTTTTGCTCACCATGCATTGTCCCTGGGGAATTATATTACTGTGTCCCACTTTCTGTAGGGATCTGAAACAAAGTAAGGGAAATAAATGTTTTAACTTTTTTTTTCTCAGGCCTCGGATTAAACAGCAAATCTTGGTCTGGCAATTTACACACCCATTAAAAGGTACCTGTAGTGAATTTGAATTGCAAAATCTATCAAAAAAAAAAAAAAAAACATGTATTACTAGAGGTTTAGTAAGTTTATTTCTTTTAAAGTTGTGGTAGTAAATCTGGTTCGTCTATGAGAATTGGTGCCAGCCATTATCCCCCAAGTCATAGACAGGTGTTGTGACAAAATCTGTGACCTGACAAAATTGTAGTTCTGAATAGTCCAAGGCCTTTACTTCCCCTTAAACCAGTGGTTCCCAACATTTTTTGGGTCGTGACCATATTTTTATTTTATTTTTTTTTACTTTGTTTTTTTTTAGACATTTTTACACAAAACAGACAACAAACAAGGATATAACAATAAGGGAAGCAAACAGGGTCAGTACAGGTTGAGCGTGCATTCATTCCTGAGTTTGATCTTTTGAAAGTCTAAATCAGAAGCTGAGTCCCAGAAACACATTAATCTGTACATCATATTTATTAATATCCTCGGCAAACACAGACCCCATTTTTATATCACAAATTTCTGGCAACGCCAGGCACATTTTTTTCTCCGGAATTAGTTTCTAATCATGTTTCATGTTTACAAAGAAGCCAGGAGTAGTGCACCAAGTAACAAGATGCTCTATGTATGTACATTTTATTTGAACTATATTTATATTTAAGAAAGTGAAAGTATAAAATACAGTTTTAGAATACATGTTTGAGTTTGTATTCTATATTTTAATCAGTATTTTTTTAATCAATTACAAGCCATTTCAAGCGACCCCACATGGGGTCACAACCCCAAGGTTGAAAAATATATAACATGCTCTGTCAAAAGCATGTTACTGCAGAGCTTCTCTCTCTCTATGTGCCACACCTCAGCAGCAGCAGCAACAAAACAGTGTCACTTACAGCAGCCCATACAGAGGCTGCTGCGCGCACATGAACAACACATGCACCACAGAGTTCTAGTGTAACAATTACAAATCAGACATAATCAAGCAGCAGTAATTACCTTTCAAGCAGAAAAGTCGCTAATATACATACACTAAAAAAAACAGCGCTACAGCCCCGGGAAAGGGGCGGGGCCTGTGAGCAACAGCTGTCAGACATCCCATCAAACACAATCCTGGCTCTGATTCTTTTTGCTCGGTCGTGGTGCATTCTGGCAATCTGCCAAAGGCTGCAGGAGCAGCAGGGGGGGCTCAATGAGTCTGTTTTTTTTCATAAACTACTAGTTTCATGTAAAGCTGTCCTTACATAGTGACAGCTTTAGCAAATATGACAAAAAGAGCTGCAGACTGCACCTTTAAATCGTACTTGGCTGAGGAGTCGAAGAATGTGAACATTTTAGGCTGATGGGAATCTACACTTAGGGCCCCAGTTTAATGACTGACCTGCAAACATACTAGCTACATTTAAACATTTCCCATCATATTTAAAAGTCATTTGAAAACACTTCATATATTCAGTATTCTTTACTTCCCGTTGGACTGAGTGTTTTTGCCTGAGAGCAGAACAGATTGAGTATAGACGAGGTACAGTAGAATGGTCTGCAATAACAGTGTTCCTGAGTGTAACAGCTCTGCATTAGCTATTCTTACCATGCAGTCATGTTACTGTCAGAATCAGCCTAATGGATTATTTGTCTTTCTTAGCATAGAGGACTCTCAACTATTATTCATAATTGTCGAAACACATGACATATTCGTGTATAGAATCATTTGCATAATTTAATAGCAGTGTCCCAAGCAAAGAAATTAGCTGCCGTGCCATGTATGTGATTTTTAATGATTTCTTGACCTAACCCTACTATTTGCTCTAAATTAAAATGATGGCTGGATACTGAAACATGAGAAAATATTCCTCCCCCATGTCTTATTGGTGATCACTGAGCAGTAAAGGATTAATGGGTTAAAACCAGTGTCCCCAGTGTCTCACTAAATGACTAGATGAAATTGAGCCTCATCGACTAAATAAGACGACTCCTTCACAGCAGTTAATCTCCTATAGTAATCGGTTCTAAAGACCTAAATCTTCTAAAACATCATTTATAGTAAGAAGCAGGCTAAGATCAATGTTTTAAACCAATGCAAAAGTCAATTATTAAGTATTAGTATATACTGTATCTGTACCTTTATCAATATTCAAGAATTTATAAATCTGAATTATTAATCAAAAGATGCTGAAAAACATTGGTGGGCATTGATACAAAACATATATCTGAAATCAAACACATTATGCAGTAGTTGTTTAGTGGAAAACAACAATAGTATTACTACTGTCAAGAAATTTAAAGCAATATGTGTTCATATTTTTTAATTCTATATCTTTATCACACTTTGTGTTTTCTTAGTAATATATACATTGCGGGACACATTCTTATTATTTCACCAATTTATTATTATGTATTTGAAGATGGTTGGTCAATAAAGGCCTGAGTACAGTACTTATCTATAAAATAAAATGTGTGTGTGTGTGGGGGGGAACATCTCTATTTTTCTTTACTGTTGTGTAGAAACAAGGCGATCAATGGATGTTATTTACCTATTCACCTTCCCAGCTACTTCAACACCTCAATTACCCGATCTGTTCTTTTACTGCAATTAGCTCATACTCCATTTTTAAAGCCAGTGTGGTATTTAAAGCTTCAGGAGTCACCTGAGAAGACAGAATTCTATGTATGAGCATGTGATCTGGTATCGTTTTGCAGATACGCCTCCTGTGGGACAAGCAAAGTGCACACTGTGTTATCTTGTAATTCAAGTTACCTTAGTAAGAACAGGATGTTTGGCTGAAGAAGGAGAAGAAGAAGAAGAAGAAGAAGATGAAGCTTTGGACAAAAACTGTCAAGAAGATAGAAAGTAGCATGATATCTTCTTTGCTTTTTATCTTTATTTGGCATTATAGTTGAACATCAGTGATTGAGATGCATTTTACATAAATGTAATGATAATAATGTTGCATTAGTTCATTAATTCTTCAATTGAATAGACCGGGTGTTATCAAAGGGTCTCACCCTGGGACCCACTTTCTTCCAAGATTATTAAATTGTGACCTATTTTTTTAAAAATCAACCATTCAAATTTATTTATTTTTTTTAAAAAATAGCTGTTGAGAACACATGTATCATCTTTTTAAAAACGAAATTCATATATTTTCCTGTGTAACAAGCATTTCACAGTTCAACATGAGAGACGATAAGTATTTATTTTTTTATCAGCTGTCCCACTTTTGGGTCCCGACCCACCAGTTGAGAATAACTGGAATAGACTATGACAAAAAGCATGTTCTGCTGTAACCTCTCAGGCATCTGCAGGCCAGCACTGAAGGTATGTCACTAGGGGATCCTATTCTGCTGCGCTTCATCCTGTCATTTAGGATAACAACATTCCTCTTCACAATACTCAGTATATAAGCTCAGCAGTTTGAATTTAGCTTTTTACCCAATAGGAAATGCAACCGCTTTCACGGTGATTAAATGTTGTATAGTTTCTCAAACTCTGTTTGTCAGACAGGGTCACTGACCTATAGCTGTTCTTGCTGGTAGAAGGTATAAGTAAACATAATTAGACTGAATTCGATCATTCCCACTTTTCTGCCTGTGTTTACTCCCTTTAGTTGTCCTGTGCTGGGGAGTTGCCAGATTGTCTTGCGGCCCACCGCCGCAGGAGTAACGAGGCACAGTGGTTTGTGTAATTAGCAGCCGAGTGTACACAGCTCCCCACAGTGTTCTGACCTTGCTCTGCAGGAAGAAAAAAAAAAGTGCCACACAGCCGCCACCAGCCTATAGTCCCAGCCCCCTCCGTCTCCTTTGTCCTTCCCAGTAAATGAAACAACGCTCACAGCCTGCAACAGAAGCCAACAATGTCAGAAGGGTCCCTGTAGTCCACATCTCACGCACGCCTTTGTGCACTTGCTGATGATCCTACAGCTATCAAGTGCTATTGAGTGCATGAGACAGATGAGCAGTTGACATGTTTGTCTTATATGTAGGAACTGACTGAATACATGTCAACAATAGAGCCTCTTCAGGCTATAATGAATACTTATAGGAATACGTAAGTGATAAATACAGAGCAGTGCATCTAAGACTTAGGTAAAATAAACTCAAAATGTGTAATTATAAAGATTTAACAAGCTATTATTGTAAACATGCAATTTTTTAAAGAAGTCAAATGGCAGAGTTTCTTCAGAACAAACGGTGTCAGAATAGTATGCAATATTTATTTCATACAGACAGATTTAAAATAGATTTAGTTAATGATCTCAGTGGTTTGAAGGTGGGGATTGAAGTGTTGGTCCCCAGGCGAAGAGGTGAAAGTAATAGATTATTACAAGTACTCATGTTACAGTAATTGAGTTGCTTTTTTAAGTATATTTCTAAATCAGCAATTTCACTTGTACTTTAAAAGAAGTAATTTGTAGCATTTTTACACCCAACCGTTAATCTTTTTTTGTTTTAAAATGATCGACGGCCATTGTGAAACTACAAAAAATGAAATGACCGGACAATAATCAAATGCATCACATCATAGCCGACCAATCGGATTAAACGTAATGCACCGCGCCTGAACAGCATTGAATGTTGGTTATTTTCTCAGTTTCAGAGTTCATAAATGTATCTATACTTAATTCAGTTCAATTCAATTCAACTTTATTTGTATAGTGCAATTTACAACAAAGTTATCTCAGTGCGCTTATGAAAATATTAAATTCATAATAAGGAAGAAAAAACCCATCATTTAGTACAATTTCAATCAACGAGTATTACTACTACTTGAGTAGGATATATCAGTACTCTTTACCCCTGTGGGTAAAAAAGTTAATTCAAACTAAACCAAACTAATCTAAACCAGGTCAATAAAACCAAAACCGATTATTTAAAAAAAAAAATTAAAAAAAATGACTAGATGGGACAAGGAAGACTTTTGACTAAGGAAACATTTGGTCACGCACACTTTAAAAAGTAATGAGAAGGCAATCAGGAAGATTGGGCACACCTGGGTGGAGACACGAGGGCAAAGTGAAACCTGAACACGTAAAACAAGACAACAAAACCAAATGGGGTTTGTACACTCAACCTTAGTAAGGACAGATTAACACCCAACCAAGTGCAGCACCACGCAACAAGAATAACATACTAAACTAACCTACACCAGACCCATAATCTTTGTCTAAACAAATGTACATGAAGCTACCTTTGCAGGACTACAGGGCAGCCTAAATGCTAAAGCTCACTGTTGTTGTTCTAATCTTGGCGTCAGATGAGTCCAGATGTTGTGCATTCCCACAGAGCTTGTCTTCTCTTCTCTCACTGTGAAAAATGGAGTATTCGAAATTATTATATAGTTAAAAAAAACAGGAACTGTTTTGGTTATTGTGTTACATAGAAAATGTGTTGTGCGTGAAGTGTGAAACTGTTTTACTTACAGGACCAGCACAAACATTTTACATAATCCTACAACAATATTTCAATTTAAATTGATTTCGTCGACTGTCAGCTTCATTACGGATAATATATGTACCGGCATTTTCCTAAAAGATTGTATCTCAGATGCAAACTGTGATATTTGATTAAGTATTTATAACTATGTGATCCACATACATTTGTTAGTATAGAGTTGTACTTTTACTATAATTAATGAAATAGGCAGACCATATTGCATGTTCATAATGTGTGTAAATACAGGGTCATGACTGAGATAAGTTCTTAATGAGTTTTAAATTCATTTGTTTGTGGAGGTTTAATTAGACTTTTGATTAACAATGGTAAACTTCTAGTTCGCAATTTATGATAACTGATACAATAATTAATCCACAACTACCATGTTTTAGAAGTAATGAGGTGCAAATATAATGCAATGCAATAAGGCCACCCTATAAACAGACTCACCCCTGCTTCATTTAACTATTATTCTATTATAAATTCCCAGTCAATTATACGTAGTAGCCATTTTACTGATAATATGCATATTTATGTCAGCTTGTAAAGAAGCATTACCTCGATATTTTAAATAAAAGTACACAAATGTTGAAAATGAAGTGTTCACTACTGAACCATGGTTGTATACAGAATGTTTGGCTTTGTGCTTGTTTGCTGCTCAATTCCCTTCACAGCGCTCACATTAGTGAAAAGGAAAACTTGTATTTAGATCCCCATGTGTCTGATTGCACTGGCAAACTGGTGAGGCTGTTGATTCTATTAAAACAACAAGTTAACATGTATACCTTTGACGCCACTGCCCTATTACTGACACTGCATGGAGGCAGAGGTGTTTTCTAATAATAAAAAAATGGTCAGAGCAGTTGCAGATGTGGGTTAAGTTATTTTTGAGCAGAGTTTTTTTTTTGGATTTTTGTGTCCTTGAGTGTAAAAGTGAGGTATGATTCAATAATATGCTATTCAACACATTTGCTGTAGAAATATATAAAGCGATATTGTAATTAGAAATTCTAAATGTTTATTGTAGGAACTGTAGTATTTTTAGTAAATAATTGAATATGTGTAGTACTAGGTGCAAATCTCCTTCTTTCCTTTGCCTATTCATACACAGTCGCTCCAGCAAATGTTGACTGACCAAATAAGTCAGCTGATCAACTGTTACCTGGGAGCTTACAGCTTACACATTCCATAAAGATTCATATATTATTTAGATTCCTATTTTGCGATTGTAAAGTTACAAATGCTAAAATAAAGAGCAACTTTTTGCAACATTTAGCAACAAAGCTTGTTTAAAAACAGTTTTTTTTTTTTTTTGTATACGTTGCTTTTGACATGATTTGCAGCAATATTTGTAAAATTTGTGATGTTTCTTTTCTAATATAATAAAATATAATGTTAATGTTAAATCTAAATGTAAATGTTACATATTAAATATAAATGTAAATGTTAAACGTAAATGTTAGATGTAAATGTTACATCTAAATCTTAAATCTGAATCTAAATAATGAATCTAAATGTTGAATATTAAATCTAAATTTCACGGGTGAAACTGAATATTTAACTAAAACGCAAATTCAACAGAATGAGCTTCTATTTTTGGTGAATTTGCATATAAGCTTAACATTTAGTTTCACCCGTGACATTTGGATTTAACCTTTAACATTTAGATTCAACATTTAGATTTAGATTTAACAATTAGTTATAACATTCAGATAGGCACCGACAAACCCATGCGACCCTGAAAAACAGGAACAAGCGGGTCTGAAAATGGATGGATGGATCTAACATTTAGATTTCGATTTAACATTTAACATTGACATTATATGTTTACGAGAAAATACATTTCACAAATACTGCTGCAAATCTGGTCAAAAGTAGCAGACAAAATGTTTAAATTAAATGAAATAAAATTTTAAATGTGGTTTGTTGCTAAATGTTGCAAAAAAATTCTGTTTATTTTAACATGTGCAACTTTACAATCAGCGCCCCATATTCCTAGTCTCGTTTCTAACGTTATATTATCTCATGACAGATACCTTTAGTTTGGTCTACAGGACAAGCATACAGGCAGCGACGTTTAATTACAACTGGACTAGGAAATGCACTCAAATACATTTTCAGGTTACTACTTACAGTATATTAGCTTTGGGCACATTTACTAATTTTGTTATTTTTGTGTGCTGTGAAAAATGTGACCATAAACTAGATTACTTGTGTGTTTGTTCCGTGTTTTTGACCACCTTTCTTCATAATCGGTATGATAATAATCCCCATCTTTCACCCCTATCTGTCCTGTTCTCTACCTCCCCTCAAAGAGTCGTGGCCCAAATGTGTCACACCTAACAAGGCTTATTTAAATTTAGCCTGTCAATATGTGTCAAGCCTCATTCATCAGCTATCACTCTTTATCTCGTGTCCTTCTACTTTCACAGAGGCTTGACTTTGCCCTGAGCTTATACAGTTCAATCGCACCTGCAGGCTTTTCATTGAAAGGTTAACAACACTAAAACAACTGTCCTTGCTAAAATTAGGTCATGGTTTGAATGATTTGATAGCATTATTTTCTCACGAGGTCCAGCAGATCCATAAGGAACAATATCAGGAGTGGTATTTTTACAGTGCGGGAACAACTATATGACGATTTTCATACATGAAAATATATTCTTTATTTTGTGTAAAACATACAGTATATATTAAAAGATTTGTATGTGTGTCGAGAAGATTTCTCAGATCAAATAAAGTGCTGCTTTTATTTCTGCTCCAAACATGACCGACTGAAGAATAGCCTGTTGTAAGTGTCAAAACTGTGCGAGATCATTTTGATGTTGAAATGAAGAAGATTGTTTCCCAGCCAAAGGAAAGTGTTTCAAATGCAAGGTTTTCTTTTATTTAAAAGGATGTTTCCTACAGACACGTGCTTTTTGTCTTGTCTGTCCCAAAATGTAGTTTGCGATAATAAAGCCGACGGCAAAACAAATGTCAGCAACGTACACTTACATTCTAGTTTGAGGGCTGCTTGAAGTCTTGCTATTTGCGGTATTTTAACATTTAATCTAAAATGTTGTGAATGCATCATCGTCAAGTATTTTTCATTCCCTGTGTTTCCTAAGATTGGGCTCTGACATGTTGTTCCCTTTAGTGACATTTTGAGGGGTCTTCAATCACATCGCTGACATGAATTTTAATTCACTTTTGTAACAATTCAGATAATGGTCTTATCAAAGTTTGCTCTCCTTTTCACCCCACAGTGGGATTTGCACCGAGGATGAAACATAATGTTTTTCTCCCTGTAATTAGTTGCCATATCTGCTGTACTTTTATTTTTCTTCTTTTATTGGGTCTTTGTGTTGTTGTTGCTGTTGTCTTTGGGTAGAGCTCACCGTATAATTGTAGGTGCAATGCTTTATCTGCCAGCCTTGAAGTTATAATGATGTCTGTGTGTTTCTGTGAAGACAATAGAGCATCACAGAGTATTTATCCTGGATCCAGAATGTGTTGGTATTGAAAGTGACAGAAAAAGCATATTCAGAAGGATATAGTAGTAAAGAGTCTCCTAAAAATCCCCATAACAGGGATATGTAGCTTACTGGCAATCGTTTAGACCAGGGGTGTCACAACTAATGTGCCCTAGTTTGCACTATTACGTAAAATAGTATTTAAAGTATCTAAGGCACCGACAATATCCACTTAATAAGTGACAGATATCAGTGCCTGCAGGATCTGACATTTTCTTGATTTTGTTTCAAAAAAATTGAAAGTACATACAACAATTTGTGATGAAAAATGACTGCCATCATTTGATATAGGCGTGGGAAAACTGTGAGCCCTGGACAAAAATGTGTACTTTCATTGAATTTGTTTATTTTGATATTTACAACTGAATCATTTGGTGATTTACACAATGAGCCATGTTTTCACAATAATTTTTACTTTCCCCTGCGGGACGAATTGGGAGCTTTAAAAGGCCAGATTTGGCCCCTTGACTTTGACACGTGATTTAGACAGTAAAATGGATTAAAACTCCAAATATTGATTAACTTTTATTTGAGGAACATCTGATGGTCAGTGGTCAATAGAATCTCATAAAAGCAAAAGCACTAAAATGCTGGATTAGCATGCTTAACAGCTTAAAATCTTAAAATATCTGTTTTTCAGTCTGACTATCTTTCATGATGTCATACTGTTTGGTAAAACATGGCACACAGTCAATAGATTGTGATCTGTTTGCATGTAAGAGGGAGTTAAAGTTTTTGTAATTGGTTTTGCTGCACCAAAACATGCAAAAATTTCAAATACTGAGAAGTGTATTGCATCGACTTAGCTCAGTGTCATGAAAAGGTTTTTCACTAATTGTTAGCTATCTCTAGAGATCCAGAGCTGAGAGAAAGTTCAGACTTTTCTCCTGTTAATTATAATGCTAGCTGTGTATGGAAAGACATTGAAAGAATGTAGAAATACTCTCGAGGATATGACCTAAAAAGAGCTAAACTAAGATTTGTAAATATCAAAGCCTTTGGCTGACTAGGGCTATGTACACCGTGTTAAAATGTGCTTCCGACAGAGATGGTGAAGGGAGGCACTCAGGTGAGCAGCCACAACTTTGTCACAATACCATTGCATGGGAATGGGTCAATAGTAGACTGTGCTTAGTGGGCATCCCTGCACCAAAAAGGACAGACAGGGATGAGCAGCCAGGTAGGGAAGAACGGAGCTTTCAGCCTCAGGGTGGGCCCGTGTAGTCACTGACTGTATCTTCAGAGGATAAGACATGTGCCTATTGGGCTGGTGGCTTTCGTCTTTGCAGACTTTTTGCATTTAAGCTGCCTGCAGGAGACTCACTATGCTTTATGTATTCTTATTTAGACTTTAGGAAAGATACATTTCCTGTTCTTATTAAAATCGGCCATAACTTGCTCCTTTCCTGGTTGTGCACAAATTGAAAGTACATATTCCAGAAGACGTGAAGATGTGTTCATGAATGCTAACGCTTATACTCACAGCACATTATAGCAGAGGACTTTGATTTGTTACTTCGCTTTAAAGGTTTGCAAGTGGTTGGCTAATTGTCTGCATAATGAAGGGATCAACCTGTCACTTTTGATCATCACTGGAGTGAAACAGAAACTTTATTCCAGAACCTCTGGCTCGCTCTTTTATGCCACTAAATTGCTTCCGCATGCCTTTTGGCTTTTTGAAAGATTGACTTTATTCAAGGATAGGCAAAGTAACAATCATTCCAACATGGTCTGAACAAATCTTCTTACATCAGGCCTGTAATCAGGAGGGCGAGCATGAGCAGAATCACTGGGAGGAAAGTAAGAAAAAAGCTTAGGGTTGAATTTTGTATGGTAAGGTCAGAACTTTGTGCTGTACATGAATAATTGATTTATTAGCAAAAGAAGCGCCGAGAGGCCAAGGCTTGTTCTGTTATGTTGAGTCACAGGTCACAGCGTTCTCACTTTTTATACACACAGCTACAAAAATGCTTAGGCTGACAATCTCCCTATGATGGCTACTTTGTGCAAGGTCTTTATGAAAAAGAAAGATGCATTAAAGTAAAAAAAAAAAAGTTCTTTATTCCCTGACGATTAGAGGTTAATTAAAAAAAGGACTCCAGAGGAAAGGCTTGTATTTGAAATGTGATAGGATGCAAGTGGCCTTGTGTTCCTTCTGAAACCCTGCTGACTGGTATCTGTTTCTTTCCACCCAGTGCCCAGCAGGGTGTCGGGAGAGTTGTGATAGTCATGCCTTGACCCGTCTTCAGGTCACTGCAGTCAAGAATGACTACTTTTTTGACCGATCGCGTTGTCTACCCTGAACCACTCAACATTGTTTATCAAACCGTGTTCTGCATTTTTTCATGACTAATGCATTATTTCTTTGAAACTTTTTTTTCAGGTTGACGTGAAATGTCTCAAAGGAGATCAGGTAGTTTTAACTTTCATTATTAAATGTTGCACTTTTTGTTTTGTGCATTTTATTTAATCAATGTAAAATGTTCATGTCCCTTTTTGCAGGGACCCCCAGGTGCCAAAGGAGAGAAGGTAACCAATGAAGTTCCTCCTTTTTCTTATTACTTTTTTTTTTTTTTTTAATCAAGCAAGTGCTTCAGTTTAATAGTCAACAAATCAGTGATTTAAACCTCCATAAGCATACCCTGGGAAAGGAACTTCAAAGTACGACCACCACTCAACATAAACCTTCATTAACTCGCTGATAGTTTCTTATAAAGATACTTTGCAGAATAGTGGAATGAAAGTCTGATCAACTGGAGCTTCAAAGTGCCTATTAGGGGAAAATGAAGAAGTCACACAAACTACAGGATGCTCCCGACTAAGAAAACAAAACAACCAATACATTCTGTTCATGCACTTAGTTGCAGAGAAGTGAATTTTCCATCATTTATGCATATAACTTTGCAATTATTACACAATTACCAGAGCCTTCCTCCCCAAGGTATTTGCATTTACTGGTGAATCACTAGTCTGTAATCATTATATACTGTAGTTAGGTAATGTCTTATAAAAGTCTTGAAGTTTGTACATGAAGATAAAAAGGATAACTTGAAAACTTGTGTCATCAAGTCAAACTGTAAATAACAAAGCTGCTTTTACATTACAGAACAAGCCTGAAGAAAACAGATGCATTGTTACCGCTTGCATCTGACAAACATGTCTCGTGTTTAAGCAAACAAAAGCAAAAATGGACAAAATTGCCAACATCTGCCAACATGACATGAAACTAATTGTTTGGCAAAAGCCTGCCTATTTAACAGCTCAAGCTTCTCCTTAAGAATATGGCACACATCCACACTTTTCAAGCTGTTTGTGTCAAGATGGTCCTTAGCCGTTAGTTTTGTACCTCAACTCTTCCCACTGTCTGCCAGCAGTGAGTCACAGGGTATCATGGAATTGTTTCGCTTTGTCAACCGGCTATAATTGGCTGGATGATGGTTCAATAACTTTCCAATGTAAGAACAGAGGTGTGCACCATTGCAGTAGACTTGTTAATGGTGATCAATACTATAGAATGTTTATGGGAATGAGATCAATCGGCAAAACATTAAATTATTACAAGAGTGCAACTTCAATGTATCGTAGTTACCTCAAGTTTAGCTGATGCTGCGCTGCCTGTCGCAGCAAATGAGTCCTCTTATCTGCTAGTCTACTGGGAACATGTGGCACAAACATCTGTCTGCAATCGTTTGCACAGAAGTATCGTGTAATCTGCTCTTGCAATGCCAAATGTAGTACTCAGTTCACTTTGAGACATGTTCTTTCCTCAGGGATTAGCTGGATTGCCCGGTCAACCAGGGGAGCCAGGAAAGGAGGGCAAGAGGGTGAGTAAACAGAAGCAGTTCACCAGTTGTTTGGCCGTGCTGACTGAGAGGACCTGGCCTGTCAAACAGCAGCTGAATGACTGCTTGTAAAGTCAAGGCAAAGATTAGAGGAGTACTGTGTGTCTGTTGTAATGAATGGATTCCCTGGTCAAAAGGTCACTCGTTCACTGTATAAATGACGGCACACATGGTTGAGTCCCAGTGGGTGGCGGAGGTGAATAGTATTTGGTTTCCTCAAAGACCAGCTTGAATTAGATACAATGTTGGGATTTATTTGTTTGTCACCTCTTAGTGTACCAACTCTAGTTAAGAACGCAAGCACAAAGATCTGGTATTTACTGTTAAGCTAGTGGAATTTATTAAAATGGCATTGTTTATTGACATTGGGGCAAACCTTGAAATATGGTGGTCTTAAGGTTCACCAGGGGCAACAATATAATTTTCCCATCACATCACTGCTGAGAGGCTGTTGTCAGAAACAACAATTACATATAAAATGTTAGTGGCATATTTCTTTTTTCTTGAAGACGGTCTTGATAAAATGCAACAAGATGACAGCATTGCAGCAAAATGTAAAATAGATCACAGTCTGGGTTGTGGAATGGTTAATAGGTCAAGCAAATGTTTCGTCTTTCGCAAAGGAAGCTAAATCTTAGATTATGCACAAGGACTACCTGTCAAACTCATGGCTCCACATTGGATCATCCAATTCAGCTCGCAGGAGAATGACAGAGAAAACATGAATCATTCTGTAAATGAAACAAAACAATATTTGCAGGGACTCAAAGTTTTCTTAGTGCTTTTATTGCATGATTGCAATATTTTTTTTAATGTTAAACAACATTTTGGTAAATTATTATGTAAATTATTATGTAATAATTTAACAAAATTTTGTAATACTTCTATTTAAATAGATATTGGTCAAAAAATCTGGGAAATGTAAAGTGAAGATCCTGTTGGGACTGATATTTATCACTCTTTGCTTGGATATTGTCAGTTTCTTACATATTTTGTATTTTTCTTGCATAAAATTTGTGGAATTTTTGGCTCACTGTTAATATCAAACTGCTTCGAATTTGGCCCCTGAACTAAAATGACACCCCTGGCCTAGACATCTGCAGAGCATCCAGATGTCAGAACCATCAACAGATTTCCACCCATGAGGTTGTGAATACAGTCAACCCAAAACATATTCCAATATTGTGAACCATGTATGACCTAACGTCACTGGTATCAGTTCTTGGAGGATAATCTTTCCAACTATTTGGAAAGGCAAAGATTATTTGAGCCAAAAATGCTGGTGCAGATGTTTGTTGCAATGTTCTCATTTTATTCCCAGTAAGACTTAAAGAAATACAGTTTGATCATTCTTGCATTCATTTTTTTGGCTGATTGGTAAAAGCAAGTTTTTATTATTATGTATTTTGTAGCCTTTTTGTTCTCTAATTGTTCCACAATGTCTTTGAAAATCGTATTTCTAGAATTGGTATGTAAAACAGCCACAGGGCTTTGAACTGGCATTTTCTTGACTCTGCTGCTGACGTTCCTGAAGACACAGTTCTGATCTAATAATACCCCGTCTTTGATGGCTGGCTTATTTCACGGTGACTGTTAATGTGCTAAGGTTTCCTCCTATTCTTAGCTCGAGGAGTCACACGGAGCCGAAGTTGTTTTCCAACCTGTGTTTTGGCTGTTCGGGTGTCTATTTTAGGGAAGCGGGCATGTATCATTACCAGGCGCGAGCCTGTGGTCAGCTGATACAGCAGCCAGACTCTCACCCTATTAGCAATATTTATCTATGTCTGTGACTCACAACAGTCATGGCTGTTTTACAAATGTTGTAGAATAGCTTGATGTAGAATGCCCACCCTCACAACCTTCACACACTAGCCAAAAGTGGAAAGCTTTCATAAAGCTTCAGATTCAAACTAGAGCATCTCTTAACTGTCTACTTCAATTTATTGTTAAGGAAAAAAAACAAAAAGACCACCCCAAGCCATTGCGATTAACTTCAAGGAGATATAGAGGATATTGCGTAGAAGAGAGGAGAGATGATGCCATTTACAGTGATCCTATACCACAGCATAAAGCATAAGTGGGAATACCAAGGGCATTTGCAAAGACACTTTTGTGACCCTTTTTCTAACATTCATAGAATCTTGTTTTCATCTTTTTACCTTGATAGATGATGATCTCAGTTTGTTGGGGTGCAGGTTAGGGCTAGGCGAACCATGATCAGCATTTTATGGGAACGTATTGGTTCCATATTAAACATTGGCATTAATGGTAATGTGAATGTCTCAGTTCTATCTATAATGGATTGCATTGACACAGAATGGGAGGCAAAGAGTAGGACTTTGGGATTCAGTGACACATTACAGCGGATCAAAAAACGAGGAAGGGGAGCACCAGTAAAAGGAATATGTCCCCCTTGGTGGCAGTGGTGTGCTAAAATATTCATTACTCTCTGTAATGATGTGCTAAGCTAGATGCTGTCATTGTGGCTTAGATCTGTCCAACTATGTTGCAGGATGTAAAAAGGAAACTATGTAGCGAAAGGAAAAAGCTGGCACTTAACTATAAAATTGTAGTTATGTTCAGCAAAATTGGCTGTTTTTCGTGCCAATGAAAACTACCTCAAACGGCACGTGAGTGTTTTATTAAAAGGTATTCTTAAACCAAAACCATTTGTGAGGTAATTACTTGCTCGATCTCAAGCCCAAGTTAAATGAAGATTAAATCAGGAAACACGTCAAGTGTGCGACTGATGGCTGATTAATGATCATTGACGGTGGTACCAGCCAACACTGATATAGAGAATATCAGTCACATGATAAATTAAATATGAGGGCTTTTAACTTTTCATGAAACACTAATTCTCATGAACTACTCTTGACAACATTGTTAGCCAAACACTAGAATTAAAAGATGTGAAGTTACCATTCATTTCATACTTATTTTTATGCCTTCTACTCTAACAACTTGAAGCACAGTGTGCTCCATCATTACCTCTGTTAGCATCATTACGTCAAAATGATCATGATCAATATCACTGATTAAGATAACCGCCACTATCTGGAAAAGAGGATTTTTGGCTCTCTCTGAGTGCTCTCATAGTAACTAAGCCAACAAATTTGTTTTGTATTATAAAAGACATTTGTTATAAAAAGCAATACGAAAAAAAATTTAATAAACACAACACACTAAGCTACAACAAATGATTATTTCCCAAAGAGCAGATCAGATTTAATATAAAAAAAAAACTTCAATGAAATAAGATTAATAAAATAGAATCAGTCAGCCCTTACCTTGGCAGAAGCAATTTTAATGTATTTTAATATCTTTTTCACACATTGCAATAAAAAGTTTGTTATTTCTGGAGAAATAGGATCAACCTTTTTCAGGGAAGTTTATCTCGATCGGTTCATGTTTGATCCGAGCATCCTTAGCCAACATAGACCAGTGAAATTGTGCTAGTGCTGACAGAAGACAACGAACACACAGAAACAGAGCGACAACACGAACAAAGATCTTTTTAAAAATATGCATTGATGTATTTTTGTCATCAAATAAATGTTGTTGTAATGTTGTTTAGGCTAGCAGGTGTTGATATTCTTGTCTTCTTTCAACCACCTCTTCTTTCACCTCTGTGTGTGATGGACTAATTGGCTGACACCATTATTTCGAGCGAGGAGTACATCACAGGGAAAAGGTTAAGAACCTTCGCTTTAAACTATACATTCTTTCTTTTATAGTATGGCAGACTACATACTGCTCATTATTGCTAAATTACACAGAGCTGCTGATGCAACTGTAGCTATTTAATGTCGTGCCAAGTCTCTCCGACATGCTTTTTCTAGTAGTTGGCAGAGGGATATAAGTGGGTTCAATGCGGGCATGGTTTAATCCATGGCCAAGACTGCGTATCACCTCAAGAAATCCCTAATAGCCAAGCAAGTGCTGGAGTTTGAATATTAGCCTGACACTACATTAAGCCTTATTAGTAGCTTTTTACACGTTAAAAGTCTTTGCTTCAGTTGCTGAAGAACATCATGTTGATTTTCTGGTGATGTGTAGAAATCCATGTGATGCTGGCATGCGTAATTGCCTAATGTAGAGGAATTTGTTCTGATGGGACTGCAGGGCGCATGTGTAACTAACACGTCTTTTCTGTGTAATTTAAAACAGACCAATCGTTTGTATGCTTCACAAAATCTGTGGATAGGTGGAAAGGCAAATTTTATTAAACCTTCCTTGATCATCTGAAAGGCCCTAACGTGTCAAGGTGTCCTTGTCTTCTTATTTAGAAAAGACACACACACACACACACTACTGACAGATGTGCTGCAGTGCACAGTGTTTGTCTGTGAGTGCAGAGATGATGAAACCCCAACAAGCCCCAGAGGAAGTAACTTGTTGCTAACGCTTTCTGTCCACAGATGTGTTTCCTTCCAATTAATAATGCACTGAAGATCCACTCAATGATTTATTCACTCATATTTAAAATAAAACAGAGTTGCGTATTCTCTTTTAGTTTACAGAGGTGATGAGAGCAAGCACACAGTGTTTGGATGGTTGATGGTGGGAAAGATTAGTAAATAAATACATGCAGGAGTATTTTATACCTTTAAACATGTTTATCCACAGAGTTTTTCCTGAAGCACAAAATGTTGTGTTCCCATTCCCAATTGATGTCTTTTCAACTGACACCATCGTGATCTTTTTTGCAAAATGGCTTTGGTCTCTGAAATATATTGGTAAAAGTCATGGATTACAAGTACTCACGTAACTGTAATTGAGTTGCTTTCATGGGTACTTGTACTTTTTTAAAAATAAATCAGTAATTTTACTTGTATTTAAGTATGTTTTAAAAGAAGTTAAGTAATTTGTTACAATTCTAAACCCGACCGTTACTGAATTTAAAAAAAATAAAAATTGAATGATCAACAGACATTGTGAAACTACAAAAAAAAGAAATGACCAAACAACAATTAAATGCATCACATCATAGTCGAACCAATCAGATTAAATGTAATGCACAGTGCCAGAACAGCATTTAATGCTGGTTATTTTCTCAGTCTAAGAATTCATAAATTTAACTATACTTAGTCTGAGAATTTTTTTTTTTTTAATTTTGAATTAAATTTGTTGGCGTTATTTCATTTAAAAAAGTAAAATTAAGAATTGTACATTTTGACAAACCTTTTATTTTATACAGATGCCTTTGTGGAAAATAAATGAAGTTCCAATTGTGCAAGATTTAGTCTCTTCCTCTGTAAATTTATACATGAGGTGTTTACTGTATGCAAGGGAACCGTGGTAAGATTTATTACCAAAAAAAAAAAAAAAAACGTGGACGTGAAAGTAACTAATAATTTTTACTTTGAGTACTATTATTTTATGTAGGACTTACTTGTACTTGTAATTGAGTACAATTTCAATCAAGTAACAATATTTCTACTTGAGTAGGATATATCGGTACTCTTTACACCTCTGGATATAAGTTGAGCTTTAATAATAAAAAAAAAAAAAGGCACGGCAGGAAATACCTGTCATTATCAGAGGAAGCACAAAGAGAGAAGTGATTTTAATAGTGTGCTGCACCACATTGTTGCTTCTGATGACAGAATAAAAAAAGATTTATGGTTGCTGCTGCTGAGGGATTACAGTGCTATAAAAACCTTTGTCTCTTATATTATCATTTCTGTGTTCAAATGTCACCATAGTACCGTAGTTTTCATTTACATGCTTAAAGTGTTGGTCGACAGGAGTTTTTTTTTAGAAGACAAGGGAAATTATCAGCCTTATTTTGAAAAACTGTTAAAAATGTTGGAGAGAAATCAGGTTCAGCTTTAGTCAACCATGTTTTGGCAAATGTCCATTATACATCCCTCTCGTCTATCAACAGCTGCTGTTTATTATGAACCGGTAAGCAGGCCGTGAAAGTATATTGAATTCATTATTGCCTACAATTAGCTGAACCTACGTATGTGCGTGTGTACTGTAAGCAGTACCAATGGGACGCAGAGAAAACACACGCTTAGATGTAACACGTAAACATCACTCAGACAAGCCTGGGTCCAAGCCAAACCACAGTCCTCTGTGTGAGAGGCTTTGTTTTTGACAACAAATGAACAGTTCATGCTACTTTGATCCACATGCGACACACTACATGCGTTACATTAGGTGTAACGCATGTAGTGTGTAATGCACAGGTAATAGATGTAATGCACAGGTAATGTCAATACAAGCACATACTAGAAAAACCACGACCTTATACTCATGTCAGACAACAAATAAAACAACAGAACAGGGTCTACAAGGAAAAAACACTGAAGAAAAATACTATATATATATATATAATGGAGTGGGATGATATATTGAGTCCAGAAGACGATATGATGCACAATGTTTGGATCATGAATTCAATGCAATATTATGAATTTAATATTATTAATATTAGTAGTAGTAGTTTTATTAATAATAATAATAATAATAATAATAATAATAATAATAATAATAATAATAATAATAATAATAATAATAATAATGAAAAAATAAATAAATGAGACCAAGTTTTTCTTTTTTACATGCAACAACAATGGAGGGTAGAAAGAGTCAGCATGTAATCTGAAGAGGAGAAAAATTGTCAAAGATGCCCCCAACACTACTGCCATGTATCTGGGTTCAGTAATTTTATTCCACAAAGCCTTTTTACATCCATTCTTTTTTTTAAATTAAAAACTGAATACCTTTTTAACCATTAGCCACTGCCTGATGTCAAGAGTAATGACACTTTCTGTCCAAACTCCTGAAAAGATGTTTGTGTCGCTGGTTGGACAGTTAACTGGCCCACCACTTTTAGTAATTGCTATGTTTTGGTAATAATAGTGGTGTGTACCGTTGACGAATGACTCAAACATCCGTCCTGATCCAAAAACAATCTTTACCACAGACACATTTTGGACTGTGGTTTCCCTACATCCTCATGTGGACATGTTTGTATATCAGAATCAAAATATGTGTTTGCTATTCTTTAAATATCAACTGATCCTTCTTTCTGGAAATATTATCTACCTTCTCCAAATGACAGATCGCTTCAAATTTTGGTATAACTGCTTCATTTGGCAGAGGTTTCTTGCTCCATGGATGAAGACTGGCATGAACAGTTTCACATGGTTGACCTCTACAAAAGCACCTACAGCGACGATTATAATGTAATGAGTCCCTGATGAGAATGAGCCATCAGTTTCTCTCAAGGTAGTGCTCGCTGATTTGATAAATGAACAAAATTGCAGGATCCATTTAGCCGGAGCTCTGTTTCGCTCTTTCTGTTTGTACCCACATATCCCATCTGACTCTGTCTTGGGATAAAACTGGGATGAGGTCAAAGTCCACTACAGAACTGAAGCATAAGTCAATTTAGAGACTCTAATTATCAAGCTATACTAACTGCAGGATGGTACCCATACCCTCAAAATAGACAATAGAGGGTAAATGAAGACCTTGAGAAAAGTATGTAAAAATACATTATTTTCTTGCCAGGTTTAATTCATTTGACAAGACTAATTTAAAAAAAACAAAACCCTATGTGTGGACCCTGCATTTAGCTCCGAACTAAGCAACAAAAATAAGAAGAAATTACGGTAAAGAGCCTGCTGACACATTCTTTAACAATAAGTCACAGGCTGTACAAAATGATATACATTAAAGGATGGAAACTGTTTCATAGCAGGGATTTTTAACCTTTGTTAGACACTAGTCTTGACCTGCCTCGAAAGCTTCCTTAAGCTAACCTTTTTCCACCTTTTGACCCGTATGAGTATTTAATTAATATGTGGGCATTGACAGCAAAATTATTGCAGTAATAATTACAGGAAATGAATTTAAAACAAACAAGCAAAATTGTCTATTTATATATGGTAGATCAGATGACTGTGGTTTAAACTCCTTCTGCTATCAAGCTATTTGCTGGGGGCTTTGTATTTTTTTACCTAAATATGTCAAAGTTATTCTGAAATAATATCCTAGTGTCTTCCTAATATTAACTATACTGTACATGAATTACTTCATTTAAAATTCCGTGAAGCATTTTTTCACACTGGGCTTACGTGGCCCATTAAACAACATTTTCCTGTACTAGGTCATTTTATAGCACATCATAGACGCCCACTAAAGTAGAATTTTATAGTAAAAGAGCAATGCACTGTATGTATGGATTTACATTAATGTCTGTTTAATTTAGTGTATCTCCAATGAGTTTAACTATAAAACAACTACGTGGTGTATTAAACAAGTCAGCCACAGTTGGCGACCATTACAATGGTGTGTGTGTGTGTGTGTGTGTGTGTGTGTGTGTGTGTGTGTGTGTGTGTGTGTGTGTGTGTGTGTGTGGTGTGTGTGTGTGTGTGTGTGTGTGTGTGTGTGTGTGTGTGTGTTGTGCGTGCGTGCGTGCGTGCGTGCGTGCGTGCGTGCGTGCGTGTTCTTAAAGCAGTGTTTTAGAAACTGTGGAGTGATGTAGATATGTAGTTACTGCTATGGCTCGACCCATTGAAGCTCAATAGCAGAGCAACACAGGGGGAAGTATTTACAGGTCAGCAGGACTCACAGCTGAGACTTTATGGCTGGATTTTACACCCTGTGAGATTTCACAGCAGGGGGTAGATTTGTTAACCCTTTCCTTTACGCGACGGAATAGATTGTTCTTCCCGGTTGTATCTAAAAATCACATTGAGGAGATTCAGAGAGCAGTTGTGACACCTGTATTACATCAGGATGCAATACTTTTGCCCAGTGCACGAGGCAATTAATCTTGTCAATGTCAAGTGCACTAGGAGGGAGGATGAAACAAAGAATTGACCTGATTGGCTAAGAAAAGGTTTCATGTTCAGACCCAATTGGGAACTGGGAGGGTTACAGGGGAAAGTGTTTGGCACATCTAAGGACAGTTGCACAGAGCTTTGATTTATCTGTCTGACTTTCGCCTTTCCCAGAGAACCCCAAGTTGGCTGCATCCATTAGTTTCCAGAATAAACACACATTAATTGGCCGGTTAATTACAGGAAAGGATATGGGAGCAAGACTCAATGAGATCAGCTTTGGTTGTACCTTGTTCCTTAGCTTTAAGAGTCTTTTGTTATCTGTGCTTGTTGCGTTGGTCTATGTGTGAGATGTTGATGTTCAACGAGGGGTAATGTAGGCCAAAGCCTCCTCTGAGAATGAGTCAGGGCTGCTGTAGATGGCCAGAGTGTGTCCTTCACCCACACACCTCCCGTCTTACGACTACAGTCCCTCTGCACACCAGGGGGACTGCAGGCGATACATGAACTGGTGTTATCATTCATCAAGATCTGGCACCCTCATGCCCCGTGTCCAAAACTTTCCCGACACTCTTAATGTTGTTTCAATGTCTGCCAGGTGGTAGCAGGAGTGTAAGAGTGTCATGTATCAAATAAAGTCAGCCAAACTGAATTCACTTAGGCGCCAAGGTATGTTGGTGGACAGGAGGTGACTGGCCTTTGCCACAACCCACAGTGCACCATAGGATTTAGTCATCCAAACAATGGGATTCCACTGGCTCCAAGAAGTCTAGCATTATCCAAAGGCACTCTCCTGACATTAAGGTGAGTCCAGGCAGGAGACATGGTTTAACAAATGCTGAGAATGTAAATACTTTTAAAGAAGTATTTTGGATCCAAGCTCCATCTGCGTCAGCTGTTTGAACCAAAGGAGATTGAGTAGGACACAGAAAGCTAAGAATGCAGGGGGGGGGATGGGGGGGGGCAATGGATGCTGTTAGGGGAAGAGATGTAGCACCGAACACTGCAGAGCATAGAGGCACGGTGGTGGGAGGCTGCATTACTTACAGCATACTGGTACAGTCTGCTATTCGTGTTCTGATTCTTCACACTCATCCTGCCTGCAAATTTAGATACATTCATCTGTGTCCACTTTAATAGCATGCCAGGGTGAAGTGCAATGCAGATAATATACATATGGTAGTGAGGAACCTTTGTGTAATCTTCTGTGCGTGGTGAGTGATATGAAGCATAAGACTTGCCAAGGGCTACTGCCCCCGAAGCGAGCACCCTGCAGAGCTTTGCACAGTTTATTTGCTCTGACCTCAAATATTTGGTTTGGAAAATGAACTAATGTTTATTCAAATGAGATTTCTAGCCTCTTTAATTCAATTCTTGGATAATGCATTTAAGAAACACTCACTATCTGTAAACAAAGGAGGGGTACAATCTGCTGTGAAGGAATAATTCTGCCAAAAGTCTTGAGAAGACTTGTTAAAGAGCCAAGACTAATAACAGACATTAAGAGCATTAAGAGTGAGAAAACGCTCAAAAGGCCTTGGCCATCTATTGAGTACCCATCCCAACACTGCACAGACGCACAGCTGAATGGATAGATATTAAGGATGCTTCAATCGATCGGGAGTTGATCAAGAGCAGACCATTTTTATCAGTAATACGGTATCAAATGTGGCACTAAATCTGCGAGGTGTTATGGCGTGGCACATGCACTCTTACTTTCCATGGTAGAGGAAGTTCTAATGAAGCACAGCATCTTACATTGTTCCATAAACGTTTAACGTTTAATTAACATTTCTGTCCAAATTAAATGTTACATACATATAGGTATGATTGTGATATTTTAATGCTCGTGTTTTTTGGTAAATGCAGAGAAAAGTAGGGGCTGACTGACTTCAAACAGTTTTTTGGCTATGGACTTTTTGTTGAACTTGTCAACAGAAATTTAAATAGTTTTTTCATTGTTTGTAGATATAATTTGTTGCATCTTGGTCTGTTGACTCCAATTTACCAGTGGGATGAAACTGATAATAGGCATAAAGTATTGAAGTGTTTTTTGTGGGGTTTTTTTTTCTCTTCGTCACACGAAGAGCTTTTACCTGAACAACACATCCTTAGTACAGTGGTTATTGAAGTCAAACAGGTCCTGAAACTCATCTCCAATGATGAAAATTATTGGACTGTCTTTTCACTTCTATGGCTCTGTTTTTGCTTCTTGCTGCAGTATTTGCTGAATGCCTACTTGTGAGGAATTGGATGTTTGCTAAAATAGCTCTATAATGCATATTTTTTTCAATACTACACTGCGTCCTGCGACTGAGCGCTCTCAAAGTGCCACCTGTGTCCCTTTGTAAGCGGAAAAGAGGCGTAATATGGCATGGCATGAGAATTATTGTCACTCTCTGCCACTCAAGCAGCTCCAAGCCTCTCATCTTTTTCCTTCTTCCCTCATCATTGTAAGCCTTCAACTGGAAAGAAAAAAATAATAATTTACGACATTCAGTGCCTAATTGGCAGACTTCTTAATTAGGAATGTTATCCAACAGACATCATATATTCATGCATTGAGGACATCCATCCATCTGAGAGAACTTAGTTGTTGGCTCTGTCTTTCTCCAACATAAAAATGAGCCATGAAACTAGTTTGCCATCTAGTGGTACTTGAACAAATAACATATATTCAACCAGAGGTCTAGGATTGAGTCTCAGTGAGGTAAGCTTTTATGGAAAGCTTTTGCCAAAACGAGTATAGGTGCAGTTTTGGCCAACAGACCTGTGTCTCAAGTTGGCTGCAGTGTCAGCCATCACTTTATACGTCCCTGAATATTTAGATTACTGGGAGTTAAAGAGAGCATTGTGTGCCAGTCAGAACAGTGAAAATGCTAAGCTGCATTTGAGCCCCTGCCAGGCAGCTGTCGGCTTTGCCGTTCTCTTCCTGCCCCGGCCGCTCCTTTTAACCCTCAGTAAACAAGTGGAACAAATCCTATTTCATTGAAGCTTTTACCAAGTGCAAGGGATATCTGCAAGCCTCAGTGCCCAGGCCCTTTTCTGGGGCTTGTGCAGTGTCCTAAAATGGCATTAAGAAAGGACGGTCACAAGCCTCTGTCTAATTGGATCTTTAATAAGGTGCAGGTGGAGTCTCATTCCCTCTGCAGTGTCTTTTGTAACATTTCAGCAACACAATCAATATTCACCTCCTAAACATTACCAGTTGATTCAACAAGGTGAAAACAGTCTTTGTGAGGATTCTGATAAGTGAAGCATATCTAGCTGAATGTTGGTCCCTTTGATTAGTTTAGCTTGGAGTTGTGAAACCAATACGTTGATGAAGGTTGATATTATGTAACCTAGTTATTGTCTTTTTGTTGATGGGTCCGAGTCCATAGCACTCTGAAAGTGTTGCTTGATGACTGGGGCTTGATCCCACCTTGTTGTTAGCATCTTTGCTAACATTAGCAAAGATATGTTTTGCCCAAAGGTGGTACTTAACATTTTGAAGAAAACTCAACTCACTACCAAAAATTTCAATCAAAAATTGTCATGAAGCAGACCTGTTTTCTCATTACGGGCTGCATTTGACCCGCCTTTCTCCCCTTCACTCCATTGCAGAAGAACTACAGCAAGGAGTTGTGGTCAAACTTAAGGGCTCGTTATACTTATACTCGAGCGCACTCCACAGGGGCGCATTGGTGTTTATACCATTCACCGTTGCACCTGCTGAACCTCACTCCCCCACCCCACTCTTCCCACGCTACAGGGGGAGCTTTTTAATACTCAAAGTCAAGAGGTCTGATTGGCAATCGCAACTGACTACACACACTGACAGCGCGGACGGAGCCTGCTCTGTGACATCACCCACGTTGCTGCATCGCGAGAGCCAGAGCCGTATAGAGATATAGATTTAGAGCGATAAATTCAGATGGAGGGCAGTGGCTAGAGAATCTGCCATCTGAAAAAGTCAAAATTCCCAATGTTTTGTGTAGTTTACGGCTGTTCCAATTGTTCTAATCGAGAAAAGCTAGTCAGGAGCGTTCTTGTGCCCCTCGCATTTTTCTAAATGCCTCCCTCATTTAATACTGGCTGGTGCCGACTCTGCACCGTTGCAATACCCACAGCCAAGACAGGGGGCGGTAGATAAAATTTTACAAGAAGTATAGCAACAATAGACCTCTGTACTCCAGAAGAAAAGCACGCGCGGAAGGAAGTAAACAACAACAATGGCGGCAGCAAGTCAGGTACGTAGGAGGGAGCAGGAATTGCTATGTTTGTGGTTATTTGCTGCCCTTGCAAACGGGCCATGCAGAGACATGACCTGAATTCTTATTTCATGACACCGCAAGGTCTAGTGCCCTGGCAGGACACAGTGATTAGGAGAGGGTGTTTAAAATAAACTGCTCAGCAGGTGAAATGATTCATAGAATCACCAAACTTAAGTACACTGTTTCCATTGATTTTTTTTTTTTTTTTTTAAAAAAAACAAACAGCACCGCAGATAACTACAAAACCAAGTCAATTGAAAAAATAAAACAATAAAAGAAGCAAGCATCATGCTACAAACAGATAACACAATTGCTATTTAGGAGTTCTTTGGATGTGTTTTGAGTGCCTTTAAAAGCACCCTGTGCACTTGAAATTGCACCTCAGTCTTCCTTCAATGGCATCCATTTTGAAATGAGTGAGCACCGCGCACGACAAGTTTTAAAATACTGGAGGTGCGCGACCTGGCGACGCGGCAGTGCGTGCTATGTTTTATATCGTCCTTTGGGCAGTTCCATAATTTAAACTATACTCAACCTTTTCCGTGTTGTTCCAGCATATTGTATCTTGAAATGTAGTTTTCTTCTATATGTTCAGCTTATTGTGGAAACAATAAATACAAGATAAATTAATTTCTTATTTTTATTCACACATTTATTTTTTAAAATATAGCTGCTGCTGCTCATGAACAAACAGTCCTGTCAACCATCACCAGTGTTTGGAATAACGGCGTTTAAAGTAATGACGTTAGGTAACGGCGTTTGTTTTTCAGTAACGGGGTAATCTAACTAATGACTTTTTACGCCGTTACAACGCCGTTATTGTTACTGAACGTTAAATGCGGTGCGTTACATGCATTGATTGAATAAAATGTTATCCGAAAGCAACCCTGGCTTCTTACTCAGCTGTAGTGAGGAGGCGGGTTAAAAACAAGGTGAGCGATTATGATTGGCTAAGGCGACGTGCCAGCACACACGACACACACACAGCAGATTGGATGAATCAGCAGAGATGGTGAGCGTGGAGCAGTCTGATGAAAAGTTGTCATTTTTAAGGTGGTGATACAAACACTACTTTAAATTGATTGTGGTCAAAGACAAGAACGTGCATGTGAAGTGTTCATTATATCCAGGAGTGAAGACTTTGTCGACATCCGTTGTCAGCAACTCAAATTTAATGAAGCACCTCACAACAACACACGCATCTAAAAAAATGTGAATTCTTTGACATATAGACACATTTTTTTTTAACAGTAACGCAAATAGTTACTTTCCTTGGTAATGAGTTACTTTTATTATAGATTAATTTAGTTACTAACGCAGTTACTTTAGTAGTGAGTAACTATAACTAATTACTTTTTTAAAGTAACGTTCCCAGCACTGACCATCACACACCAGTGAAAAAGGTGGCCCCTAGTATCCAGCCTCAGCTCAGGCAGAAAGAGCAAGAAAAGCATGTGAGTTATTTTGTCAACAAAAGGCCAATCCCTCCAATGAGCTACATAACATTGTTGAGGTCATAACTCGTTGGGAATGTCAGGTAGTTTTCCCATCAGGATGTAAAGCATGTAGCATTCAAGTCAGGCGAATAGACAAAAGGTTTTTTTTCTAATACTATTTCATAAAAAGTGACAGCAGTAGGTAATGTGGCTGTAACTGTTACATTTGCTTCTAGGGCACAATGGGTGAATATACAATGTTTTTGGTGTTCCAAATATGGCAGGGAAAAGTGCCAAACTTTAAATGTGATATATTAACTGTAAAAAAAATCAGATTTTATCCTCCTCCCCCCACTTTTTTTATTTTTCCCTTTCATTATCATTAGTTGAATACAAATATTTGACTTAAATCCTTCAGCAAACATGAGCACCCTGTGTCGGAGCCTGTTTCCAAACAGCCAAAAATCTCATTAGTTTTCACCCATTATGTAAATATTTCACCTTGGACAAGAATTGCTGTGAACTTTTTTCATGCAGTTGCAACATTTATTTCTCAACTTTTATTTCTTTGCAATTGAATTGAAAGATAAATCACGTCTTTTGCTCTGTGTTGCTGTTTCAACCAGGCTTTGAAGCGTAATTCCTTGATGTGTGATGCATAATTTTAATTGCGAGACTCTTGATGATTCATACTACCTTACTCATAATAAACCAATTATTTAATTTATAGCTGTGAGATCAGTGTAATAGTTGTAAGTCAAAGATTTAGAGCTTTTATTTCAAACTTCATTTGTATTAATCTTTTTTCTCTTAATGCCAAAATGTAATATACGGTACATAAAAGTTAAACAAATCCATTTTTCCAACCAACTCAGTTTAACCTTTAAATATATCAAAATATTATGTGAAGCAGTCTTCCCCTGTGTAGTGTGCGCATCAGTGTACTAGCTTATCTCCTGACCTCCATTTGACATGGACATTTGTCAGGTAAATCATGTAGCTTTTTGATAATGCATCTTTGCTATTGCTAAAAAAAATAAATAAATGGTGACACATTACACCTTCATATCAATAACTTACCTGTGTCATCCCAGCATGGGCGGTCAAAGTGTCAGACAGCTGTTGACATTTGGAATAAGGATTATGGAGTCATCATAAAGGAGAGCTTTTGCTTTGTGTCACCGTCACTGTTGATTTTGCTCTCTGAGTGCCAGGCCTTATGTGCGCTATGGTGCTTTGCTTTTACAACTTATGGCGGAGTGGAAGCCAGTAAAGTCTGGGATCCATGTGGATTATTTCAGAAGCTGTCAGTCTATACTAAAGCTTTTTCTCCCCCATTCCCACTTGTGCTTTTATTGAATTAGAAGGTAATGTGCTGCAGTTTCACACTTCTCCTTTAGGGTTTGGAGGTATTTTTTTATTTTGTTTTTTTCAGAGGGGAACGGATGAATAGTACATGCGAGTATGCGTTTGCCATCCCATCTTTCCCTGACTCAAAGGTCTATCTCATTTTTTAACTCTGCCTCTTTCTCCCTTTCTCTCTTCCACAATTCCTTCAACTTTCTCCACCTCCTGTCCTCCCTCTCATTCCTCATCCTTTCCCCTGCATTCTTCTGTCTCTCCTTCCCTCTAATCTACTGCAATGACCTAAAGGAGGGCTTCACACTGCAGCACTCAAATAATAATCAAGCACTAGGATGTTGTCAAATTTATAGGACACCGAGCGTTGCATAGCAACAGAGATTGCCGGGGTGATCCAACAGGCGCTGGAAGTTGGGAGAGGGAGAAATGGTGCAAATGACAGGAGACAGGCAAAGGAAGAGAGATGACAAGGAAAGCAGGAGAGAAAATGAGCGTTATGGAATGATACAAACAACGACAGGGTGAGAGAGATGAGTGATAGAAGAACACGAGGGAAAGTTCGAAAGTTCTGGTTCACTTGGCTGAAACACAGATTCACACGCACACACACACACACATACACACACAGCTTTTTCTTTCTTTACGTCAGCGTCTTTTCCATCAATTCATTTTATTTTTTAAACATCTTAACATTGAAACAGTAGGGTTCAGCCTGAGCCATGTGGTTCTGCTGTGTTGTTTTGGTTTTTTCTTTTCTGTGTTTGCTCAACACAGTGGAAACTCACACTTTATCCTATGTCTTCATCTTTGTTGCCTAGAGACAACTTTGGGTCTTTGGGCTGCAGTTCACCTCCAGACATATTTATTCTTCTTTTATTTTTGTTGATTTTATCTTCTCCATGAGAGAAGCCACTCAAAAAAAGAAGAAGGATTAATTACCACATAGATTAAAAAAAATAAAAATAAAAAAAACAAAAAAAAAATGAATTTGGCTTTGTTGAAGTAAAAACCAGCCATCATTTGGATGCTTGTTCTGTATTCATTGACAACACAGTGCTGAGTTATTTTTAGTCTCCTTTGTCCTGTAAATGAACAGACGCTACCCTTTCTGAAAGTGAATGTTGTGAGTTTTCTGTGCATTTGTTTCCTTCCAAACATTGTAGCCTAGGCTATATAGTTTGGTACAACTTTTCCCACAAATCAATAATACATTTTTTCCATTTACATTATGCGTCAGTGTCTTTTGCCAAGCTCTAAGATGAGAGGTAGTCTACAACAAGCATGTGCACTTAAACAAATGGATACAAAATGACTGCTATCAAAGCTAGCATTTAGCCCCAATTCAACAGTCATTCCTAGAAAAGTCTGAAGGTTAAAACTAATCTACTCTCAGAAATTAATTTGGACATTTTCAAGTTAATTCACTGAGGCACTAAAAGCTTGTGCTAAAGGCTAAACTTTAGCCGTTGCATTTGCGTTTGGGGGTGCACGTCAATCGTAGTTGGTGTCTTGCCTGTGTTGCCTCCGCGTGTCAATGGCAGGTGTTTCCGTTTTGGAGAGTCAAGTGAGTGCAAACGCTGATGACAGCTGCGCTCTCGACTAATTATTTCTTGTCACTGTGCACAGATTTGTCAGGGTTGGCGAGCCAGCCAGAGGTCGTCTGCACGACAGAGTGTCTGCCATACCTCAAGGTCACTTGTTGTAGTCTTTTTAATGGGTCACTGTTGTGTAAACAGTTACTTGGCACTGCTGATGTTTGTGAATGTTCAATGACTATTAATGTGTTACTAAAGAAATTCAACCCCAACTCAGACTTTGACACCTCATACTGAGTTAGTGTGTGTAGCCAAAAGAGATGCATCCATGCTGCTTAGTGGTCTAATAGACTACAGCAGTGGTTCCCAAACGGGGGGGTGTAACATCATGGGAGGGGGGCGCGAGTGTCATTGAGCGTGAAAAGTCGTTAAAGAAATAATTCTTTGCATTCAAAGAAAGACTTTTAAAATATGTGATTGCACATATTATTGCACATACATGTTATTTTTACAAGTTTTAAAGAAGAACAAACCTTTTTTAATAAAAGGGGCAGTATTGTGAAAAATTAACTTTTTAATGGTTTTGCTACAGTGAGATTTCCTCCCTCCCTTTTTATTCCACATTTTGTAAAAAGTCAGCTCCAAACGGGCCAGTTGGATTTCCCCCCCCTTATGACTCATAAGGGAAGGAACTCCTCCTCCTGACAACCCGTTATACCTCCACGTATCGCTTTTGACATGATCAGACGTGTTTGTGTCCTAATGTGATACAGCAGTAGGACAAAACAATGGACTACTATTGTTTCTTGTAAGTTTTTGGCTAAGGTTGTCCAGGGAGTGACGTCTACTGCCAGCATGGAATAAAGCCAAAACAAATTAGGATAAAGCTTTTATAGCTCAAAAAACAGATAAATCATCCGTAATGGTCAGTGACGTGCCGTGAGCACTAGGGTTGGGTAGGCAGGGCGTTGCAAATCGAAACCACCAATGTCAACACCAACGACAATTCCATATGTTTCTGCTGGCAAGTGTTAATTCAATTCAATTCAACTTTATTTGTATAGCGCAATTTATAACAGTCATCTCAATGCGCTTATCAAAATGTAAAATTCATAATAAGAAAGAAAAAACCCAACAAAAGCCGTCAAACAAAATCAACGTCGTAAAACACTGTTAAAGAAACATAAACAATTATTCAATAGTAGCCTCCATACTCTCCTAACAAGCTGTATCTCATGACACGGCAGCGCATCCGTTGTTTGTGTTGGAAACACAGAAACACGGAGAAAATGACGATGACAACAACAACTCAGAACAGCCTCAGTGAGGCACAACCACAAAGCCGATCCTACCATTCACTGTGAAAAAAACATTTTCTGACCTTACCTTTGCTGAAGGTCTGGTAGCTCAGGTGTTGGTCTCCCATCTTTTAAAAGCTGTCGTTTTTCCTCAAAAGAAAGTTTCTTTATCGTCTCTAGTGCTGTCATCCTTCCTGTAGTTTTATCCCGCTTCTAGCTAGAGAACGTAGCAGCTGCAGCAGCCACGCCGGATCAATTCACTAATGCACTGTGAACTTACGTATAGCATTTAGCATAGCATGGCTATGTCCAAAGGTAGATCTCTACGCTGCCTTTGGACGTTAATGGTTTTCATCTTGTGGAACTGACTGCGCATGCGCAAACACATAAAAACACGCTATGGAAACAGAGGTAGAGCAGCAATGTGCTTTCGGGAGGGGGTGTGGCCTCCTCCTGCCTTACAGCGGAGTGAGACTGTGCACCGTCTCTGCTATACCAGGAAATAGCAATGTTTAGTCATCTGGACTATGAAAAGCACAAAATGCTGACACTTTCAAATGTATAGGTACTGTAGGCTATCAGAAATGGAAAAATAAATAATTTATAATTAAATTATAATTAAAACAAATAATCAAAATATCAATTCACGCTTGGATAGGCACTGCCTCCCTTGCCTACCCTGACTGCACGTCACTGATAATGGTAAATTGTGAGTGGAGGCTTTTCTCGTCAGCATGTGAATGACAATGTTTTATTGGATGAGCCTGAAAAAAAGGAGTGCATTTTTTAATTCCATTTATAAAATATAAGCTTAATACAAGCTTTTTATAACACAATATTTGCAGCCAGCCTTTAATGAAAATTGAATTAATCTTGGATTGTCTTTTAGTTTTAATTATTGTGACATCTGTGATCTTGAGATTATGTGTGTGTCATTTGTTATTTATTGGTTTGTGTGCGTTTGTGTGTGTGTGCGTGCGTGTTGTTAATTTTATGTAGATCTATGGACATAAAATTAAGGATGGGCTTTGGTGTAAAAAGACGTTTAAAAACAAATGTGGAGAAATTATTTTGAAAACTGCATAATTCATAACCTACTTGGAATAATAGCGTATGAAATATTCATCAGCTAATTACTTATCTGTGTAATCTGCTTTTGTTGTTGCATTTGGAGGCAAAAGGGCAGCGGCAGGGACTGAGGCGAGAACAAACAGTCGGATCTTTCTGCAAACACTGCAGTGTTTTTGTGTCAATGTATTATCATTGGAAATGAAAAAATGAATAGCGGTCACAAAATTACTGTCATGAAGAAAAACAAATAGTCAAACTTGATTGTTGGTACAAAAGCTACGCTCTTAAGTTCTTACTGAATATATTAGCTGCTGCCTTGACTCATCTTTTAGCTAAATACTCTGTTTTTAAAGTGAGGATTTATATGTGTAACCATACGATTTCTATAAAGATGCTGTTAATGGTAATTTACAGCCATCCAGGTCTTATTCCTACCTTGATTTAAACAGTATAGATGTATACCAATGATGTATAAAATGTGTTAAGCTCTAATAATGCGTACATCAGGCAGCATGAGCAAAGAGAAGTATGGAATTCCCTTAAGGATATATGCACTGGTTTTATGTGACATCATTAGGCTAATATTTACTATGCTAGACCTTCAGCTTTTTCTTTATTATATGTTGTCTATGGACAGTGACTATGTGGGATTAAGCATGGCCGCAAAGACTTTATTGAAAGCAGAACCAGTTAGTGGGGCTTCATGTTGGCTTCCTTTGAACGTTTCGGTTTTGACCTATTTAATCATAGTCTGAGAAAGTGGGCTTTTAGCGGGAAGAGTCAGGCTTTTTCTGTGTGATTTCCAACTTTTCTTCCTGCAGCCAGAGAGCTTTTTCTATCCACAGATCTAGGCAGGTTCCAAACTAAGCAGTGAGAAATGGTGTTTTTTGTGTCACCCCTCCTAGCACGTATTCAGTACAGTACAAGAGAAATACGTTGTTTTTTTTTTTATTTTAGCAACGGCATCAGCTGCTGAAAGTCTTTGTCAAAAGAGGTAATCATATTTGGCTGTGATACAGATATCTGCATTGTCTTGCACTAATACCGCTGATTACGCCGTTGTGTGGTGAATTGATATTGGCCACAGTATTACAATCTCATAATTGAGCAGATTTTACATCGGTCCTGCGTGCACGACGGCAGGCTAATTCCACACACTCCTCATCACAGAGCAAATGATGCTCTACCAGTGGATAGGTTTTCACAGTGTTATCCTCTTTTCTCACAAGGACAAAACCTTATTGATATAAATTACACCAAATCTGGTTTGGTTGGGATACTCAATACATCTTTTTCTTTCTTTCTTAGTTATTGGCGTGTTGCAACCAAATTGAATAGGTGCATATCGCCACCTACTGTACATGTTTTATTTCATTACTTTATACTGTGGCTGCGTCCAAATAGTCTCTCCTATCTCCTTTCCTATCCACTTTTCCTTTACTCCGTGGATGACGTCACGGGGGGGGGGGGGGGGAATGACTTCCTTAAAGGAGTTATGGAAAGGCCATCAAGTTGTCTTGACAATCAGATGCACTTCCACTCGGTGACGTAATAATCCGACGGCGGCGAAGGTTAGTGACTTCTGCCGTGGTAAAAAAAGCTACAAATTTCTGAAAATGAATGACTAAAAGCACATTTATAACATTTTCCCCTGTGCTTCCAAACTGCTTATATAATCTCAAATATCACAAGGTTTGTAAATCAAAGGAAAAGAGGCTACCAGGCTACAAGGAACAAAGGTGAAACTAAAAGAACATCACATTGAGAATGGTTGCTCACACTCACCTTCCACTCGGAAATCAACATTAATCCAAAACAGGTATGATTATATGAAATTGTTACATTTATGCAAGATATAGGCCTACATAACGTTGAAGGGATACAAATGTACAACCGCACAAAGCATTCCTAGGAGAATGAAATATGTTGAATAAAACTATGTGGCTAGAAATGTCTCTGATCCATTTTTTCTTGAACGACAGAGTGCGCTGTTCACTGTTAAAACCGGTAAAAAAAAAAAAAAAACTGGCCGTGTCGTAAGGCTCACACACCACTACGATTATTTTCTCATCCATGCTGAAATGGGTGAAAAGACCGATGTCCGTGTTGACGCCCTGACGTCATTGTCAACAAGGACGCTGATTGTATTTTGCGCCTGCATGTCACACAAAACATTCGCTGGAGTTCAATATTTACAATACTCCGGAGGAGACATGACTGGTTAGCTGACTGACTGGTTAGCTGACTGGTTAACTGGTTAGCTTACGGGTTGACTGGTTAGCTTACTGGTTGACTGGTTAGTTTACTGGTTAACTGGTTAGCTGACTGGTTGACTGGTTAGTTTACTGGTTAACTGGTTAGCTTGCTGGTTGACTGGTTAGCTTACTGGTTGACTGGTTAGCTGACTAATTGATCCGGTACTCGAGAGCAAGCAGGAAAACCACCAAAGCTAATGCGCTGAATGTATTTATACGCTTCAGCAACGAGGGCGGGTTTATGCTAATGATGGCTCCGTTACATAACGCGGCTATGACAGCTCAACAATTACATTCTAAATGGTTGAATGGCTTTTTACATGTTTTAAGGAATACATTTATGACCAATTTAATGTGTTTAGAAGAAAATGGCAGAATTTGATTTACGCGGACTTTAGGAAAAAGTGGATAGGAAAGGAGACTATTCGGACACACCCCCTGTCTTGTTGCAGCACTTTCTTTTTTTTTTCTTTCTTGTTTTTTGGTGTGTTGCAACCAACTTGAATAGTTGCATATCGCCACCTACTGTACATGTTTTATTTCATTACTTTAAATGCTTGTTTCTCCCATTCTTGCAGCACTTTCTTTTCTTTCTTAATTCCTCAATACATCTTATTAAAATGTCAGCTTTCCATACTCGGTAGTACTGCAGATTCACTGAAATTAATGAGAATCCTTTTGGATATCACGTTTTAAAGAGCTTGTTGTGTTGTGACCTGATTTTGCACTGCTGGACAACATCACCCAGCTTTGGGTGTTTGCTGTTGTATGTGCCTCTTAGTTTGATGGATATACCAAGGGATCCACACAGCTGGAGAGGAGGCTGTAAAGTAAAGGAGGGAACGAAGTGTGGTCGGCCACACGGGGTGCAGCAATTAAGCTGTTTGCTTGTTGTTAATTAAAAGCAAATTAGAGACTGTGACAAGAGTTGCTGTCGAGCCTTAATTGCAGGCAGCATGCATGCCCAACCACACCTGTTGTTGCAGTCACTAATCTTGGTCTTATTGTCTTTTTCTGTTTGCTTCAGGGACGCAGAGGAAAGGATGGGGAGCCCGGACCTCGGGGGCCACCAGTAAGTCCTACATTGTACTGTTAACAAACTAAAATAGTTAGAGGCTGTTTAATGTACTTTAATAATTATGTTTCCCCCGCCAAAAAAAACAAAAAAACAATGATGTTAAAATGGTGTTTACACTGTCTTTGCATATCGGGGAAATATTCCTATCTTTAAAAGTACTGGTACAGTGCTCGTCGGAAGTATGTATTCATATTGACATTAACAGGAGTTCCACAGTGTGGATGGGAAAATGACTGGAATTTATATATTTTCTTTTGATAGCCGGAACATTACCAAAATTTTGTCAGCTGTTCCATGACTCATTATCAACATTTCCTGAAAATGTCATCAATATCCGTTTATAACTTTTCTAGTTATTGTGTACAGACGGACAGCGTCGCACTGCATTAGCTTAGCATTAGCATTAGCTTAGCATTAGCATTAGCATAGAATAGAACACTGATGATGATATCACCATTGATGACGTCATCAGTTTTAACATTCTTGGAACATCGATGGTATCACTGTTGATGACGACATTCGTTGGAACATTCTGATTGGAACTCTGATGACATCATTGTTGATGACATCATCAGTGTTCTAAAAGACTGTTTGACAGGAGTTCCACAGTGTGGATTGGTCATTTCATAATGGTTTTAAATTGGTTTTGGAATGAACAAATGACTCCAAAATTATGGATGCACACACTCGGGTTTTTGGAAGCTGTTCAAAAAGTTTCAGGTCGATCAGACACTGCGTCGGGGAGATATGCGCTGCAGATGCACACAGATGTTTCTTGCATTATAGAGAGATTCCATTTAAAAACAGCTTCTTATGTTGAAACAAACTATGATAAATTTTGCCTCATGCAAACTGACTAAACACAATCTTCTCTTGTCATGGCACCTTTTAGTGGGTGTGATATTTCAGCCGATAAGTAAATGGTTTGTCCTTTAAGTTGATGTCTTAAAAGCAAGCTGAATGGTTCATTAAAAAAGATTGCGGCAGGTTGAAAAGCAGACCAATTATTACAGCTTGATGACTACGTGGGTCAGAACCTTTTTAAAAGTGCGTTGCTAATGTGGAGGCTCACTGAAGTAGATGGGGTCTGAAGGTTAGACCACATGGTTGGATTCAACACACATTAGTCTTGAGCTCAAATTGCTTAGAAATTGAAATAATTTGTTTTAACTAGGCATCTAATAATTTTCAGCATTTTTTTTTTTTTATTGTAAAAAAGATTTCTTCAAAAAAAATAATTTTGACATATTAGCGGCGAATTTTGTGTTTAGTATAAAGAGTACGACTTGATGTCAAATGAGCTAATCAGAGGACAGTTAAATTATAGTACCAGAAGAACTAAATTACCTAAAGATGTATTGGAATTAAAATTATTTTTGGAATTTAATTTACCAAAAATAAATGCAACATGACTTAAATTCCACTACAGCTCTGTTTATTTATTGTTTGGATTTCAGTCAGTGTCTCTTTTCTCTATCAGGTGTTCATCCTTTCATTCTGCTTTTCCTTTGTTCAGCGCTGCCCTATAATACGCTTGTGTGCTTTGCCCCCATAGACCTTCTTTATTTATTTTTCTTCACCCGGTGGCACTTGTTCTTTGTCTCTAATTGGTCATATCTGTTGTGTGACGGGGATGGGATTGTTCCCCCTTGACTCCTCTGTCTCCGCACTTTGACGCCTCTTCCTCTCTGTGGTTGCACCCCAAAAGTTTCCTTATCAACCTTAATCCACTGCACATTTAAGTGGAGTTGTCACATGGGTGTCCTGCTCCTGATCTTGTGTTCCTTTGTCCCTTGAAAAAGTTTAGAGATAACTTAGTTAATTGGGTTCTTTTTATAGTTTCCTTTGCTTCAAAGCCAGCACAATTTAAGCCTGAGTGATGGATGCAGTGGGTATGTATGTCTAGGTCAGCAGCTCTTTAAATAGAACCTTGACTTTTTAACATTTAAAATCCATTACTGGTTTACAGCAGGGTCAGTTATAATTGTAATTGTGTATTTAATTGCAATTATGGCATAATTGTAATAGCAATTTGAAAAAATATGTTGCTGTCATAATTGTAATTCAATTGTAATTGAGTTTAGATAATTAACTGTAATTTTAATTGCCATGAAAATTCTATAATAGTGTAATTTAACGCAAAAGTGGGGAACCATGTTACACTTATATGTACAGTTCTACACATACAGTATGTAGTTAACAATTATTAAAATATATTTCATATCAAGCATTCCCACGTTTCACCATTTACAAAGAATGTAAATCGAGGGGTGTACTGACACCAAAAAAGGCTCAGACACCCACACCAAAAATATTAAAACTTATATTTTTATTGATTAGGAAGTGCAACAAGGTAATTAGATGATAGATATGTATTTCTAGTGTAATTTACAGCTGATTTAGGACCCGTTATCATAAGAGATGCTAAGAGAAAGCTAACACAAGAGGAAGGTTAACTTTTATTAGGTTATTTAATTTAGGCTCAGCAATTGTGATAAATTGTAATTGACATTAGTAATTGAGAATGTAATTTTAATCAACTTTCTGAGGATAAAAATAATTGTAATTTGATTGTAATTGGAAAAAATGCTGGTCACTGTAATTGTATTTGAATTGTAATTGACCATGGGTAGTTGAAAATGTAATTTACCCAATCCCTGGTTTGTAGTCATGTTTGTAAAGCTACATAGTAGTCTTGTTTATTATAACATTTCATTAGAAATCATCAGAAGAGAGGACATAATGCAGGAAATCGATTAACCTCTTGCTTGCTTGTTGTTGTAATGCTTAGACTGTATCGATTTGTTCAAAATGTCCTCTACTGATTCAGACAGGCCATACTATTACCACGAAAACACAGCTTTCCAGGCTCAAGTCTCACTCGAGTGCCCATTTACTCCTTCAATTATGGTCTTTTTCCTTTTCTTCAGCTTTTAAAAGAATCTCAGATACTGTTTGTGTGTCTGGCCCACACATTGAATGGACTCAAACACTGTGATGCGTTACAAGGAGCCACTTCGCTCTCGTGTTGTTGAGACAAGCAGAAGCGTTTTGGTTTCATGTCGCCAACAAAAAAAAAAAAAAAATGCTTTAAACGTCCAATTATTTTTTTTTTAGGCACAATTTCTCGGTGATCAAGATGTAAGGAAGTAAAACAATCTGCTGTTTTTTAAATGCTCATCTTTAATTATCTACAATATAACTGAGTCACTGACTGTTAAACCACTCCCACAAGAGTCAGTGTACTTAAAAACTCGTAAAATTGTTGGACACAAAGTTGAAGGGGAAAAGAAAGAGAGGATGGAAAAGGTGTGACATTTCTAAATGGCACTGTCCCGATAATACCCTTTGGGAGTGCCAGATTTGCTTTCATCCTCTGGAATTGGCATTTATGAGTCACCTGTTCTGCTGAGGTAGATCTCCAGGGCAGAAATCACCTATTCAAAACACACTCCTGGGCATCACTCCCTCTCGTCCATTTGCAGCAGGGCAGCGGGTGCAGTCGAGGGAGGAGCGTATACTTAGTTTGCAAAGTCAAATCAGTGATCTCCCATTAAACAGAGAGTGTGTGAAAGATTAATAACAAAGATACATTCAGAGAGGAGCTGCAGACCACTGGGCCAAGCCAAAAGCTTTTGCATATACAAATCAGGGTTAAATTGTGAATGCCGTGTTGACAAATATGAAATGTAATGTGTAGAAGAATATTCATGGTGGTTTCTTTATGTTCTGCAGGGTCTCCCAGGAACCTCTGATGGAGTAAGTGTTCTTCAAAACGTATGTTGTGCTTCAGTGTGGTCGGTGAACATGGGTGTCCCTGAGTAAAAATACTCAGGAAATGTTAAAGATGTCTGTTTTTATCCTCTTTCGGTTAACCAAAGAGGGTTACATCAACATCTTTAAACTTTTACTGATTATTTGGAGCAACCAGAACCAGGCATTTTGATCAAAAAAGCTGCTAAATGATCTAAAAAGCTGGCTGAATGCTTTATTCCAATAGGATATTTAAATGCAAATGAAGGTGTGTGATGTCTTCAATCACATGATTTCAAGATGGTGGAATACAGGTTTTATTTTTTACAGTTAATAAAACAAATATGGTGCAAAATGATGTGTTTTGTTAGTCGTAGATTTTCTAATAAGGACAAATTCAAAGATTTTAGGCCGTATTTGTAAAACCAGTGAAGGATCCTCTTGAATAAATTGTAGTTTGCATACCTTATATGGTATAAAATATAATAAACTAAGTCTGTCAAATCCAAACTTTAAACCGTTTATGCTTTCTCCCTAAAGCCACCTGCTAATGGTGAGGGCAAATTTTCTGCTATTGTTGGAACTAAACTAAATGCAACTAAATTAGTCTGCAGTTTGAAGTCAGACAGTGCCTTACAAATATATATTTAATTATCTCCAATATGAAGGTACAAGAAAACAGCACTGTTTGTTCCAGGCTTTTACACTTATGTGGAATTTATTTTTAGGCCTGCTATTAATGAAGTGTTGGAAGTCGCCACGTTTTATTAAGAGTTTGGATTTAATTGGTTCGTAAATGATTCTGAATGGAAAAATGTATCCACGGGGTTTGAAAATGTTTACGGTAATTGTGAAAGAGCGATCACTCATTTCAGTCAATTGTACTCAGTCTTTGAACATGTTCAATAGCTGTATCCACATTGGACCTCCTGCATCGCAGCACAGCATGACTCAGTGCTCACACTTCAGGCAGACAGATGGTTATTACTTATCTCACTTTTAAAATAAAAAAAAATATATATATATATATATAAAGGACCCTCAATCAATTTTATGACGTCTGGAGGAAACAGTATTCTGAAAGTCAAACCTGGAAATATGGAAATCAACTGGGGCTCCACACAAAACGTCTCGTGGCCTATTGTGGGACAACCTTTAAATCCTCTATCGTTGTTAAGCAGGACACAACTACTAAACCTTAAAACACATTTGATCGCAATATACATCATTAACCCTAGAACACTGTCGCTAAAATTAGTAACATCATCACTATCGCCGGGTGATTTTTACCTGATAATATTAAACCCACACAAAAAAGTCATTATAATCAGAATATATCAAAATATGACATGACAAATTGGAGTTGTGCTCTTTTATTTTCAACTATGCCATGCTTAACAAAATGAAAAAAAAAAAAAAAAAAAAAAAACTATCATTGATGGACTCAAAAATATTAACCAAAATTATTGAAAAATGAGGAATGTAAGAACAAAATCATTTTAGGGAGAAAAAAAACCCCATTTCTGGCATTTTTTGATTGGATAAAAATGATCACCTGACCTCGCCATATGCATTTCCTTGGAAATCACCACTTTGTGATATGTATTTACAACTACTGAACTAAATGAAGATAGCATGGAAATTTCAGGACCACTTTTACTTACCGTACTTTATTTTTTAGATGCAGTCAGTACATAGCCTACAGGGTAATAATAACATGACACTATCATTATTGTCAGGTGAAAATCACCCGAACTTTTGTCTGTAGGAAAAGTGGGCTTTTGAAATAGGTGAACATCTACGCCTTCTAAAACATCAGAGAAAATGCTGAAGCTTCCCTGGAACTCACGATAATCTAACAAACACAATTTCATGAAAATAATGTACCGGTGTCATATACTGTTTGCATCGTACTGAGATTGTATATGCAAATGCACACTACCAGAAAATGAAATTTTGCTAATTTTGAAAAGTCAGCAAACATATGTTTTATTTGTTTACTGGATTGGGTTAGGGTTAGGTTAGGGTTATAATCCCAGTACGGAGGTAAACTCAGTACGTGACACCGGTGAATACATTTGCTCGGGTGAAAATCACCCGCCGATAGTGTTCTAGGGTTAATGGAGGCACAATAAATAAAAGAGAATTGGTTCAAATGAAAACTACAATGTTTAGGCCATTAAGAATAATTAGTCTCACAAATTAGTAGGGATGTAACAATTCACTCAACTCCCGATACGATTCGATTCACGATACTGGGTTCACGATATGATTCTCTCATGATTTATTTTACAAAATGGGACTGTAGACAAATGATGACTGAAAAATATTCCTTTATTTTTTGGGGGGGAAAAAAATATTGTCCTATATATATCCTTTTATTTTTCATTGTCAAAAAAATCCCTTGATAAACTATTCAAAACAATGCAATTTAACTAAAAATAAATATTGAATGAAATAAATGAATAATACAAATGAAGAAGAAGCCTATTCATTTAAATTCTGGTTCTATAGTAAACAATGCAAAACTGCATAATAGTTCTTTTTCTTTTTAAAAGTGCAACTGAAAATGTATTTTGTGCCTTAACAATTGGACAGTCATTTAAATGTATTTACGTCAGATATTTGTTTGGACCAGCAGAGGGCGCTGGTAACCCAGTGGTTGGTTGGCATGCAGATATCTTGCAGTGAAGAAGAGATGCTATGCTAGCAGATAGAGCTAAAAGAAAAACGTGACTTTTACAGCTATGCACGTAATATTACAGATATGTTTTGGTGCTAAAGGGGTAAGGAATCATTTATGAACATGTTTAAAAGTAGAAGGCGGCCAGAAAGAAAGTATTAGCAGATTCTGTCCGCCGCCAACACTTCTGGATAGATTAAAAAAGTGCTGCAATTCAATTTTCACAGTATCGATGTGAATCGTGATATCTATGAATCGATTTTTAACTGCCTTACGATTAATCGTTACATCCCTACAAATTAGTCATAATCAGTCTCATATAATAACTGCTATAAAACTCAAAACTTCCCCTGACAGAAATTAAAATAGCTCTGACGTGTTTGAGTTCCTTCTGCCATTACCGCTTCATTTTAATGGGTGTTTTGGTGAATAAACGAATAAATGCAGGCACATGCTGCAAGGAAAACAACACGTAAGTTGTATTCGTGTCGCAAAGATACCCTGTTGTACACAGTGCAATTGTTTGAGAAAATTGCTTGCTTGTAGCCCTGAAACATTTAGTAATATCTGCGGGTGAAAAAGGTTGTGAACAAATAGAAATGGACCAACTGTGGAGATGGGGGATAAATATATAACAAAATGATTCGAAAACTCAAAGAAAAAAAACCTTTCATGTGAAATCTCTGGTTGGTTCAGACATGCAAGGAAACATTGTTTCAGTGCTCTTAGTCACGCATTAAATGTGCATGGCAGCCTGCCTTTCCCATAAATCAGTCATGCCCCCACTTTACAGATACATCCTCCCTTCATCATTATGAATTTATGCCTTCAGTTGGATGACAAGGAAACTCATGTCCCAGAGAATCGCTGCTCAATTTAATACGCTGTAATGAAAGAAGTACAGCCGGACATTCAGAGGAATTTACACAGCCTAATATGATAAGTGAGAGGAGATAAACTAGCACACCTCCAAGAAGAATGGAGAGGAAGTGTTCTACACAGTAATACTGAAACAGCTTCAAGGAGTCTAATTACATCTCAATGCCATTCTTGTGCATTTTTTAGCTCGTACAAAATAGACACAAGTAAAGCTTTACTGGAACAACTCTGCAAAAGTACCCCCACTCACTCACTCACTCACCACAGTGTGAACAATTTAGAGTAAAAATAAGAGGTTAAAAGTAGCACCATGATGTGCTGGGGAGACCCATTGCTTACATTTTCCTTCATGTCTCCCACTGACACTTTCTAATGGGCTGACTGACTGAACACTGCAGGCATTGATGGAGAGACGCATGCAGACAGTCTTAATTGCATTTTGATTACTTCAGGTGCTTCAAAGTCAACAATTCATCCAACAAACATCCTATGGTGGAGTGGGCCCACCCATGGATGCGCCCCCCATGCATCACCATGCTCTCGTACTGTGTATTTTCCATATTCCACCTTTATGCTGGCGGTGCTGCAGCTAATCTTATTTGAAAGGTTTATTAACTTTCCACACGTTACCCTATAAAATTGATTTTGTGCAGCTGTTTTTTTTTTGTTTTGTTTTGTTTTTTTACATAGCATCTGCCTTATACAAGTTTACATTACAATTATTTTGTATTTTATTGGTGGGATTAAAAGTGGTGCACGTTTTCCTATTTTTATCTAACATTTGAACAAATCCTATAGGACAGGGGTGTCAAACTTATTTTAGTTCAAGGGACAAATACGAAGTAGTTTAATCCTAAGTGGGCTGCAGATTTTAGGTGGAAAAATGAGCAATTTCCACAATAATGTCCCCAAGTTTGTACTTTACAAGACGAATAAATCATACATAAAGTATGTAAGGCGCTAACGATATATCCAGCCAATAAGTGACAGATATCAGTCCCTGCAGTATTTTCTCTTTTAAATTTCAATTAATTTTGTGACATTTTGTGAAATAATTTCAGGAAAATGGAGTTTTTTGAATTATTTGAGATTGAAATATTTAAATCCTCCAGATATTGTGCTGTTTCAGTGAATTAGTGTATTTAGATACATCAGCTGAGATATCTACAACTGAATTATTTGGTAATTTTGAGAATAAGTTATGTCTTCTGCGGGCAGAATTGGATTGTCTAAAGCAGTGTTTCTCAAATGGGGGTACGTGTACGCCTCAGGGTACGCAATGGCACTACAGGGTGTACTAGAGAGAGAGAGAGAGAGAGGAACATTAACAAATAAAGTGCCAGTCTTGGTCCCCTTGGGACCAAGACATTACATGACATGTAATGATAAAAACTATAGAAAAAATCTATTCAAGAGCCACTAAATCAGTGTTTTTAACCTTGGGGTCGGGACCCCATGTGGGGTTGCCTGAAATTTCTGAAAAATTTAAATTTACTTTTTTAATTGTTTAATTATTATTATTATTGTTATTATTTTATTAAAACACAATCTTAAACAACAGTTTAAGATTTATTTTCACTTTGTGAAATGTAAATCTAGCTCAACTAAAATGCAGTTTAAAAAAAAAAAAAAACTGAGCTCAAACATGATCAAAAACCAATTCTAGAAAACAATGTCTTTGGTGTCGCCAGAAATCTATATCTAAAGCATATTTTGGAAGCCGATATTTGAGGCCGATATACATTTTTTTAGAGCACATTGATTATGAAAGACAATTGAAACACTCATATGATACAAATGTATGTAGTAGAAATTAAATTAAATACACCATTAGAACTCTTAACATTTATTGAACTTTAAATATACCCGTACACAACCAAAAAAAACAAAAATCATATTTTGTTACTATAATACTATGATATTATATCCTTATCCTATTATATTGGCTTTTTATTTGTAAGCCTATTGGCTTCTACTGCTCCAATGCACATGCTATTATTATTATTAGTCTTTTTTCCTTTAATGGTCCATCATTATGCTCTATAGTTGTTTAAAAATAAAAAGATTCTAAGCGAAATGCTGTAGTCGGACGAAGGGGGTACTTGGATTCAGAAATAAGATAAAAGGGGGTATTGAGTCAAAAAGGTTGGTCTAAAGCAGCAATTCTCAACTGGTGGGTTGGGACCCAAAAGTGGGTCGCGGATCTGTACTGGGTGGGTCGCGGAAAGCTGGCCCCCAAAAAAAACAAAAAATACTTAATGTCTGTCATGATGAACTTGTCTTTAATTATCTAACTATCTTTGAAAAAAAAACTACATTTTAGTTAGTTGAATTCTAAAAAAAAAAGTTGGTCGCGATTTGATGACCGTGGCAAAATGTGGGTCCCAGGGTGAGACGAGTTGAGGCCTTGAGTTTGACACATGCTGTAGGACAATGATGTTAATAAATAGTTAATTAATCACAGTATTATCAATAACACATTGTCAGCGCTCGCTATGTATTTATGTTTTTATCACAGGTTTGTGACAAACTCTTAACAGATCACCACAACCACAACAAAATCCAGCTGCCTGGAGTCACCATGTGTTTGATAAGGCTGAACAAAATTCAATTAGAGCTGGAAATGAGAGCTGCACATAGTTCCTCCTCCTCCTCCTCCTCCTCACTTCAAGTAATAATAAGACAACCCATCTGTTCATACATGACAGCAGTAGGCTGACTTAATAATGCCTCTAGTTTTAATTTAGATGGAAAAAAACAGTAGCGATACGTCGTCTACCAAGTGAAAGGCGCTATAGTGAGGGGCTAAAGCTGAATGTCACTTACTGTATGTTGTACTGTACGTGTGCTGCTTAGGAAGGTTGAAGACATGCTGCGACCTCTCTCCAGTGTCACTGCGTCTCCTATTGTGACAGAACGGAGCATCTCTGCTTCTCTTCATATGTCAGCACAACAACAGCAACCCTTTAACAGCCCTTTGTCTTTCCCTTTCTGTGACTGCTTTTCAAGGTTGGGGTCAATTACATTTTCTAATTACAATTACGTCTTTCATTACCAAATTTGAATTACAACTCAATTCCGATTACCATGACATCCAGTTACAATTAAAACTACAATACTTATTTTTCCCCTAAAGGTCAATTGCAATTACAATTAATCACCATTCATGGGCCTAAAATACATAACCCCATAAAACTTAACCTTCCTTTTGTGTTAGCTTCCTGTTAGCATCTCTTGTGATAATGGATCAGTTTTGACCCATGTCTTAAATAAGCTGTAAAATATACACAAAAAAATATATATTCATCATCCACTTTGTTTCTCATCTCTTGGTTACCTTCTTTATCCATGAAAATATTGGTATTTATTGATATTTTTGGTGTGGGATTCTTAGCCTTTTTTGTGTGAGTTTAGCCCTTGATTTATTTATTTGTTTTTTTTTTTTTAATGGTAAAATGATCCTCAAGAGAACTGACGGGTAAACTTGATATGAAACATATTTGATTAATTGTTAACTAATAACTGGTGACCAAGGTTTACGTTTAATTACATTGTAAATGACAGTTTTTATATAATATTTATATATATATATAAATATTTATTTGAACTCAGTTACAATTCGTTTACGATTCCAACAGCAACAGATTTTTTTAAATTACAATTATTTTAATTGTGCCATAATTGTAATTAATTATAAATTACGCCATTGCAAATTTTAAATAACCCCAACCCTGCTGCTTTTGCTGGAATTAAGCTTCATGTTGAGATCTAGTTGGTCGGTTGCATATGATCTATTTTTGGTTGAATAATTTAATACAGAAATTTAAGTATTAATGGTCATTAATGGTGTAAATTGTGTTCCTTTTCACTGAGGGCTAAGGAAACCCAGGTGAAGCTCAGCCGTAGTCATAAAGTGCCATCTATTGGCAGACAGAAGAACATTTCAACAAGAGAACATAGGCACGTACTGCATTGCCACAGAAGCTCAAGGTTTTCATTATCCTTTAATGCTCACATGATGCTGCTTTCTAATAACGTCCTTTTTGTTTTTTGTTTTTTTTTACTTTTGTTATAACATAATTACAAACTCCCTTTAGTCTTACTTTACACTGTAGAGTTTTTCACCTCCTGCGACTAAGTTTGTGTGTCACATCTTTCTGTCTTTTTGCTGCACCTTCTCCATCAGTCACTGTCAATGATGAGCTCTGTTCTCATACAGGTGGAGAGGGATGAGCCTCGGGTCCCGGGGGAGAAAGGGGAGAGAGGAGAACCGGTACGTATCTTTCCTGCACTGACATTTACAATGCTGCCTTGTTATTGAGTCATTAACCAAGGCCTCTTCCCACAGGGTCAGCCAGGTACTGAGGGGATGAAAGGACAAAAAGTAAGTCCCATCACTGTCAAGTGTCACATGTGATGATTCCGTGTGTTGTAGCTGAGCTGAGACTCAGTGAAAGAGTGTGAGGATGCTGGAATCAAAACAACAGTGCTTATATGAAACCTTTTAACTTTTTGACTGACTGTGTTTTGCATTGTAACTAATGTATGCACCTATATTTGAAACTGCTTCCTTTCTACTTTTGTAATATTATAACTTTCTAATTACTTTTAGAAAGTGTCTATTTGTATGGTTGCCTTACAGACAAGCCCCGGTGCTATTGGTACGATTACCGAAGTACAAGTACGCAGCGTCTTAGGGTTAGGGTTAAGTTTAGGGTTAGGTTTAGGTTAAGGTTTATTGTTTATTGGACTCGATGAAACCCCCTGAACAGTCCTCGGGCCATTTAGTTTGGAATTGGGAATCAAAGGCAAGGCACTGGCTAATGCATTTTACCACACCGTACACATTCATCAGAGAGGTTTGTGGAAGTGGATCAGTATGGAGTGTGTGCAGAGTGTGGTTTATATGGGGCCCAGTAGTGGGTAGACTCGAAACCATCGGCCACCACCATGTCTGCTTGACAAGCCCTGGAAACAGGCTATGTGAAGGCAATGGGGATGGGTATGGGGTGTTTAGGGTTAGGTTTAGGTTTATTGTTTATGGGACTCGATGAAACCCCCTGAACAGTCCTCAGACCATTCAGTTTGGAATAGGAAATGAAAGGCAAGGCACGGGCCGGCGCATGTCGTCCGCACCCCACCAAACCGTGCACATTCATCAGAAAAGTTTGTGGAAGTGGATCAGTAGAGTGTTTGTCGAGTGCGGTTCATATGGGGCCCGGTTTGGGTTAGGGTTAGGTTTTAACCCAATATGGCAACAATTTTTAGGGTTAGGTCTAGGGTAAGATTTAGTCTTAGTCACGCAACCTAAACTGGCCAATGACTGACCTATCATGTGACCTAAACTGACCAAATAGGGGCGCTGCATACGGATAGAATGTCAGTATATTGATATGGCAACCGTACAGATAGCCACTGCCTTATTTGAATCAATTATTTATTTTATTTTTTATTATATTATTTATTCCGTATTCTATGTGGAGTAAGGCAGGACACATTCAACTCTATAATGAACAACTGACAAAACAAGCATGATGGACATCATTAATGGCTTTGATTACAAAACTTAAACTCTCATTTTTGTTAATTATTCCACTAACTTTATTTGTCTTCTTTTTAAATCATGTGTTAAAGTTTCATTTATTCAGATAACGTTTTTTTTTTAGGAAATTTACTTTGATACCCTGATCAAGTCTTCTTCAATCGCAGACGCCTCTGAAGAAGACTGGCAGTTGACAGGAGATCAAAATAAATTTCTTGTTAATGAAGCATTGGACATCACATGTCCTTCTGATCCCCAGGATGACTTTAGAGCTTTTGAATTTTACATTAAATGCAATAATGGCCGCATTTGCATCATCGTGTGAAGAATTAAAAAAATGAATTTTAATTCAGCATTAATAAATGCTGAGTTAAACCATCAGTGGCTATTCTCCTGTCAGTCCCAAGGTGTGAACTAAACAGCTTCACACTGATTAATTATCCCAAACACCTCAAACTGATTTTTTTGTTGTGTGTATAACTCAAACCATTTCTGCACCATTTTACTACGTAGAAGAGCACATTATCTACATCAAACAGGTGTCAGCCGTCACAGACTACGTTTTCATGGAAGGTTGTACATGTGTAGGTGGTAAATGTCAAACCATCATCCTTGCCTTACCCGGCCTTGATTTCTTCCCACAATACATGCTGTTGCCATGTGTTCTCCGCACATTCACTCACAAGCCATGATGTCAAAGAGGAAACGTATCTATCAGACAACCGCACCCTTAGTTCCTGTGCTCATGTTTGCTTTTGACAGTTGACACGTGGTATCTGCATCACATACAAGATCTGTATCCATCAGTAGCCTACACAGCATACACTGTCATCTGACTTACACTTAAAATCGGACATCACCAGTTTATAATTGTATTCATGCTGGCCCATTTTTGTGCATCGGTATTATATATTGAATATTATATTTCCAATAGTTTTTTTGGATTACTGCCAAAAATATTTATTTTCGTGGATGTTTGGTGTTACCATTGGTTACCATTTGCTGACCTGCCACTAGGGGAAAATAAAAAAAAATGCCTTGATTCTGGGCGAGTAGTAAAGACACACCCCAGTCACTGCAGCCCCGCCCACACGGCACTGCACAATTCTGCATGGAGCTGTCAATCAATGCTTACTGAGGGCTGTGAGAGGAGGAAACCAGTCTCTTCTTCCATCTTTTATGGGAGAGGCGGGGTCAAAAAGATGTCACTGATCTAATCTAATCTCAGCCAATAGCAAAATTCAATTGCAATACTTGGCATTCAACCCATAGAGGGCTGTCACTCTGACATTTTACAACTAATACTTTGACTAAAATGTAAAGAGTGAGACTAGGACCAATAAACTACATTACTTCATTCCTAATCCTATATTCATGTTTTCAGCAGAAAAAAAGTGGTTTTAGTGTGTGCGTACTTACAATTTAAAGACTCAAAAACTCTAAACTCCACTCAACTCAACCTTTATTTATAAAGCACATTTAAAACAACCAGAGTTGACCAAAGTGCTGTACAGATTACAATGTTCAAGAGCAGAACAAAGTACAGAAACACAGAGACAATAGATTAAAACAAATTAAAACTTTGAAAAAAAGTAAATATATATAGTAAATATGTAAGAATGACTTCCCTCTATGAGTTACAATCAAATTTGCTATTAGCTGAGAACGGAGGTTTGTGACGTTTTGGTGGCTTCTTACGTCACTTTTGGCCCCGCCCCTTCTACAAACCTAGCACCTGTAAAGACTTTACACTGGCTCCAAGTCAGCCTCAGAATAGACTTTAAAGTTCTGCTGCTGGTGTATAAATCTGTGAATGGGTTTGGTCCAGAATACATCAGTGACATGTTAGTCAGGTATGAACCCAGCAGGTCTCTCAGATCTATGGACACAGGTCAGATAGTGGAGCCCAGAGCTCACAGTAAACATGGTGATGCTGCTTTTAGTTGTTATGCTGCAAAGAAGTGGAACAAAGTGCCAGCAGAGCTGAAGTCAGCATCCAATGTGAACATTTTTAAATCAAAGTTAAAGGCACTTTTTTTCTCTACTGCGTATGATTGAGAAAGAGATTGTTGGTCATGTTGTTGATGTCATGATGATTTTACTGATGATTTTAATTGATTTTACGGATGATTTTAATTGATTTTACTGATGTTTTTAAATGTTCTTATTGATTTTAAACAATTGAATGTTTTATCATGTAAAGCACATTGAGTTGCCTTGAGTATGAAATGCGCTATACAAATAAATTTGCCTTGCCTTGCCTGTGGACTCTGTAATCTGATGTGAGAAGGTTGAATTTAGACACTTGTGAATAGAGAAGTATAGTAAGTGTTCATTAGCTAGTTAGCATCGCATAGATTGTTCTTTGGAGATTTCATAGTCCAGACTGGGCGTGTCTTAACTGCTCCCATAATCAAAGCATTTTTTAAATTTCCAGCCCAGACGCACGTCAGCCAAAACTTTGAGGTTTAGTTACTTTTTAATTAGTTTTTGCAATAATATTAGAAGTGGAAAATTGCCCTTGATTAAGATGTTTTGCCTTCAGCAGCTCAAGAAGGCTTCAGTCGGTACATACAGTTTGTAGTCAACAATTAACAATCGTCTCTATGAGAATGCAAGCTGAAATCGACTGCAGGGCTCCTTGTATCACACTATTTCAGTTCTCGCAGAAGGATACATTGGACAAACCTTCTTAAAAAGGCATGAATGATAGTAATAAGTTATAAAGCAATCAATGATATCGCTGTATTTCATGCCAAACTTAAACGCTAATCTAATGCAGGCCATGGCGCGGGAAAATGCTGAAGGAAATATACAATCGGGAGAATAAATCCTATACAAACGAGACAACCCACTATCAGTACACAATTTTGTGCCAAGTGGCACTTACAAAAATCTAATTTTGACATAAATGTGACACAATAATGAATGCGGGGCAAACATCAATGCATTATTAGATTTATCCGATTTATTGAATCCATGAATGTTTGTATCAAACAGCATGGCAACCTTTTTTTGAAAAGCTGTCAGAGCATTTCAAGAACTTTCCAGAAGTCAAAGTCAGCAGAAATCAGCCTCTTTTAGAGATGCTCAGCCAAAATCTGGTGCTTGTGCACCATATTTAAAAACAAACAGAAAATGTTATTGCAATTTTAAAAACGTGCATGTCTGCAAACAATGTTTCAGGGCAATACATCAAACCTAAATGTTTATATCCTGTTAACTGTGGCGCTCTTACTGACGCCGTTGTCCCTGGAGACAATTTACAGACAAACTTCATGGCTTGAATAACTAAACCACTGTTGTGTTCAAACTATTTGGATTTTGTTCCATGAATACTCTGATATTCAATCTGGTTAGAGTTTTGAAACATTTAAAAGCATATTTTAAAGACCTGTGAAGGTGAGGTAAATTACAGAATATAATTAGTGCTTTGAAGCCATAGCGTTCCATATATAAGGATGTGAGCACAAACGTTCAGATGTATCAATATTACATTGAAAAGGAAACTCCAGCATGAAATACTGGCCAATTAGGAGCGCCCCTATGGTTCCCGTTGCACACGTTACATGTTGGATTCTGCTTAACATGCTAACAACATTCAGCAGGATGAATGTTAAAATGTGTCATATCTGTGTGCTTTAAGTGGAATTATTCATTGTTCTATATCCACTTTTTATATACTGAATTCAAGTCTTTATCCGTACTGTATTTAAGGGCTGTTGGCTGTTTCTTTTATCTACTTTTTATGTCTGTTTTACAACATTTTTATGTTGACATGATATTTTATGATGCTTTTTCAGGGTGATATAGGTCCTCCTGGTCCTCCTGGTCCTGTAAGTACAATTTAGTATTTTAGTACTTACACTATCATGTATTTTTATACAACAATAACTGTTAAACGAAAGGGGAAATATTTTTTTTTTCTATTAAAAAATCCATAACGATTGGAAAATTCTGATGCTCCGTACATATTTTCGTTTTTTTTAATTCATTTAAGAGACCATGAAGCAAGAATGAATCCAGGTGCAGTGTTGACTTTAGCTGTCACACCTTCACCACCATGGTGGCATGTCATCCTTTAACCAATTTGCATTCTTTGACAGGCCTGCGGAATTGGCCTGCCTTCATAATTTGTCACTTTTGTGTGTAAACAGTGGCTCACTGTTGATAGAAGGGGGTCGGACAAGGAAAGTGTGTTTTAACAGATGAGATTAGTTGTCTGGGAATTTTCTACAAAAAGCGTCTTTATAATATAAGGTAAAACAGTCGTTAATGATGACCGATGTCTTTCCTGTCTGCTAAGCTTTACACTGCAGAAAATGAAATCTTAAGGTAAAAACTGTTAAATTAATGCAACACATGCTTATATTTTGCCTGATTCTATATTTATTCTGACTAATTCTTTTTTTCTGTAAATGTACTTACTTCATGATCGCTTTACTCGTTTTGAAAAATCTTGGAAAGACGAATATTCCTGTTCTGTTGGCAGATCATTTTGGTTATTTTAAGTAATATGTGTAATAATAATACAGTTTTCCAGTGTAAATGGCTTAAACTTGTAAAATAACTTCACGAGTTTTTAATTGCATTCTACAAATAATCTTTGTTCGTGGGTAACCCTGCCGTGGCTTGTATGTTTGAAATGTAGATTTTAAAAAATAAGAAGGTGTGACTCATGGCTGACGTCTGCTGTGCGCTGAAGGTGACAGGTTGTGGGTGGCGTTGATTTGATGAACTCATTGCTTAGACATTTTCAAAGTCTGAAATAGAAAAATGAATCTGCGAGGTTAGATCTGATGACTCCAAGGACACACTGCAACATTTTGTGCTCATTAAAAAGGTAAAAGTCTACAAAATAAAACACAATAATGGTTATTTCGTTACAAAAAATTTTTTTTAATTTTTTAATATTTCGACTCCTATAATGGGTTTTGTTCTAAAGATCTGCTGCCTATTGAACTTCTGAAGGCTTGGAATGAAATTTGATGTCTTTCATTCTCCTTATTGTCTTTTGCTTGTTAATAAGCAATTCATATTGAAATTAGACAACTTAATTCTAGAGGGGAACAAATATCGCTCTTGCTCCACTGGTTTCACTGATCCTGTCAAACTAACAAAAAGTCTATTTGTTCAACAAGAATACTTATTATTAGCACTTTTAGTTGCAGTTTCAAACATAGTGGTTTTGCAATGTAATTGTACATCAAGGGTATGTTTTTCCCCATTTCTGCAGGGAAAGGAAGAAAAGCAAAATATGTCTCTGAACTGGAATACTCAGCTGTGTTCATGGTTGTGTAGCGAGGTGTTGTTCTCCCTGGATATAGGAAGTTGTGTACTTACTTTCATACACTGGCAAAGGAATTGAAACATTAGTCATTTGATGAATGAGGCTGTTTGAATATTTAGTACGACTAGTCTGTGTCTGCGCTCTGTGCTTTCCCATGGCAGATCATTTTGTCAGTTAAGCATTGATTTCCCTTACACAGCAGAAGTGAGGGTTCAGATCATTACCCTTCCCTTCGTAAACCTCCTCGTGCCTGTGTTTATTAGTGACAGGGAGGAGCAGTGAGCCCACAGGCATGCACAGCCATCACGTCCTCCAATGCTTTTAAAGTGTTAAAACAGTATTTGTGGTCCTGGGACTCCACTGTGAAGCTTTATAATGGAGTTTTACAATCTACTAAGCTAAACCTGTTATTCCAAGTTTTTTGTTGAGTTTGTGGTTTCAGGAATGCTGGGAGCGCTGGAGCCTGTAACAGCTGACTTAGTGGTTAAAGCAGTCTGAACAAGATGCTAGTGCATCACTGAGTTAACTTAGGAAGACAGCAAGTGGAGGAAATAAAGTGTCTGAAGTGAAGGTAAAAAGGAGCAGGATATCGACAGCAGTGTCGGCAGTGATGCAAGCTTTTAACTGCTTCCTTGTGGTGGAAAAACAGCAAAGGCAGAAGGTCGAAGCTCACGCTTTAAATGCTCAATCTGACCCTCACTCATGCACATGAGCTCTGAGTAACCACCAAAAACAACAAAATCGCAAGTTAAAGCTAATTCGTTTCCTCTTTAAAGGAAGAGTGCAACCCTTCAACAGGAAGTCAGAGGAAGTAACATTGGTACTATAATCAAAAAACAGCACACCCTTTCAAAATATAAGCAACAGACGTGTTAAGTATCTTGTTCTAATTAGGGGTGGGAATTTCTGGGTACCTCACGACACGATACGCGATACAAATCTCACGATAACGATTATCTCACGATATGACGATACTGCGATTATCAATATATTGGTCAGAAATCATTCTACGAATATTTATGACACAATAAGAAAGAAGATTAAGTGAAAAAATACAGTTTTTATTTTATATCTCTGAAAGACAATAAATTGAAAAAGTGTCCTATGAACAGTGACAGTATTTTAGTGCAACATTTCTGTAAATAAGTGTCAACATAGCAATGTAAATGAATAAGTATCTCTAATAGTGCTTTCTGTAAACAAAAAATAGGGTCTTTCTTACCAGTGACACCATTATAGTGCAATATTCCAGTAAACAATATATTGGTTCCTTCAACAAACATTGACAAAATTTCTGTGAAGACCTACCTGCACATTTTGTGAAAAAGTGAAAAAACAGAAAGGGTTTTGAAAATAATAAAACAAATGTTAAATCCAAAAAATAATCGATGGTGAGAAAAAAATAGCGATATATGGTCGTATCGAGGGATTGTCACACTCCTAGTTCTAAGTCATAGATTGCTCCTCCCTGGCCTCCTATTTCATAAAGTGTCAGACCACGTTGGGGATGAAATACAGGGTAAACATGATACAATCAGCCTGATGGCATTTCAGTGTCTATTGCAGCTAAATAGACCAAACACAAAGCATTAGGCCTACTTTGAAACCTTTAATCCTTTACTCCTGCTGGTTTTGTGCATACATACCAAAAAGTTTTTATTTCAACACTGAGACATTTCAAGTGTGTTTTTTTTTTTGTGAAAGTGAAACATAAACAGCTGAATAGTGAGGAAATGCTTACAAATGACCATTGATTGACCAATGAATAGAGCAGATTTTTCAGTGAAGGTTGATTCTTTCATTAAAAAAGAGAAAGAAACAGCTCTGTTGAGCAATATACCTTGTTTTTTTTTTTTCCTGTGATGATTGACCCCTACCCAGTCTCTTCTTTTTAAAGACAAATTAAAAACCTCAGATTGAATCTCTTCTATTGAAGCGAGAGCTCACACCGCGAGTGAATCAAGGAAGCGGATTCATTTTGCCTGTCAGAAAAATGATGTGGAACTTTTATTGTTATCAAAGTGATAGTTCAGTGAGTTCAGTTGACGCTGAGGTGTTATTTTTACTCTCACTAATTAGTAGATGAGTTGGGACCATTAAGGAAACTGACTCTCTTTCACCGCCTCTAGGTGATGACAGCTCATGGATTGAGACAGCTCTCTGGAACTGTAAGTTTACAAGTTGAATTGTGTTTAAAGGGAGGCTTTGTTTTCCTCAATGACTGCACTGTTTAATTTGATGTGTTTTCTCCTGTGTTAAAGGATGACATGAAGGACACAACCATGAAAGGAGAGAAGGGAGATAAGGTAACTATATTGATCTCATTATAAAGGAAAATCACATTTAAAGGGGACTTTTTCTTCCATTTGACCACACCACAGTGAAAGTTATTCCCTGTGGTTTTTTTTTTTTGAACAACCCTGCAAGCAGATTTGTCATTGTAAGAACTAAGCTGCACCTAAAGGGGTGTTTGATTTAATCCTTGTTCTGTGTCGAGAAGATATGGTAAAACACTGAACAATTAGAGTTTGGACCTCAGAACAACTGGTGCATGTACTTGAGGCGAGTCAATTACGTGAGCTTCTGATTCCGCTAACGAACTTACATCAAAAGTGTTCTGCTAAACAGAAGAGAAAAATAGAAGCAAGTTACAAAAACGGGTCACCAGCCTGATCCAGCATTAGCCTAGACATACATTTAGTTGTTCACAGGGCTTTGTCTGCCGGTGTGGAAAAAAACCACAAATCATAAAAGTGCCTGTTTTGATTAAAGTCACATTGAAAAGATCTTTGTGTGAGATGAAGTGACAAATTATGCAGCAGATTCGCGGGTAACAAACTGTGAAATATTAACTGTTCAGGTGCCTGCATTCCTTAGTAGTTCACACACTAGATTGACTTCAAAGAAGAAGAAACAAAATAATGCCATATTTGAATGTTTAAATTGCGAGGGAAAATTGGCTTTACATGAGAAAACTGCTCATTTGTATTTTCCTGTGTGCTGAATGCCTGAGGAAGACTCGCAATCTAACTTTGCTTCTAATAGAGCAATACAGCCCTGAGTTCTACACATACTGTCAGATGGGCCATTACTTTAGTGATTAATATAATCTAAAGGTTTCGCTAATCTTTAGAGACTACTGGGTCAATAACCCTTCCTCAATAGAAAAGACTTTTAAACAATCAAGAGACTCAACACAGTGGGTGGATGGATGGTTAGATGGATGGATGGATGGATGATGGATTTATGTATGTATGTATGGATGGGTGGTTGGATGATGGATTTATGGATGGATGGATGGTTGGATGATGGATGGATGGATGGATGGATGGATTTATGTATGTATGTATGGATGGATGGTTGGATGATGGATTTATGAATGGATGGATGGATGGATGATGGATTTATGAATGGATGGATGGATGGATGATGGATTTATGAATGGATGGATGGATGGGTGGGTGGATGTCTGTCTGTCTGTCTTTATGGATGGATGGATGGATGGATGGGTGTCTGTCTGTCTGTCTGTCTGTCTTTATTTATGGATGGATGGGTGGGTGTCTGTCTGTCTGTCTGTCTGTCTGTCTGTCTGTCTGTCTGTCTGAGAAAGAGAGAGAAAGATGAAGTGATGCATTTAATTTGTCCTCAGATTCTCATCTTTTTATATTTTTATTGACCTTTGTTTTACCAGATCAAGGTCAGGTGAGAACAGGGTTGGTGTCAATTATAATTGTAATTGTAATTGTGTAATTAATAATTAATTACAGTTATGATGTAAATGTAATTGAATAAATGTGTTGCTCTTGTAATCACAATTGAGCTGTAATTGAGTTCAGATAATTGACTTTGTAATTGTAATTGGTATGGAAATTCTATAAAATCTGTCAACAGTTTAAACGCAAACCTGGGGAACCATTGTACAGTTCTATGGCTTACACAAACATGGTTAACAATTATTAAAATATGTTTTACATCAACTTTTCCCACTACCTATCAGTTGTCTTGAGGAGCATTTTACCATTTAAAATGTATTTTGAAATCAAGTGGTATACTGACACAAAATATATTCAAGGATAAGGAAGCCTAACAAGGTATCCAAGAGATGAAAAACAAATTGCATGAATAATATGTTTTTTTTGTGTATTTTACAGCTGATTTAAGACATAAGTTAAAACTGACCCATTAAAAGAGATGCTAAGTTTCATGGAGTTAAGTGTGGTTAATTCTAAGTGAACTTTAATTGTAACTGACTTTCAGGGGAAAAATGAAAAAAAATGCTGGTCAATGTAATTGTAATTGAGTTGTAATTGAACATGGATAATGGATGATGTAGCAGGAACAACGGTGACAGATAACTGTTTCCAGCAGATGTCAGGATGAAGGCACTGAGTTTTCGTTTCTGTCGTAAATGGATCAGAACTACATATTTTATCACTTAGCAATGATCACAGCACATGGTCAAAGGAGATTATAGAATGTACTTTCATCTCAATCTGACTGAAATCCTTCTTTTGATCAAGAGCAAACAAAACAGAGACAGAAAAAGTATGTACCGGTACAAAAGATGATTTGAAATTGATGATTTGCCGTCTGAGTAGCGCTAACCTTTGAAATATCCTGCAAAACTCTCTCTGTTTAAAGAAATATTTACTAAATAGAAGAAGGCATCATTCAGTTAGAGGTATGTGAGATATGAAAGCTAAGTGTTCGGGCCTAAACTATATGCACATGCTGAGAATAAATAACCAAGATTTTTTTTTTTAAATCTGAAAAAAGCCAGTTTTGCAGAAGTCCTTGGTGATTTTTTTTATTTAATTAACTTTACAGGCTTACACAGCAAAATATGTCTTCTATAACTATTTCTTTTATGTTATTGTGTTTCTGCAGGGAGAGACTGGAAGTCAAGGACCTCAAGGAATTAAGGTTACTTTCCAAGAACTTATCCGTACTGCTAAAACTCAAGTCTTCATCAACGTGCACTGTGTGCTTTATGTTGCCCTTCCTATGCAACAATAACAGTAGTTCGTTAGAAAAGAGGTTGTGTTGAGTTTTTTGTTTCTTCTTATTTATAGCACAACCTTGGTAAGAAAGTGGCCCTGCAGCGTGCCACGTCTCGGCTTCTTATCAGACAGCTTTAAAACTGGAGTGACACTTGGAGAATAATTCATTCTCTAGTTTCAACTGGAGCTAACCCTCACATTTCTCTGATTTTCATGCCTCGCTACACCTATGCAAACCTTCTTAAAGTTTCACTGTACCCTAAGTTCAAAAACAAAGCCAATACTCGTGACAGCACTTCTCCCAGCAGATACGCAAATCTCAAGATGCTTTTGTCTACTTTTTCTTGCCTCTCCTGTATTTCTCATGCACTATTCTCTGGTGACCAATTAGGGAAGCATGGGGCCTCCAGGATTAAAGGGGGATCAAGGACAAGAGGTGAGTATTTTGTGCCACTTTCAGGTGATTTTAGGATGATGCCTAAAAAGACTGTTCAATATACCATAAAGAAGACATAGTGAGGGCTATAAATGATTAGTACTATTAGCTACATCATGAATATGTTACTACGATACTAAATTGTTCTTTAAAAAACACATTTTATAAATGATAAACTATTACCTGCACATTATAGTCTGTATTATTGTAAAGCATGTTTTCAGTTCCACAGTTTGATCTGTTTTTTTTTGTGTCACTAAACCAAAATGTTCTCCTTTTTAATAATATATCATGTATTTGTGATTCAAATTAATAACACTCAAAATATTATGGGAGCACCAAACATGACATGGTAAGAAAATTAAAATGTGACCACACATTAGCTATGACGTGTGCACAAAACACTAACGCACGACCATGAAATGCTTATTTGTAGAAGTTACTTGTTCTAACACATTTTAAACCCATTGTGTTCGCATTGTGTTTTTGCAACTTACAATAATGCATAATGTGATGAAACAATGAACATGTGTATAATAATTCTCTTTTTAAAAGAATAAAAAAAAACGATGTATTTTCTCTGTATTACCATTCAGTCAATGGAGCATAAATCAAAACTTACCTCTATATATAAACATTAGGAATTATAATTGTTTTAATTATGATACCTTTGGAGCTATGTTGGCATGTTTTGTATTAGGTGGAGGATCTAGTGAGGTTAGGTAGGGTTAGGGTAACAAACGACACTTAATGACAGCCTTTATGACACCTTATTTTTGCTAATGTCGTCAATGGTGTCATGTCGTAATAATGACAGCGTATTGTCAGTGATGTATAAAACTTCAAGTGTTACCCATTTATTTAAAGCTTTTTTTTAACCAGGAGGTCCTGATGAGATTAAAGGTCCATATCATGCTATTTTTCACCCATCTCCATTTGCTCTAAGAACATCAAAAACATAGTATTTGAGGTTTATTTTCCTAAACTCCAGAGTTTTAGCCTCTGAAAAGTCACTTTCTGAGCAACTCCACACAAACAGGCTGATTTGCGGCCTACTTATGCATATTCATGAGTGGGTGTGTCTATAGATGGGACACTGACTTCCTCCTCCCCGCACTGTGACGTAGGGCCAGAGGACGGCCCGCCCTCCTCCCACCCACACCGTAGCCGAGCTCATGCTGCTTTATAAACACGAGACAGAGCGTGAGGGCGGGGCGTTCGTCGGTACATACACAGACTGTAGAAAATACATACATAGCACTGCGCGAAGGACGCTGAAATGCTAACGCATCTGTTTACATGCTATCACGGCAGAGAGCTTCCTGGAGGCGCGGCTTCTCCAGCTCAGTGCCAAGTCAAATTCATCATCAAAGTGGGAACGCGTCATCAAATTAGAGCGAGGTGTTTGTGCTCATCCTGCATTAAGAAAGGAGCAAATCACCCTCTACCAATTGAGGGAATCAATGAAAAAACACTTTGGGCATGTGTATGAAGCCCTAATAGCACTTTATGATCTTTAAAGCACAGAAAAGTAGATTTAGCTTAACATGGGCCCTTTAACAATATCCTTTTCAAGGTAGATCTGGAGTCATGGAGTGAAAAGAGGCATGTCTCTGTAAAATACATAAAAACAACTTCACTAAAATTACACAATGGCCATATTATAAGCGTTTACACAGTGCTGCTTGTTTCAATGAGTTTTACGCTCATGATGTAGTTCCCAGCATGCTGTAATTGACATTAAACTAACCATAGCTATTAAAGAAGCCAGCAGGAGCAGCACTTAGGAAACACCAAGATATGAAACGCGGTGCTTTATAAAGCAACATTGGCTCCATAGGCTATGAATGTAGCAAATGACCTTCGTGTATTGTTTGTTTTTCCTCTCTACATGTTTACAGGGTAAGCAAGGCATGCTTGGACCTGCTGGACTTCCAGGACTCCCAGTAAGTCCCGTAGTCTTGCACTAAACACCAGCGATTCATATCGAGCCCACGTCTCTCTCATTGCCTTCTCCTTCACCTTGCCACATCCTCTACGCTCCTCACTCTGTCTGCCAGAATGAAAGTCAGATAAATACCATAGATAAACCTCAGCATAAAGATATAGAAAGGAAGTGGAGGGAAAAAGTCTTACACAGACGATCAGTGATCAAATTTAAGAATTAATTAGTGGAAAGAGGCAAATGTGAGCGCTGTATGCCAGGAACAGAGGCAGGGGCCCAATCTGTTCTCCACACCTGCTTCAGTAATGAGCATCTGTCTTTATTCAAAAGCAGGGAGGGAAAAGAGGCATTTCATAAATCCTGGCTAAGGGAAATTATGTTGGAACGCAGCAGCCCGCTGAAGCAGTGAGGAGGAGGAGATAAATGTGTGTAAGAAGATGAAGGCCCGGTGATAGATGTGTCTCTATTCACCACTATTTACAGGGCTCGCTGGGGGACCCAGGGGTGCCAGGGAGAGATGGCCTGAAAGGAGAAAAGGTAAACCTCAAATCAAGATCTCGCCTCTATGAAGAAATATGACGCCATGATGTTTTATCACAGGCTGAGACAACTTTTGTAGACACCGTTTGACGACTCACCCGCTATGCTCATCCTCAGCCATGTTTCAATGTTCGCTTCTGGCTCTTGATGCCTCCCACTACTGCGCTTTTTTTTTTTTTTTATTGTACACAAAACCTTCGGCTTTGCAGTCAAGCTCCAAACTGCTACTCAAGTGTGACACATCGGATGAGTTTGTCAGAATAAATTGTTCTATGTAGCCATTATCACCCGCTTTAATCACCCTGTTATTAACTACAGCAGTGCTATTCAAACTTGGTTTAGGGAGCTTTAATCCTAAAAACAAATTAAGGTGTATTATGTAGAATGAAAAGGGCAGCATTTGAAGAAAATTACCTTAGCTTTAAACAAATTTAAAAAAATCACCACTCAGAAAATTACAAAAAAAAAAAGTCATTCACCTGTATTATGTACAGTATTTTGCTCATAAGCTCCTGCCAATGGTTCAGTGAACATAATTGGAGGAATATTTTATCAATTAACTTACATTTTAGCACATCTTCATCTGGTAGATTTAGACTTTCATTAAAAATTGTTACCTTTCATCATAAAAGCTTAATTTCATTACCTCTGGGATCAGTAATATTCATTATAAAAGTAATTGTAGAGAGCCTTTCCACTGGCTCCCAGTCAGCCTCAGGATAGACTTTAACGTTGTGCTGCTGGCGTATGAATCTCTGGTTTGATCCAGAATTAATCGGTGAGATGTTAGTCAGGTATGAACCCAACAGGTCTCTCAGATCTATGGACACAGGTCATATAGTGGAGCCCAGAGTTCACAGCAAACATGCTTTTAGTTGCTATGCTGTGAAGAAGTGGAACAAACTGCCAGCGAGGCTGTGGTCAGCATCCGATGTAAACATTTTTAAATCCAAGTTAAAGGTACTCCTTATCTCTACTGCCTATGAATGAGAGGAATATTTCAAGCTCTTTTTTAAATTGTTTATATTGATTTTTAGGATTGATAAAGGAATTCTGATTCTAATTTGGATTTAAACCCTGTTTAATGTCTTCTGTTGCACTTTTTAATCACGTGAAGCACATTGAAATTCACTATTCAAACAAATTTCCCTTGTCTAGAAATAATCCTAACCCTATAAAAAAAACAGAATAGGATATATCACGAGACCTAATATACCTGGAAGATATATATATAGTATTGAATTTGCAGAGGCCCTGTTTATAGTAATATGAAATTCAATGAAACGTAGCAGTGAAATAACTAATATGGGTATGAACTGTATAATGGTGCCAGCAGCAGCAACACTGAATACAAACACTGCAGCATAATAGAATGTATGCTATGGTTACTTAAATAAGCATTGTGTCCAGTTAAAAAAAAAGCTAAAGCCTGTAAAATACTGGATGGTATTACCATCGACCATTAATTGCCTTAAAATACATACTGTATCATGTATTCATGTTATTAAAGAGATCTAATGCATTTTAATGTGGCAAAAATTCAGAATGGACACTATCACTTCTGTCTGTTTCCTGGTCTATAGGGGGACTCTGGAGGTGTGACTGGATTACAAGGACCTCCAGGTCCTAAGGGTGAGCCGGGGGAACCCGGTGGTGGATATATGGTAGGTATTGCTTTGTCATATTTCATTGTAACAATAGCCTTCAAGTTACAAAAGCATAATAATAAAATGCATGGATGCTGTAATAAGTAGCCCGAAAACTCATTTTGAAATAGTATGTGTGGTGCAAACACAGAATGCAGGGTAAACATAGAACTTGTTTAACTTTTTTTTTTACAGAAACCATATGGATGTACATTGTTACAAAGCAGTCCAGCTCAAATATCAGTGATCCATTCATTTCCCTTTTCATGACTTTTAGTTCTTGTTTCATGATCAAGGCTTTACAGATAAAAGGCTTATCACTGCCTTAGTATAAATCACTTTTAATCAAGTCCTTTACCCATATTGTTAACATTTGCACTGTTAAAATACCAACAAAGCTCCACAGCTTTAAACGCTTAACAGCAAACATACTCATCCCTTTTGGGGTAATGAGAGCAGATTAGTTGAAATAGAATGTTGTAATTTAAGACTTTCTACACTTTTGGTGTGAAAGTAATTGAGTACTTTGTTTCCCTTACATTTTCAAACTTGTGTCCTGATGATTTAAAAAAATACTTTCTATTTTGTAGGGAGATGGATTGACTCTATCTCGAGGATCTCGTGGGCCTAAGGTATGCAGGACACTCACCAACACAATCACCAGCCAGCATGTAGCAGAGCCATAATATAAAGGGTAACAGTGTGGATTTAACTACTTGAAAAACACATTTAATCAGTGTTAAAATAACATCCAATTCCATCTCAAGCACCTATTTTACAGGCAACATTTGGCAACTTAAAAATGTCTTCACTTGTTCCAGCTGAGACTGGCTTTTAACACAAGGGGAGCAGATTGTTGTAATGCAGTCATATTTCTGCGTGATTTTATTGCAACATATTGTCATAGTTGAAATTATTTTTGTTGCTTTAAAAAATGAATTTAGCACAGTCTAACAAGTCACTTTAGTTCTCAGTTTTCAGGTGTGTGCATCCATGTCAGGATTGATATATATCCGTCTACACCTTTCCTCACCCTGCCCTGAAATCTATTACCTGCTCTGCTTTCTAAATGATACAGTCACAAGGATCTTTTTTTTAATGATTTATGTTTGCATTTGTACTGTTACAAATGGTTTCATAGAAATGGATTTACCTCCAACCGCAAACACACAATCTTGCAAATGTGTTTGATATAATTCAAAACCCCAGTAAAGATATCCGGCACTTTTAAAGAAATATGCCACAATTCCTTGTTATATTTATATGAAAGCAACAACTATGCGGGTATGACTTTACATTCTAAAGCTAAAATGCATTTAATCAACATAATCACGCCTTCAGCTTTTTATCCTTGAAGCTGCAGAAGATAAAGGGAAATGGTTTCCAGTAGAGTTTGAATACTTAATGATTGCTCAGTGTGGCAGTGTTTCTTTTCAAATTCACTGTCACTGAACAGAGACAAACAAAAGCGCGTTTTAGCCTTTAACTTTTCTATTGTGTGCGTTTCAGGGCGAGAGAGGCATACCGGGGCTGCCAGGAGAGAATGGGGAAAAGGGTGAACCTGGACAGACTGTTATGGGCCCACCTGTGAGTGGATTGCACTATTGATTTATTGTTTCTCCAACATTTTTATGTTTCACTCATTCTGTACTTTCAAATTGTTATGGGGCTGTTTATGTGAAAAAAGACATTCAGTCTTAAGTTTAATACATTTGCAAAGCATTTAAGACCTTCAGATTTAAATGTACGCTCCTTTCAATGTGTCAAACTTATTACATTGATTTTTCAATATAACATCATAAAACAGATATACGTTATACTTTACAATAAGTAGAAAAACACAGTAAACACAAAATCTGTCAAATCTGCAAAAGAGCATATTTGTTCATAGTATTACTGGGAAAAGGACAATTTTGCAGCATCAATTGAGCTCCGTCATTATTCTTGACTTACTATCATTGTGAGGTTGGATCCAACCATTAAAGCTTACAGAGCCGACCAACTGGGGCTTTCTCACAATAGCAGCAACCAGTTGGATGTTGAAAATGTGTCCTTTTGTTAATGTAGCAGCATTTTGAAGAAGGTTAATCAATAAGGCAAGTCTTCAGCGTTCAGAGTTTACAGCAGAGTGGCAGGGGAAATGTAGTTTTTATCTGAAAGGTATATTACAAAGATCATTTTTCCCCTCTTACAGATTTAGAAATAAAACAAACTGGACTAATGGAATGGTGAAGTGAACACACAAACACAGCCAGACTCTACTTTCCGCTTACCGCTCTCTCCGTTGTCCGTCACTGCATAAAAGTTGGAAGCCGTCCAATTCCACAACCAAGTTCGTTGTTAGCGCTGTGAGCCACGAATCCCCATTGGTTCCTCCTCATTTCACAAGCGATATCCAACTCGCCTGTTTAAAGCTGACTTTTTACAAAATGTTGAATAACAAGGGAGGGAGGAAACAGAACTTTTTCAACTTTGTCCCTCTGAATGAGGCTAAAGGGATGTATATCACATCATTATAAAGTGATTTTTTTCAACATACTCCCCTTTAATGCACTTTTTGGAATGCATGTTTTGTTTTATTTGGAGGGCTAATATAAATGAAAAACTTTGTTGTGCTTTTTTTGAAAAGCAGAGGCTACTGCATATCTAAAAAATGCCAGAATATTCAATAAACATTTACTTTCTTTAAAAAACATGTCTAAAATGTTTTTAGGCTATTTATGCACTATTAAAAAAAATTGTGAAAAACTTAAACACTGCATTCGATATTGGGTATTCGGTATTTTTCGGTATTTGGCCAAGCGTTTATATTTTATTCGGCTTCGGCCTCAAATTTTTATTTCGGTGCATCCCTAGTAAACACTGGGGATGGTCAAGCTTTCACAGTCCAACATGACTTCAGATGGTCATTGCCATTGTTTCTGCTTTAGCTGCTTCAACACCAACCACGTGGTTAAGATGGGATATGCCATAGTTTTATTTGCAATATTTTTTTTTGACATTGTAGCGCGAATGAAAACAAATCGATCAATTTTAAGATGGGTCGGATCAGAAAAGAAAACGGTAGAAAGAGGAAATGGTTATGGCATCCTCACAAATTGAATGATGTCCGAAGCCTGAAAGTGCTCATCAGACACATTCAGTGTCCTCTCCATCACTAGTTTAAAGTGCATGAATTTGCACGGTGGGTGAGTGTGCGTTCATTTTTGAAATACACCAGGATTGTTGGAGACAGAGAATCAATAGAGCAAAAGGTGTCTAACATGATTCCTTTATTGGATCTTGGGCACTAAGGGCAGATGGTGTTAACAAGAAGTGTGATGTGTTCCTAGGGCCCTGTGGGACCCCCGGGAAAGCCAGGCATTGAGGTATGTGGGAAAAAAAAAGGAACATTGCATCCTTTTGTTTCCTAATTCCAAGACAATCCAATTTCTTCATATTGTAGGGTTCTCGTGGAACCCCAGGTTTCTCTGGCTCCCCTGGAGCTCCTGGAAGAGAGGTTTGTATGAGCATTTTGTCCCTTCATTTGTATTCACCTGATATTCTGCAGATAAAAGAAAGCTCGAAACATTAGAGCGTTTCAGCTACATTCTGTGGATGAAGTAAACAACGGCTCCTGGACACAAATCTCCACCCACTGAGATGGGTGTTAACGCACAAAGTCATAGCCTCTCGTCTATGTTTGATGTCATGGCCAGGAGGCCTGTTAACCCTCCTTTCTGTCTCAATTAAAGGGCCCCCCTGGGAGACCAGGCCCACCGGGCCCTGCAGGACCTCCAGGTGAACCAGTAAGTTGGAACATCTCCTCTGTGCCATTTAGAATTACTGATCAGCAATAAGAGCAACATGATTCTCACCTTAAAGTCAAACTCAGTATTCCGTGCAGCACCAGCGTTGTAATAACACACTGCTAGTCCAACAGTTTCCTAGTCAATGTCACATTGACTAAATTGTTGTATTTGGCCATTATTTGGCAGCATCCTGTGATTTGGATGTTTTTTTTTTGTTTTTTTTTACGTGCTTTAAAGCTTTTAAGGGAGCAGTGTTAACCATAGGGTATCATCCAGCTGCTTCTGTTTCTGCTGCTATAACATCAAAGCATTTTAACCTCTATATATTCATGCAGCATAACACTGCAAGGAAATATGTTTTTGGTTTGAAATTATTATTATTTTTAAATGTATTCATTTTTCATAATTAGACTTCACTGTTAAATGCTTTTCACAGCTCTGAGAGAAGAGCTTTTAAAGAGAGGTTTGTTGAAAGCAAACAAGAAAAAAAAAGCTTAGCCTAGAATATATGATGTTGATTAGCTGAAACTGAAATAATTTTCCCTTTTCTGACAGACTGCCCTGCCTATTGTTGGAGACATGGGTGCAATACTTAAGGTATTTGTCAATAAAATATATTATTATTATTATTATTATTATTATTATTATTATTATTATATAATAATATATACTGCTCCCCAGGCGCCGCAAAATGGCTGCCGACTGCCCCCCAGGGGATGGGTTAAATTGCAGAGGACAAATTTATATGTGTAACAATGTGTAACAACATTTGTGTAACATCATATACCAATAAAGGCTTAAAGCCAATTCAATTTTTAATTTATATATACATATATATGTCATTCTATCTTTTTAAACACAATCATGCAACAAGTTGTGAAGATTAGAGTCATCGTCACCAGTAAAAACTAAACTGAAATACTACACTAATGAATCAAATTATCTGCAGTTCATGTAATTAATTGGTTCATTTGTTAAAAAAAAAAAAAAAAAAGGCATCAATACACACACAACTATACAAAGTCTGCTCTGCTCTGTCTTATGATGTTTAGCCCTCAGCAGTTACCAACACCCAGATTCAAATGAGCACAGAATCTGTCAAAACAGGTTATTTCCTTTCTGCTTTATAATATAAGGAAACAAAGCAACTCCAAACTTCAAACCAAATAGTAGCGCATACATTTAAAGCATAAGTTCCATACATATACATTCACCAAGTCATGGATTTATAACTAAACCAAGAGCACTAAGAGAGTGCAAACCTCTGCTAAGGGATAAATATCCTCTTTGCCAGATATTGACAATTATCTGGATGAATTATCTGGATCATGGTACCATGATTATTATTATCAATTATCCTGTTCATGGTGCCAGTATCATTCACAGTTTAAACAGTAGGTCTAAATATGAGCACCCCTACCAAAATACTCAATCTGGATCCGATCCCGTTGAAACTTGGTGGGACAATTGAGGAACCAAGCCAACATAACTGAGTCAAATTTTATAAAGATCAGTCAATTATTAACCGAGATATGAATTTTGGAAGTTCTCCAAATATTAGAGATGAGGAGATTTATGCTTTTTGATTTCAATATTGATCTGAACGTCCAAAATGTTCTGAAATTTTTCATGGTGCAAGGTCTATCTTTGGTTAAGTTTTTTTATAAAATCCCAAAAAGTTAAATTAAAATATTACCTCTTTAGTGGAGGTAAAGAATACAAAGTTTGCGTCTCTTCTTCACTGCCACAAAGTAGTTTATTTCACTGTAGAGCTGCAATGGGTGTGACTGACTGTAGTTTATAGAATACCTTTATTTACCACAATGTTTAAACTATATTCAACCTGTTATCATGTTAATACAAATATATTTTATTATTCTTTAGAGACTGGTCAAATTACAACATGTTGTTTTCTTACCAAACATCTGGTAGCAAAGGGCTCAAAAAATATAAATTTAGTGAAACATTTAATTAGAACCGATTGAGGAATATTTGGGTATTGCCTTCATCAAGATGGCTGGTCAAGGTTTTTCTCCTTCATTCGCAGTCTTCACTGTATCATACTATTTAGTGTAGATTCAGGGAAATTCAACAATAGTTTATGTTATTGTCTATGTCTATTTTTTCATTTCATTTGTTGATATTTTTGCTATGAATATAAGCTTTTTCCTATTTTCTACCGAGAGCTCGTCCTGCTCTCCCACCAGGTGCAGTCTCTATATCTAACACAATCTGAACAATGATATTTAAGATTCTCACCTAAATGTCAGAGTCAATAAATCTGACAAAGTTCACTGCTCACCTAGATGAGACACAGTCTCGGTGGGTTCACGTTATTTCAGTTTTGGAGACATTTATAGAAGTCTACGTGTCAGCTGAGGTCTTATCTTTCACCCGAGAGACGTGACATAATAGAGGATGAACTTACAGCAGGGCTTTAGCCTAGTTTGTTCAAATTCTTAAGTGTGCCAACACTTTTTTTGTTTGTTGTCCTGTCTGTCTTGGCAGAACGCCTGCAGCGTGTGCCAGTTCAGAGTGCCTGGGCTTCCTGGGCAGAAAGGAGACAAAGGGAACCCTGGAGAGCAAGGTGTGGAAGGCTTGGTTGGAGAAAAGGTAAGAGTTGCACATCAGTATCCCAGACTTTGATGCTTTACTTTGATGTTTTTCATTCAGATATTGCGTTTTTTTACTATCCTACACAGGGTGATCCTGGTGTGAGGGGTCCAACAGGTAATCCAGGCAAAGAAGGCCCAAAGGTAGGCAGCGAATATTGCCATAAACATATTATTTACAGTAACGATGGCTGAATGACTGGTTTGGTTTTTAACTTCTGTAAGACTATGTTAACGTAATTGGCCCATTCTGTGCCAGAGTTTGCCAAGATGACGTTTATTTAACTATAAAAGACATTGACATTAAAGCTGAAAGCCTAACCAGGTGGTCTTCTTCTCATATTATTGTGAACACTCCTAGGTGCTCGCTGCACAAGCTGTTGCTATGGATACCAGTTTGGTGCACGGCAAAATAGGCAATCTCAAGTCGTGTGCAGAAAAAGACTTTGAAGATTTTGAAGTTTACTCTCATCATTGGTTTAGCTTTAAGCTTCGTTCCCTTTTTAATGTTTGGTGGAAAAACTTTTCTCTTCCTTTTTTCGGATGTGCCTTCATGCAGGGTGTGAAAGGGGAAAGAGGCTTCCCGGGCCCTACAGGAGATAAAGGTGATGAGGTGAGAAAAAAAAAAACTCTTACCCAAAGGAAATTCTGGTAATTCACCCAGCCGAGAGTTGCTTTGACATTGACGGAATAGTTTTCAAAGCTTAGTAAATACTGAATTTCAAGATTGGAAAGCAAACAAGGCTGTTGGCCTGATTTAGAAGAATTAAGAGAAGAAAAAAAGCACAACAATGCTTGATTAATTGCTAAGAAGTGTCTTTTTTATTTAAAGGTAATCAGAGAAAGCTGATTTTTATATGGAATGGCAGCAATTTTTAATCAGAAAGTGTGACTTACCAAGTAATACAATTTTATTTCCTGCTTTAAATTCAATCCTCTTTACATAGATATTGAAATGCTAATAGTGCCTAACCATGATAAAGATATTAACCTGGAATAAATCCAACTAGACCCAAGCTCCATTAATAAACTGTAGTGTTTGCATTACAAAACCAGCGTTCAAAAAGACAGGCCTTCCATTTATGTCCCACACAAGGTAACCCTCCTTTAGTTCTCTTAAACAAATCTTTATTTTTACTTCAAGCCTTCATGGCACTCTTAAACAGGTTCTTACTGCAGTTCCCACACAAATGGTGTCAATGTGCGCTGTTTTATGGTTTTAAGTGTGTGAGGCTTTGTAAAAATAGAAAACAAAACCCAACAATTATTTTTCTCCTAAATAAAATAATCAATATTTTTTTTCATTCAGGGCCCGTCTGGAGTGCCAGGGCTTCCTGGTGTAACAGGTCGAACAGGGGCACCGGTAAGTATTCCAATCCTTTCATCATTTTTCATGCATATATGATTAACTCATAGATTTCCAAACATAGAGCCTAGTTTCTAGTCAGCAGGAGCAGTGCTAAAGGTTTATTTAGGGGTGTAGTCGCATAGGTAGATAAGGTCACAATTACACATTTACTCTTGATAATATCACCTCGTAGCAGCACTTTGGTCCTGATTGCATGCTAATGCTACATGGCGTTAAGTGTAAACAACTAGTTTCTCATCTAAAGACCATAATCATGCAAGTAGCCTTCCACAGTCTATGTGCTGTTTTAATTCTGTCTGTGAGGAAATATATGCTACTATTACGCTACAATCATCTGATTACATGTCGGATTTATCAACATGTTTTTTTCACCAACAACATTGGTATTTGTAACTTGTTTATTCAGCTAATTTTGTCACTTTAGCAAATAAACCATAGTGTTTTATACTGAGTGTACTCATTTTATTGAGATATTTAACATGTTGTGTTTGGTTGCAGGGACTAATGGGTAGACCTGGTCCAATGGGCCAATCAGGACCTAAAGGAGAGAGAGTAAGATGTTTTACAAATACTGCGTATAAATAAGTTCATACCGGACAGATGTGCTTCTTCACTTTGCTACCTAAAGCTACTCTTCTTTAAAGTCTGGACTCACAAAAAAATGAATGAAGCAATGTACTTTCATATTGGCACTAGCAATAACCTATTTCTTTTGGTCCATTTTTGGCAGGGAAATGAAGGACCTCCAGGCAGTCCAGGGCTCCCAGGACCTCCAGTAAGTGTCCAGCGTCTAGTCAATAGCAACCAAATGAAGGTTGCAGGTTTTATTATGTCTGTTTGATGTATGATTGATGAATTTAGGTCCAGACTGCAGTGAAGTTTAAAGTGTCTGGTCACCTTTTGGTTATTTTTACAAAGAAAAACATTACTGATAAACACAAACATGCAAGCGTACTGAAATTGTGGCACCTGCTCAATGGCAGTGAATCATAGCGTTCCTTTAAAATGCAAGTGAGTAAGCACTTCCAAAGGCAAATCTATAATTCATCAGCCTTTCGCTTAAAAACCTGCCTAGCCCACACCCACGCTAGTGCACATGCACAAGAACACACACACATGCACAAACTGCACACACACACACACACACACACACACACACGCACACACATACAGGCACAGGTCTCATAAACTGCAGTCTGGGAGGACAGGGATTGGCTCAATGGCCTGAAAAGGGCACGGGCGTTTGCTTGCCTCCAAATGAGAACCTTGACTGCTTTTATGTTTTGTAATAAGCTGCACTTAACCATTCTATCCAAGCAAAAACGCTATTTTATGTTCTTACAACACCAAACAAATCTTGCAGACCTTTTTTAATCTAAGGCTCTTGTGTTTCTCAATTTTCCTAATTTCAACTTGTTTAAGGATTAGGTGTCCTGCTGTTGTTTTTTACTCATTCTTCTTACTTACTGTGTTTTCTGTGTGCAGTCATTAAAGGAGCTATTGATCCATATCCTGAAGCCTTTTCCATAACTTAGTGTACACTATTGGAAACTGGGGCCACAGTAACAGAGAATACTGTTTGTGTTGTAGGGTATCCCATATGTAGAGGGAAATGGGATGGGCGGCCTCTACAAGCTGCAGGTAAAGATGAATCGTGTATAATTTTTGTAATAAATTATCTACATGGTTGTTGGTCCTCAAGATTGACATGAATCAAAATATTTTCATTGCAACGTGTTCGACTTTATTATTGTAGTTTTTTGTTCTTCTTTTCTTTAGGGCGCAGGAGGTGTTTTAGGACCCCCTGGGCCTCCTGGTGCTCGGGTAAGTATATCCATATGTTATGTCTGAAGCAAAATCTTTACAATACGCTCAGAGGTGAATGTAACAGATTACAAGTACTCACGTTACTGTAATTGAGTTGCTTTTATGGGTATTTGTACTTTTTTCAGTATATTTTTAAATCAGTAGTTTTGCTTGTACTTAAGTCGGTTTCAAAAGACGTAAAGTAATTTGTTACATTTCTACAACCTGCCGTTACAGAGTAAATTATATTTTTTTGTTTTAAAATGATCAACAGACATTGTGAAACTACAAAAAATGAAATGACCAGACAACAATCAAATGCATCACAATGTAGCCGATCAATCAGAATAAACATAATGCACGGTGCCAAAACAGCATTGAATGGATGTTATTAATCATAAATGTAGCTATACTTAGAACCTGAGATTTTTCTATGTTTTGAATTGAATATTTTATTCTTTTAAAAAGAATTGTACATTTTGACAAACCTTTTATTTTATATAGATGCCTTTGTTGAAATTAAATTAAGTTCCAATTGTGTAAAATTTGGTCTCTTCCTTTTTACGTTTATACATGAGATGTTTACTGTATGCAAGGGAACCGTGGCAAGATTTATTACCAAAAATAAGCGTGGGCGGTGAAAGTAACTAGTAACTTTTACTTTGAATACTATTTCATTCAGCTTCTTTTTACTTACTTGTACTTGTACTTGAGTACAATTTAAATCAAGTAACGGTACTTCTACTTGAGTAGGATATATCAGTTCTATTCACACCTCTGAATACGCTGCAGATTTGTGTTATATCAAATTTTTGTGCCTTTATATCACAGTCAGTCATTCTCAATGAGCACTGTTGGTTGGTGAAGTCCAAATGGCCTCCTAACTCTCAAACAGGTGCCTGTGATGCATAACTGGGCTCACATTATTATTGATATGCAAAACAGGCTGAGAAGTTCCGCTGAGCTAAAGTGACCAGATTTCCTTATTGCTTCCCTGCTGGCCTCCCTTATCCGACTGTTTGTAATCTTGTCCAGTCCTGGGAGACATTTAGTCACTGGCCCTTCACGGATCCATCCACTAACGTGAACATTTAAGGTGGCGACAAAAAGTAGACACCCGATTTCTCCTTAGTGCACAATGCACATTGAAGCGCAGCTATATCATGTGGATGTTTCTTCCAGTCCAGCATCCATCACAGTACAACAGCTCCTCTGGAGCAATCAATAACAGAGTATCTTTATCAGTGTTCGGAGAAACAAAAGAGCCTCATTTATCATCAGCCCTGTGTTTTTAATGTGAAAAATGCTCTACTAATCTTTTTTAAACGTTCACTGCCAGTGTTTGTCAAGCTTATGTGATAAACAGACTGTAGTATATGATCTCGGTCATTTCAACAGAATACTATGATTTACATGCAGGAATTGTTAGAATAGATGGCCTATAATGACACGTATAAATTTAATGACAATAATATACTGCAGCTACATGTCATTTAAGACTACTTTATTATTTTTATAGATGTGGTTGTCACATTTAAGTGTGTAATGTGTCATTTTTCTTTTTTTTATTCTTTTTGAAGGGTCCAAAAGGAGATGATGGTCTTCCTGTGAGTTGAAGCTTTTCTTTCTTGGCTTTATTTTTTTTTTTTTGTGTCTCTTTTCTTGCTGCGAGTTCCCACAAATAAGCCAGATTTTCCAGTTGCTTTCAATCATTAGGTCCGTAGCTTTCTACTGTACAACATAAGTCAATACCCCCTTAAGCTTGAGCACTTAGGGACTTTCAGAGGAGCTCCAGCACAGGAAAAAAGAAAAAAAAAAAAAAAAGAGATCAAATCTTTTACAATAATAAAAAAAAAAACCTTTAGACTCTGAGAGTTCTCTTGCCAGAGGGACACTCTGTTCACTTCCAGTGTTCCCACCCCCTGCACTGACACCAAACCATTCACAAAGACAAGTGAAACTAGCTCAGCGTTCCTGTCCTCATCTTGAATTCTTTATTCTCAGGAGGGCCATTGCATTTTTATTTTATTGTTTTGTTGCACAGTGATTTTTCACCAGGATGTTAATTTGACATTTTAATAAATTGTGTGAGCGATCTCAGTGCTGTGGCAGAATTGCCCCAATCTGTCTCACAGCTGATCCCCTAGGCTGGCCCACTCCCCCCACAGCCTCAATAGCTTATTCATGACAATCTACATATGTGACAATTACCTGCACAATCCATCTCTGTCAGCACTGGTTGCCCCTCTGTTCTGTGTAATGGCATCTCTCTACGGCAGCTTGAGCAAGATGAGGTGGATAGAGGCCATCACTTGTTCGAGCATTGGGGCGGCGCTCTATTTTTAGTGCACAAGCCGGTCTGATTGTGATTGCCAAAGGGGACTGTTTCCTTTAATGGAACTTTGGCCTACCTGGTGTCACAGCATGTGTTTTCTGAAATACTGCCCTTTGGAGAGTTGGCTTTATATTAACACATATCAATGCCTGACCAAAAATATTAAAATGAAAGATTAAAATCAGTGATTTTTTTTTTTGGCTCCTGCAGATTTTAATTTACTCGCCATCATGTGGTTTTGATCTGTATTCGCTCCTTTGTTGAAAACTGAGAGCCGTTTGGTGACACCTGCATTCAATAGCGTTTTCCCAAATTCACACAATATTTTGCGAGAACAATTATTTGCTGTGTTGAAAATAGGGGGGATTGTGAATAATGTGTCAGTCTAACAGGTGATTTTTTATTTGTTCACACAGGCAGAGCCAGGAGCAATGGGATTACCTGGACTTGAAGGGCTACCAGGTGCCAAGGTACCACAGTATACTACCCATGTGTTGAAATATCATCAGTCCTTATTTCTGTTGGAGAAGTTGAAAAAGAGCAATTTATTACCTGATATTGACATTATTGTCATATAATAATAGTAAAATTGTACTGTATTTCCATGCAGAGGTGAAAAAAGCATGACAAATATTGTAACAAACCCCTACAAAATGGTTATATGGGCATTTTTTTTTAGTTCTCAACTAAATAATTAGCAATTTTAAAGAAATCAACATGTAAAGTGCCTCCAGCATGAAAGGACCTGCATGAAGACATGTCTGAGTGTTCAGAGAAATTCATGCCTTTAAGTGTCGACGTCAAAGGTTGCAATGAAAACATGAAGGATGCCTAAGTGCACCTCTTTCATTGCATTGTCTACGAGTACGTAAAGTGCACCAGCATACATTATACACACTGCAGGGTTTACCACCGGCCACTAGGGGCCACTGTCTGGGCCACGCCCTGACTGGTCCAGGCGTGGCATTGGTTACTTCCTGCTTCAACAACACTGCAGTTGCCCATCCGGCATCCCAGACTGTTGCCTTGGGGGATGGAGGATTACCCTTGCAGGCTCACGTTTCCTGTCTTCGGCGGAGCAACGCTACGCAGCCATTGAAGGGGAGGCCCTAGCCGTCACCTGGGGCCTTGAGCAGACTCGATACTTCACGCAGGGATGTGACAGCCTCGTCGTTGTCACTGATCACAGGCCTCTGGTGAAGATCTTTGGCGACCGGACGCTGGATGAGATAACGAACTCTCGTCTGTTCAGACTTAAGCAGCGTACTCTCCCATGGCGCTTTGATATTGTGCATCTGCCCGGCAAGAGTAATCACGCAGCTGATGCAGCCTCGAGATATCCTTCCCCCTCGACCTCTCCTGACGATCCTTCCCTGGGGTTGATGAGTGTTCCCGATGATGTGGAATCGGTGTTTATGGCATCCATCAGGGAGGATGCACAAGAACTCGGAGCCATCTCGTGGACTCTCCTCGCGTGTGAGACTGTGGCAGACGCATGCCTCGCCCACCTCCTGTATCTCATCGAGCATGAGGGTAGGGTTGATGTGGACGACCCTGTGCTAGCGGACTTGTCTCCAGTGTGTGAGTCTATCTACGCACAGGATGGCGTCCTGCTATACCAAGACCGTGTTGTTGTCCCCCCGACCCTTCGCGATAGAGTCCTCCGGCACCTCCATTCTGCTCACCAAGGTACTTCGGCGATGGAGCAGCATGCCATAGTCTATTGGCCTGGCATGTCAAGGGACATTCGTGACATCAGAAACAGATGTGCAGACTGCAACCGCAATGCCCCGTCGCAAGCGGCCACGCCACCCCATGCATCTTCCCCACCATCCACACCGTTTGAGGCGGTGTTTGCTGACTTTTTTGACTATGGGGGCCGCCACTACTTGGTTGTCGGGGACCGTCTCTCAGGCTGGGTGGAGGTCCTTAGTCCCACGGCGGGCACTGACCTTGGTGGCTCGGCTGGTCTGGTCCGCCACCTCCGGTCGTTTTTTGCCACCTTCTGGGTGCCAGAGGAACTCTCGAGCGACGGGGGCCCGGAGTTCACGGTGGGCCGCACTGAAGACTTCCTGCGCTTGTGGCACGTTAGACCGCGTGTCCTCGGTTTCCTTTCCACAGTCAAATGGGAGGGCGGAGGTGGCCGTGAAGACTGCTAAGCGCCTCCTGGCGTCCAACACCGGCCCAACCGGTGGTCTTGATCATGATCGCTTTCTGCGTGCTATGTTACAGTTGCGTAACACGCCGGACCCTGACTGCAACCTCTCACCAGCGCAGATCATCTTTGGCCGCCCCCTTCGGGATTCACTCGCTTTTGTTAATAGACTGGAGAAGTATTCAAACCCGCATATCCGGCCGCTCTGGCGCCATGCATGGGTGGCTAAGGAGGATGCCCTTCGGACCCGTATGGCCCGTACTACAGAGTCCCTGCGTGCCCACTCAAGGCCACTTCGCCCATTGGCGCTCAGGGAGATAGTTTTCCTTCAGAATCAACAGGGCCCAAGCCCCTACAAATGGGACAGGTCGGGGGTGGTTGTGGAGTCATTGGATCATGATCAGTATCGTGTCAGGGTCGACGGGTCGGGGCGCCTGACTTTGCGCAATCGGAGGTTCCTCCGTGCCTTTACACCGGCTTTGCCCTGCGCCAGTCTGCGTCCCGCTGCGATGCTACTGCCACCAGTGTCTTTGGAACCGGGGCCCCAACCTGCCCACCCAGGTACTATGGTCCCGCGTGGGGTCGCCCCACAGGTGGATGTGCCTTGTGAATCTGTGGCGGATGCCCCCTCTCCACCGCATGGTGGTGACAATGTACCTGCGGCCATCACCCAGCCCTTCTCGCCCTCCGCTTCTCCATCCCCGCCTTTGCTTTCAGGCCGCGTGAGGAGGTGGCCTAAGCGCTATGAGCCGGAGTCGGGCCGTTGGGTACAGGACTGAGTCCGTTCACCTATTGCAGTTTGTAGCTTCACGGACTGGGGGGATGCAGGGTTTACCACCGGCCACTAGGGGCCACTGTAGGCCTCTGCTTCGTTGGTGTCTGAGTTAGTCAGGAGGCATCCATGTTTTCTGCTGCTTCCCTCCTGCTAAGACGTGTTTGTGAGCTGTTCCACTTATTTCATGTGAGTTTGCTCATTTATATTTGTTCTCTATGTTCTTGTGCATGCTTTAGCTTTATATAAGAGTTATTAGCTCCTGCTTAGTTGCACTTTTGAATTTGCAGGTCTCATTCATCTCTGTCATTAAAGAAAACCATTTGACATAGAGGAGTGTGTTTCTTCACACACCACCGTTTGCTTGAAGTGACAGTGATGTATAATTTTCTTTATGGAAAGTTTGTGTCATCTATGTGATATATGTGGTGTTTCCAGGGTGATATTGGATTGCCTGGTCCACCCGGTATACCAGGGGTTTCAGTAAGTCTTTTTTTTTTATATATATATATATATATATATATATGATTTTATTTGATACGTCTCTCTGATCATTTAACCATGTTTAACCAGCTTCTAGCCCTGTAACCAGGGTTGGGGTCAATTACATTTTTCAATTACAATTACGTTTTCAATTATCCATGTTCAATTACAACTCAACTCAACCCGGAATCTTTCCCAATTACAGTTAAATTATGATTATTATTTTCCCCCAAAAGTCAATTACAATTACGTTCTCAATCACTAAATTTCCATTACAGTTAATGACAATTGCTGAGCCTTTAATAAATAACTCTTATTAAACTTGACCCTCCTCTTGTACTAGCTTTCTGTTAGCATATTTCTGTTAGTTTTGACCCATGTCTTAAATCAACTGTAAAATACACTGAAAAAAAAGATCTATTATTCAATTTGCTTTTCATCTCTTGGTTACCTTGTTAGGCTTCCTTATCTATGAAAGTATTGGTGTTAATATTTTTGGTGTAGGCATCTGAGCCTTTTTTGTGTCAATATACCTTTTGATTTCAATTTTCAATTTGTGTGCAGTATGTAAGGCACAGAACTGTAACATGGTTTGTCGGTTTTGCATTTATTTCATTTGTAATTGACAGTTTTTATAGAATGTTTTTTACCAATTGTATGTGACCCCAACCCTGCCTGCAACACTGCAATATTTCAGTCTTTAGTCTCACAACCTACAGTATGTGTTGGCTGAAACGTAGCCATAGGTAGCTCTACAGTAAATAAGGTAGGTTTGTATTTGACACTGTAGAGCGCTTGTCAAACAGGGTCTGTTCTCCTCTGGTGTTTGTGACTGACAGGGAAAGCCTGGCCCTCGTGGAGACTCAGGGATCCCAGGAGAGCCGGTGAGCCACAGCCTCTAACTCTCTTTGAGCTGTCAATCCACGTGTCATCCCTTTGTCACTGCCGACTGACACATTGGCTGTCTGTGTTCTCTGACAGGGTGAGAGGGGGCCGCTCGGAGAGACAGGATTCCCTGGGCCCGAGGGACCCCAAGGTGTAGCGGTAAGGATGCTCCATGAGCTGTGTCTCTCCTCGCTGTTATAATCACTGCTCCATGTTTCCATCATGCGTTGTGAGTGCTAGAAATAGGGCTTTGAATTATACACCGCTGCCTCCTGATAGGATATTGTCACCAACACGAACCATGTCACCAACACGAAGAAGAAAAAAGTATAAAATTTAAGTTCAATGTGGATAAAGTGTGTATGCTAGCTACTCCTTGTTCAGTGGATGATTACATTCCTCCACGTAATTACCATCAGCGACGGTTTCTGTAATTTTCCTTGTAAGAGCACAATGGAGCAGTGTTCGCGCAGCAATCAGCATCATTATCCCTCGCTTGAGATATCTCATTAACTGTGGAGATTACTAGGAGTGCAACAGTGCTGATCCAATCGAAGGTGAGAGCTGATACAGAATGTCTTTGTTTGTGTTTCGCTCCTTGAGCAGGGCAGGCCTGGAAAAGATGGGACTCCTGGATCCAAGGTGAGCCGTACGAACAGGTTGAAAATCCCCTTATAGAAAAAAAAAGTGCTTTACATCAGCCAAGCTGCAGGAAGATGGCACAGCAGATTTTTATCCACCCTCCAGCTACAGCACACTGACTGCATTAAAGCTATTTGCATATTTGAGATTGTAAAGATAATAACTAAATGGAATCCTGCAGGTTGAAGGCTTTGTTGACTTTTAGTCTTTTCACCCTAATTATACAATTAATGCATTTAGGCCATGATAAAAAAAAATAAAATTAAAAACATTTTGTGAAAAGCAGGTGGAAGACTTTCCAAATTAACTGTGTTAAATGAACTTGGTTAAAATGGAAACAGACACTGTATAAATGTGTTCTCCTCTCCGTTCAGTGACTATTCGAATATATAACATTGTAATTACAACACAAATGGTCTCCTAGGGTTTTAGAGCAGATCTGCTTCAATAGCCTTTCTCAACACAATATGTAATCTAATAAACAAACTGGATTGGTAATAATAATTGCTGTTTTGCTCGAATTTACTGAGAAATTTTATTTATTTTTTTTCAAACTTCAACACCTCTGCCTCAACATTTTATTGTGTTTTTCTCCCTATTAGTTTAAGATTTTTCTTTGTAAATTCAGCCTTATGCAGCACGGCAGTTGTATTGGTTGAGATTGACTGTAGTATTTAGTGGGGCAACAGTGCCATCTAGCAGGTTGCTTTACTTCTCCACCTGATTTCCTTGCAAACTGTTTTGAGGTTTAATGTAATGCTCAGGGAAGCACATTTCAGTGGGCAAGATGATGGATTTAAGCCTCCCATCAGGCAGTGGGGAATACGGAGTACTGCAGATTAAAGCAGGCAGGGGAGAACAGCACCACAAAGCGATGCCCTCTTTAAAACCACATCATGCCAGATTGTCTTTTGCACTGCTCCTGTAATCCTGCAGGAAATTGATACAAAGGCGCTCCCACAGGTATCACTGCGTGCAGAGTAAAGGCAAAGCAATGAGGAGTGACAGGTAGAGAACTGAAGACACAAGATGTTGTGACATGATGCCACAGACGGGTATTTTCTCCCAGCTCCTCTGTACAGTACAGACAGCTGGTGATAAAGCAAGTGGCTGTCAAACATAACAAGAGTGATGCAAAGGAGCTCTGACATTGCAGAAGGTGAAACGCTATACGGGCTTCTGGGAGATACGATGCAAGCCGTACACCTGAGCTAAGCAAGAAGCAATCAGTGTAAGCGCCTGAAAAAAGTCTACGTTCCTCAAAGTCAAGTAATGCAAAAAAAGAGAGAAAAGCTTGCTCATAGTTTTACTTTCTCAGACAGCATCTCCTTAACAAATAAATATAAAAAGTGCATCAGAGGAACAGCTTTTAGTATAAAAGATAGAGATTACACTGTAATTACAGCAGTAGCAGGGGTTAGAGCGAGTGGAGGGCGACATGGTAATAGATGGCCAAGAATGGTCCAAAATTGGCAAAAACATGGCAAGAAAAGAGTAAAAAGTGACTAAAATAGACCAAAAGCAGTCAAGAGTGGGCAAAAAATGGGCAAATAAAGAGAAATCAGGTGGTATATAATGGAAAATGGTTGCTTAAATGGCCAAAATGTAGCAAACAATAGTGAAAAAGGGTAAAAATGTTAAATAAATAGAGGCAAAATGTAGGGAAAAAAAGGAACAAGTGTTTGAACAAAAGTTAGCTCATTTGAATGAAAAATAGCCAAAAAAAATTAAAGAAAGGACAAAAATTTGATAAGTGTCAAAAAGAAGTTGTAAAAATGGAAAAAAATTGAAAAAAAAGGGATATTTATTGGCAAAAGGTAGCTAAAGTCAAAAAAAGTATCAGAACTTTTTGAAGAGGGGCAAAGATTGGACAAAGGAAGTTACAAAATGACCAAAGGAAATATTTAAAAGGGGTTAAAAAGTTTCCCCCTTTTAAGCTTTTCTGGGGAATGATCATTAGAATCATAAAAAGCCACATGAGCATCACTGACTTAATAACGGCTTCTACATGGTGTCACTGACAACGTAGTGGACTGGTCCACCCCTGACTAGTACTGTACAGCTCAGTAATGAGTGAAATGGCTCCTAACCAAATTAATGTCTTGAAAAATATTCTCTCTTTATGCCTTTCCTGAACTTTTTGTTTCTCTTTTTAAAGGGAACAACAGGTAGAACGGGTGACAGAGGATCTAAAGGAGAGCGTGTAAGTAGCAATATTACATATTCTGAGAAGCTTTTTACGTCTTCAAATGTGAGGGAATAAAACCTGTGATGAATAGTAATAAAAGTCACTTTAGCCTAAATATGACAAATCCCCAGAAACACATAAGCAGTAGATAAAAGCATTTTTTACTTAGTGCACTTTCTCATTGGACTTGCAAGTGGTCTGTCAGACTTAAGTAATCTTTGACAAATGCTGCATATAGAAGATGCAAAATGAAGCTTTTAGTTTGGCTGCTGGTAATGGAAGTGACATATTAGGAGTAAAAGCAAACGTTTAGTGATGTTAGCCTTTGATTGTATTGTAACAGGGTGAAAGCTAATTGCAGGCATAGTGAATCTGGACAAATAGACATAAAATTCTGTCTTTGATATAATGTACAGAGGCCCAGACATGTGGCCACAAAATACAAATTTGTGCACTTGAAACACTACTCCACACACGACTATAACGTGTGCACAAAAAAGTCATTTTTGGCCATGAAATAGTAATTAATGATACCTGAAGTATACACATATGTTATGTAGTGAATGTGATACAACAACTGCTCTGTTGGCCAAATATAAACTATTTATTTTTTGAATGAGTGATGTAAATGTCAATGCTTTATTATGGCCCCAAAATAATAGTTTATGACCAATAAGTAGTGTTTTGTTTGCACGTCATTGCTAATCCGTGGCCGGTTTTTTTAATTTCTTACAATGTCATGGCTGGGGCTTTGTAATAATCAGCCAAACTTTAAAAATGTGTAAATCTAGTGAGGAAAATCGGTTTAACAGCAGCCTTATTGAGATTTTTTGAGAAGAATCCTTCAAGACAATGAAAATGCTACTCAGTAAATATACATATACAGGATATAAAGGTACCCTATTATTCCCAATATTTGTAATGAAGAAAAGATGGTAAGAAATTTGAGATAGGCTTAACTATCTGTATGATATATAAGATTTGATAATACTATTAAATCTTTTGTCATTCTAAGTATTGACCCTGGAACGTGATTTTGGCGACGGTAAAAGATCGGTAACACTTTACTGAAAGTTTTAATGCGTAAGGCTGACATTACGTGTCATTAGCATGAATAAGGTGCCATGAAGGCTGTCATTAAGTGTTGTTCGCTAAATTACGACACCTTTTGCTAAATTATGACACCTTTGGAGCTATGTTGGCATTTTTTGAGTTAGGCGGGATCTAGTGGGGCTAGGTAGGATTGGGGTTAAGGTTAGGGTGCAACACTTAAAGGTCCCATGTCATGCTATTTTTCACCCATCTCTATTTGTTCTAAGAACCCCAAAAACATAGTATTTGATGTTTACTTTGCCAAACTCGCCTGTTTTCCAGAGTTTTAGCCTCTGAAAAGTCACTTTCTGTGCAACGCAACACAAACAGGCTGATTTGCGGCCTATGTATGCATATTCATGAGTGGGCGTGTCTATCGACAGGACACTGACTTCCTCCTCACCGCACGGTGACGTGGGGCCCCGCCCTCCTCCCACCCACTCTGTAGCCGAGCTCATGCTGTTTTATAAACATGAGACAGAGCGGGGCGTTCGCCGGTACATACATAGACTGTAGAAAATACATACATAGCACTGTGCGAAGGACGCTGAAATGCTCACCTTTGTGGGCGTGTCTGTTTACATGTCAATCACAGCAGAGAGCTTCCTGGAGGTCCGGCTTCTCCAGCTCAGTGCTGCGTAAAATTTGTCATCAAAGTGGGAACGCGTCATCAAATTGGAGCGAGATGTTTGGGCTCACCCTGCAGTAAGAAAGGAGCAAATCACCCTCTAACTAATGATTGAGGGAATTGAAGAAAAAAACACTTTTGGCATGTGTATGACGCCCTAATAGCACTTTATGATGTGTAAAATACAGATAAGTTGATTTAGCTTAACATGAGCCCTTTTTTTGACAGCCTTCATGACACCTTATTCATGCTAGTGACATGTCATGATAATAACAGCGTTATTATATGTCTGGCTGTGACTACTCCAGGGTGATCCAGGGATCCCCGGAGAAAGGGGTGTTCAGGGTGAAAGAGGTCGCATTGGAGATCCTGGACCACTCGGCCCTATTGGACCACCTGGTGAAAAGGGTGATGCCGGCGCTGCAGACCTGTTCGGAGCCCTAAGCCTTCTGGTAAGCTTGTAAATTCACTGTTACTCCGGAGTAAACCAACACTGTTGTCCTAGATAATTATAATCCTAATCAACCCACTCACCTCCTCAGCTTGTGTAACCGGTTCAAACCTTCCTTCCCTGTATGGAGAACGTTGTAGCTCCAGCTTTTTACATGAAACATCAAACACGGCTGTGCAAGGGAGCTCGCTGTTCGGTTTCTGCCTAACGCTTCCCACTCCTGATCATCTAGGCGCAACACAGGGTCAGCGAGGGAGAGCGAGAGAGAGAGAGAGTGAAAGAGAGATCTATGTGGGCGTGCCTGAAGCTTTGCAGAGCAGTGAAACCACCTCCATCTGTCACAGACATTTTCCATCTACTGTACACAGCCACAGCAGTTATATCACATTCAAAGAGATTGAAAACACTTTGAAATGTAAGAACCTGAGACAGAAGGTCCAAGGCCACAACTGGTGCTATTGTTAGTCATACACGTCTTTAAGGCCAGTATGGGTGGTACTAAGTGTACAACCAGGTTAGTTTGAGGATATGAATGTTGTTTATTTTTGTGTGTCATCATACTGTGTTTGGAAGCATATGTCTTTATTTGCCTTGCCATATATGCAAAACAGTGTGTACGTTTACATTTTTACCAGGGATGGGGTCAATTATAATTGTAATTACGCAATTGATAATTAATTACAATTATGGCGCACTACAATAATCTGTAGCTGTCGTAATCGTTATTAAATTGTGTCCCAATCCAGTATCGATATTGAATATTGGTCCGGTATTAGTCTGAAAACGAATATCAGATTCAAATTTCCAGATTTTCCAATTTTTTTATTTATTTTTTTCCCAATTCATTTTTTATTTATTTTATTATATGTAAAATACTGTAGATATTATGTTGAAGGTTCAAATGTATATAACCAATTGGTTAATAATAAATGTGTCAGTTTTTCTCATACCTACTGTTGCTGACTATTGTTCTTATTGACTAACATCACTTGATCAAGCCTTTTCTAACATTCCACACTACAAAATAAGTCATTATTATTTTTTTTTATTAAAAAAAAAAAAACAAGAAAAAAAAAAAGATGTATGATTCATGCTGATATCAGATCAATAATGGTATCGGCCGATACGCAAGGCTGCAATATCGGTATCATATCGGAAATGAAAATTTTGTATCGGGACATCGCTATAAATTGTAATTGAGTTTAGATAACTGACTTTGTAATTGCAATTGTCATGAAAAATCTATAAAAATTGTCAATTACAATTTTTGATACAGTTCTTTGTACAGTTCTACACATATTAAGTGAACAGTTATTAAAATGTGTTTCATATCAAGCTTCCCCCCATTTTACCATTTAAAAAAAAAGAAATGATCGATGGATATACTGACACAAAAAAGGCTCAGACTCTTTCCTGGATGTCTGTGACGGTGACTGGATTGTGTTCAGGGAGGTTGCTGTGGTCTTCTGTCAAAGCCACCAGCCACTGTGCATCACTGTTGTGTGCTGCCTCCTTCTCCCACATGCCTTTCCAGTACTGTTCAGTTTCCAACCTTGGTGGGTCTGTTTGCGTTTTTGTTGTTTTTTTAATCTTCAATACAAGGTACAGCAATGCTTATCAAATTAAATAAACAAAAAAACAATGATTTAACACAAAGAAGAGTCTGCCCACACACATTGCACAAAACAAAAGAGCACTTTTGGCAGATTTTGAGCAGCAATATATTTACACATCCAAAGATTAGGGCATTACAAGAGTTTATGTATATGCCTGTTATGATGACGAAGAGCAAAATGTCTCACAAATTCATCCATGTTCAATACCTTGCTCTCCTTTTTCCCACTTCCCTTACTCAGCCCCTCCTAATTCTTGTTCTCAAATGTTTTTTGATTAGCTTTCGTGCTGAGAAGCTGCACTCATAACAAACATGTGCATTGTTTATAACAAGTCTTATTGAATGCTCTCTTCTTGTCCCCCTGAAGTGTGTGAGGATACATTTGAAGACATGATATCTTCTGGAGTCTGGGAAAAAATGTCTGGGGAGAAAAAGAACAACTATAGTTTCACATTGCTGTCAATTTTAAATTATTGTCCATTAGGTCACACTGAAAAAGCTGCTGAAGCTAACGAAAATATTACCAATGTTTACAAAAAAATATTTGGTTGGGCAACTATGTTTTATGTGAAGAACAAAATGTATCTTTAAAGGAAAAAAAAAAAAAAGAACAGTCCACAAAGAACAATTCTTACAACAGCAAAAATTCCTTAATGCCTACTAACATACATTTTGAAAAAAAATGTTTTAATTGTGCCCAGTGAAAAAAATCCAACATTCTTCAGAGGAAGAACTTAGGATCCAACTGTTATTTAATTGAGTCATGAGCATTTAGTTTCAGGAGAACTACTGACAACCGGGGAGTACACAATTCTAGTGCCCGTTACATTTACATATTAAAAATATAACACTCAAGTAGTTAACTGACAATTTTTTTTGCCAAGATAAAAAATTATTGTCCAGACTTGCGGCTCTGTCGCCTATCTGGTGTCTGTGATCCGCTGATTATTTGCTCTCCTTGAAAATCATTACAGGACAAGGGTTCCTACCCAGCGTAAAGGTTTAAATCTCCATACGATTAGAGTGATGAAGGCATGACTATTTTTTTTTAAAAGCATAAGAATAGTTTATCCTGACAATATATATATTTGTGAATCTGGATGGGGTGGCCAATCAGATTTTAGGGGGACACTTGCCACCCTATCCCTAACCCTTTGGCCCCGCCCATAATTGTAATTTAACTTTAGCAATAAAAACGTAAGTGTAATTGACTTTCTAGGGATAAAAAAATCATTCTAATTTAATTGAAATTGGAAAAAATGCTGGTCACTGTAATCATAATTTAATTGTCATTGAACATGGGTAATTAAAAATGTAATTGTAACGAAAAATTATAATTGACCCCAACCCTAATTTCTACTATTTCCAGGATCACATTTTATGTTGAGTTGAGGTCTATGTGTAAATCAAAGTAAAGTTCTTTTTCTTTATCAATTCTTTTCATTATCATCTTGTTGGTATTTCTTGGAAATATCAAATTATTCCCTCAATTCACAGGATGATCCCATCTTTAGAGACAAACTACGACTTATCATCCAAAACGAAGTATTGAGAATTCTTGAAGGTACAACTTTACTACACGTATTCAACTTTGTGTTGTCCTTACCTTGACTTTCAGTGGTTTAAAAATGCCTGTTTTTTATTCTCCTCTCATAGAGAAACAATCAAGCAGTGGCTTGCTACATAAGACGCACGCAGGCATTCTGGCTTCTCATGCTCACGGCCCTCCAGGACCTCCTGGTCAAAACGGATTACCAGGCCCACCAGGAGAGCCTGGACCTCCTGGACCTCAAGGTAGGAGCTCAGGCGAGCCGGAAGAACTTCAAGGTGTGAGCGGCAGATCGGGAAAAATAACCACCTGAGTTAACATATGAAGAATGAACTTGTGAAACTCATTAACTCAAGAACTTTGGACAAGCTGGAGTGACCATGTAGTTAGGTTTCATGGATTGATTGATTTTAAGTTTACGCTTCATTGGTGCTTCATGTATATTCTTAATCCAACTAGCATCGTGAGTGCTACATTATGCTTTACCATAAGCAGTTTACTTTGTAATTATCTTGTTTTGAAAAATAATTTTAAAAGTTGATATAAAACACTAGAGACCTGCTAGATTGGGGTCGGGCTTGCACATTTGTTTTGTGCGGTTTCATGCGTATTTTCTGCATAGAGCCATATATCACTGCAGACTGAGGGGTGGGGAGCTGAGGGTAGGCCAAGAGTTTGGTTTGCAGCAGCTCTCTGGGAAATATGAAAACAAAGGAAGAATTGGTTGTGAAAAAGGGAAATAGTTATCAATGTGGACACCAAAGAGCCTGAGTATTGATACCTCACTCAAGGAAAGCAGGACTGGAACTCAACCGGAGCGAGAGAGAGGGTTCACGTTCTTTATCAAGCTAATACAACTCTCTGTCTACTCATGCAGCACTAATAATCCGCTGCCCAGGCTCACCTCTGTCCAATACACTTTCTTCCTTTTGTGTTGTTTCCACAGCAGAGAAGAGTTCAAAGTGCAGATTAGGGCAGACCTGCATCAGGCTTTGTATCTACCTCATATTATTCAAGACCATTTACATTTAGACCCACTGATAAGCTGTAAAGGTTGTTTTCATTCATGGTTAATTCAGCTAATAAGCAACTACTTCAGTATTAAAATGTGTTCTGTGTAAAGCTATTTGCATTATAAAACTAGAATGTTCTTTTTTTGTTTTGTTATTGCGTGATTTATGTTTTTTACGCTTAAATTAAGAGTTTTATAGATGGTTCCTGATTAAGCTTTTAATTAATGTTTTTTTTGAAAATAAAGAGAAAAGTTGTCTCCCTTGATAAATCAAAAAAAAAAAAAAAAAAAAAAATGCCCAACTTCCTATTTTTTTTTTTCTTTGTTGACTTGTGCCACCACTCAGCTGTTGAGACTTTAGGGTAATATTTTCTCATTATTTCTCGTCATCCTCTGGTGGAGACTGTGCTTCTGTGGAATATCCAATTTCAATTCTACTTCAATATGCCCAAATGAATTGTTTATGGAGAAAAATAACTCCCCTCTGCTCCATTTATATATATTTTTTTCTTTCTCCTTTGGTTTTGTTTCACTGGAGTGGAAGTGGCAAACTGTTCAATAGTTTTCATAAGGACTCCCTAAATAGAACCTTTCATTTGATTTCCTCCTTTGTTGTAAATTAATGTTCATTTATTATTCGATTTATCTTATAGTTTTAGACCCTAATGCAATTACTGCCAAATTGGTTTATACATTCTACAGTGGTGTTGTTTTAACAGTCATTTCTACATGTGTAGATACTATGTGTAGATGTAAACAAGGTGGCTTTTATTCTCTCAAGCTGCTCTTTTCTTTTTCCTGTTTAATACGAAAATATCAAAGTATTTGGTTGGGGAGGTGCAGAAAATGAAACGAGAAGCCCATGGATGTTGCGGTCATGTTGTTACAATATTCAAGCCATGTGATCCTTGCAATCGAGCCTGAAAGAGTTCCCTTATTCCACTGTTATCAGGACCTCAAGGGACAATGTGTTTTTTTTTAACCCAGGGGGGCATATACAGTTTATCAACACTCACCAATCCAGATTGCCACCTAAGCATATTGTCCCTGTCTGCTATTCAGTATCTTTTTACTTAAGGTATACTACACTTTTCTCCATGGAACATCTCCTCCCTGAATGAATGCCCAAGGCCCTGTGAGTGTTGAAAGAAGTGGCAATGTGTGGATACCCCCATTCTCTGTCTTTGAGAATCGCCTTTTTTTTCTCTCTGGGATTTTTTTTCTGACAAGTAAGCATTGAAGAATTTTCCCCTTTGGGCCAGGCGGCGCAATGCTTGATACTCCTGTCAATGTTTCTGATGCACTCCATGCAACTGCTGGTTGTGGGACTCCCATTATTTTAAACGCCTCACTGGAAAAATATTGTTTTGCAGATCTTAGGCTCTGACTTGGTGGTGTGTGCTGTTGTTAAGGGTGTGCTTTGCATGTAGTGAATAAGCCTGTGACTGGTAGGAGTGTGTGCATATTACTCTAACATTGGCATAGTTCATGCGAAACCTTTTTACTTATTTGCAAGTGTAATAGTGAACCTTGGCCTTGATCGTAGTATTGTTTTATTCACTGCTGGTTCTAAGCATGATAAAACCTAGTCTAGGACAGAGGCCTATTAACAGAGTCCTTTCTAGCTCTGTGGGGGCCCTCGGCAAGATGTTTGCCAAGCTACACATAAAGGATTACTGATCAATTACACTGTCTATGAACAGATGTAATGATAGGCATTTTTTCATTTATTCCAATGAAACATGTTGGCTAACAACACAAATTGCACAGGTTTTAGGTCCAAAGATCTGCACCAATTGCGCCTGATGTACACTACACATTATGATAGCGGTTGATTTTATTCTCATAGCCTACATTTTTTCGCCAAATTAGGAAAAATTCTGGTAAATTTCATTCTCTTCAGAAGAGGCTGATGACTCTGGCTAGGAACCTCCTTAGTGGCTCATGGGGCCCTATGTAAGTGCATGGTCTGCCAATAGCCAGAAACGCCAATGCCTATTTTTATATAATAAATACAAAAGCACACAGAGAGCGCAAACCTCCATCAAACACCAAATCTCCTCTTTGCCAGATTTTGGCAGTTATCTGGATTAGTTATCCTGATCGTGCTACCAGGATTATTCACACTGTAACAATACAGTAAGTCCAAATGTATGGACATCCCCTTTAAAAAAAAAAAAAAAAAAAAAACACTATGAAATGCGCAATTGTGATCTGATCTGTATTATATTCAGTTGCATAATAACCAACCCGACATAACTACAGTAAGTCATAACCCAAGATAAAGACTGATCAATGACAAACAAAAAATGTGATTTTTAAAAAATGGTGTCAATGATGAGGGATAGGGATCTTTTGATTATTCAAACTGATCTAAAATTAATATATTGATCCAGACGCCCTCGAAAGTGTAATGGACTCTTCATTGGCATAAGGTCTATCTTTCGTTAAAATTTTGACTTCTTTTGATTGATAATTCTGCTAATGGACAAACAAACAAATAAATAAATGGCGGTGAATTCCTTTATGGAGGTAATATGTATGTACCATTTGTATGTGTAATATGATGACCAAATCTATTAATAAATGTCAAATTTCAAGGTTTTTTTTAAGATCACTTTGTTTTCAATAGATCCAGCCTTTTTGGTCTGCTGGCCTGTAGAAACCCATCTCTGACCACCAATAGAAGAAAAAAAAAACCTCCTCACTCTGCTGAACACTTCAAAGATGGTCTCTTGGCCTTGTTGTTGACAGAAAGCTGTACAACACTATGATGCCTCTGACTTCAAGCCCCAATATGGCTTGTTTGATGATTTCTTCTGTATTTTAACAAGAAGGCTCTGGGTCTTTCTTATTAAACATAAATAACTTTCAAAATTGCACTATGAAAAGGATGTGAGAAAGATTGCCTTTTACTGGATCGCCTCTTGAAATACCTTTATTTAAAAAGGAAGATTCAATTTGGTGGCTGACGTTTGCAAGGGTGACCTTTATATTTTTGAGAAGCTATTTTCCATGGGTCTAAGATTGATTTAAAGCTTGTACTTGTATGTCCTTGTCTTGACACCTTTTGGATTTTTACGAGGTTTGGCATTTGTACTAATCCTACTAACTGCACTGAGCGCAGTGGAAAGACAAGCTTTAATATCACACCTTTGAAGTGTTTGCTTTCAACCAGAGTGTTGTGTGTGTGTCCTTAGGGTACAGAGGTCAGAAAGGAGAGCGAGGCCAACTGGGGCTCGGGTTACCAGGAGATCCAGGACCACCAGGTAAGAACAATGAAGCCAAATGTAAAAGAGATGAAAAAGTCCAGATAAATTGTCATCAAATATATTTACAGGCGTTTGCAGCATATTAATTGTTATTTTGAATACATTTTTAAATTAAAACAGAACATTTTTTGTACCTTGTGCGATATTTCAACCAACTCTACAGTTTCATCAGTTTGCTTTATATTTTTTTATTGTCTTCATTGCTCCTCACCAATCTCCCCAGCCACAGCAGAAAACTATTTTTGCATAAACCCATTATCTACTTGTCCAGCTCCAAAAATATTGTTCTCTGCCTCAATTTTCATTGTTATGTTTTAAAGCACATGTGCCTTTCTCCTGTGAGAATAAGAATTAATGCACATTTCTTTTTTACATATCTGAAATATAGTTTCTTTTAGGATTAAGTTATTTATTTGTGACATAATTATAAATAGACCAGCAAAATGGAGGGAAGTTTGCATTTTATGCCGATGTACTAAGTGCTTTTCTGGCAGTTATTTCACATTGTTCACAGAATGACCCGGCACTCCAGTCCTCCCACACATCTGCCACTCTTTGTCAAGTTGTTGTTTTTTTAACCTATCCATGAAAAAGGAATGCAAAGGTTCGACACTGTCTTGAAACCCATTTCAAACTTCTTTTTGGTGTCATCATGTTGGAGATAAAGCTCAAGGATTGCATTGTGTCTTCTCAAATTTTGGCGCTGAATGGGACCCAAGCAGTGGACAGATTTCAGCATCAGTGGAAAATGACATCGGGTCAGCAAAGTAAAAACTCTATTCCGCGTTTGCTCAAACAAACATAGCACTGCTCGAGATTTCAGTGTGTCTGTGAGCTAAAAAAAAAAAAAAGAAAGAAATCCTGATGAAAGATGAGAAGTGGGATTACTTTGCTGCCTTCTGCCTGTGGCTGCAGGAGTTTATCACTCCTCTGAAAGTCACTCGCCCTATGTGCATAATGCATGTTTGGGGCAAATGGATCTTGGCTCACGATTACCTGGAAGAGATAAATTGCTGCTGTTGAGAAACATCATCTCTTAAGGTGCATCGTTATCAGAAGCACCCACAACTCTGGTTGAGCTGTGGTTCCCCCATTGTGGTCACAACAATAGCTCAAATGTGTTGTTTCCTCTCTGCAAGACCCGAGGGTCTAAAACCACTTCAGTTCATCACAATTTAAGTTAAAAAAAAACACTAACTTCTCTTTTTTTTTTTACTCCAACTCTCATCCTTTATATGAGACAGCAAAGGTGTCTAACACACAGGGAGTTGCAGAGAACATAACAAAGCATGATTCAATTGGTGGACCTAATGCACAAAGGAGTTATTTGGACTGTAATAATAATAATTCATTTTATTTAAAAGCACCTTTCAGGCCACTCAAGGACACTTTGAAATAAAAAAGAGTAATAAAAAATAGTGCAATACATTATAAAACAGAATAATACAAAAAAAGGGAAAAAAAGAACAATGTAGGAGAAATTATGAAATGAGAATGTGCAGATTGGAAAAGATGGGTTTTTCAGTTTTGATTCGAAAAGAGGTAAGGTGTTGATGTTTCTGATGTCGGACAGTGGGCACAGTGAGATGGATGGAGTATGAAGACCTTATTAATGTACCCCAAATATTGATTTTGTCAAATTTAGGACACACAGATGGTGAAAGACATTATTTTCAGACAATTACAGTTTCCTTGTTATTATTTACCTGGTTCTACTGTGTTATTTGGTGATTTAAAGCTCATTTTAACAGTCAAAGAGTAGTAAATATGATCTGTATTTATTAAATTTGCTCTAAAACAACAATAGGGTTATGAATTGGCCTTGCAACCCAAAATTTAAACGTATTCTTAAAGAGTGTCTGACATGATAATTAGAAATTATGTTTACCTGGACCTTATAGAAGACTTGACCCATCTGTGTGTGATTAAATGTAAATTAACTTACTATGCAGAGTGTGTAAGATGACAACATGCAGCTTGGTGTCCTGTTGTTTTTCAATAATATCTAATTCTCTTTTTAGGTCCTCCTGGGTTTAGTTCTCATGCCTCCCCTGGCTCTCCAGGACCCCCCGGGCCTCCTGGAAAATGTGATCCCAGCGACTGTCTTCTTTCATCCTACTAAAGCTTCAGTGGTGTTTCAGAGATGATCTGAAGACCAAAGTCCAGCTCGGAGTTCAGCGTACGCTCACGGAACAGGAGGAGTTGTAAAAACCATCTTCAATCGTGTTTTACGGAAGAAAAACGCTCACATCTGACCACTTTTGTTTACTTTCTACTGACGTGTAGATACATTTTGAGGAGCTGTTTTTTTTTTTTCATACTGCCGCTGGGGTTTTTTCATTTCACTGTACTTTTAAGTTTTTCTCTTTTTAGCCATCTCCCACTGCGATGTAAGGCATTCCTTGGTTACGCTCAACTGGTCTTTGAAGACCAGTAATTATTTAACAGAGTTCAGGCTTTTTTTTTTTTTTTTAATTATTTATTTGGCTCTTTAATGGCCGTGTCTATGCACTCTGTTGTTTTTATTCAGATTAGCAAGTTCCATCTCACGTGTGTATATCTGTGAGAGAAAGATTAGCCGAATGAATGTATTTTATGTTTCGGTGTGACGAAATACATTTATTTAAATTCTTTATAGATATCGTGCTGCCGACATGTCTGAAATAGAAGTTGTTTATGTTAACGGCCTCCTTCAGAATGTATCTCAGAACTTACTAACAGTTGTACACAATGTAGCATGTTTATTGAGTGATATTTTAATAGAATGTTCATCATTACATTTTGAAAATAACTTGTTTCAAACGTTTCCACTTATAGCACATTTACCTTGTTTGTGATAAGAGCCGTTTCTGGCTATATGCGTGCTGTACCTATATGCATAAGGCCCCATGAGGCACATGTGTCAAACTCAAGGCCCGGGGGCCAAGTCAGGCCCTTTGGAGCATCCAATTTGGCCCGTAAATGAAACTCAACATTCCTGGTGCTTATGACACACAATTGCAGTCATTTTTATTGTGAAACTGTTGAAAAACCTCAAAATTCTTACAAAATCCTTCAATTTTCCTGAAATTATTACATAATATTTCCCTTATTTAAATAGAAATTGGTCACAGAATTTAGGAAAGTTAATGTTAAGATCCTGTTGTGACTGATATATGTCACTTATTGCTTGGATATTGTTGGTTTCTTACATATTTAGCATTTGATGTATACGTAAAAGTGCAAACTAGGGCATAATAATGTCTACTGTAAATGACTTGTTTTCCTGCAAAAAAATCTGTGGCCCACTTGAGATCCAACTGCTCCGTATTTGGGCCCTGAACTAAAATGAGTTGGACACCGCTGCTTAAAGATTTAAGATCTAGAGATTTTCTGAAGTTATATCTACTCATCTACTCAAGTTAAGATGTTTGATTTTAACATGAGGTTGTCCTGATCCTGACTATTCTCTGTTTAGCTGGTATATTGCAATAGAATTTATGTAATTCTTGGACCGTTTAATGGATTAAGAAATACTTTATAGATTGGCAGACTTGGGACCCCCAAACAGCATCTTGCATAATGAAAATCCATAGCTAGAAACGACTCTGTTTGTGATAATCATTGTTTGAAATTAAATACGACATGATTATTGATATTGGTGTCTTCCCATGAACTGGATGTTACTACTCTATAATGAAATGTACAAATGTTGTTGTACAACTAACAAAACACACACATTGTTGGCTTTTTTTTCCTTTAGATTCTTTGTACTTTACACACAATCAAGCCTTTTCTTTTTAAATGAATGTACTTAAAAGAACATTTGGGCCCAATGAGAGCAAATATCTGTAAATAAGTTAAACAAAATGGTTTGTTTTCTTTATTGCTGTCTAATAGGGCTACTTATGGGACCTTATATTATCTTATTATAAGCAAGTTGTTGTCATGAGGACTTATTAGAGTTCTCCGGTGTGTTATCAATCAATACACACTTTATATGAATGTTTAGTGCCTGAGATGATTATTACCTTACCTTGTTTACATAATGTCATAGACAATGATTCCTCTGGTTTTGTATGTATATTTTTGTTCTTAAGCAACAGAAAGGGAAATCGCAATGCTAAACTTCAGCTGTAAACTTTGGTCCTTCATTCATTTACTTGAAGTTTTTTTTTTTTTTTGAACTTGTTCTTCATCCTGGTCTGAACACACTAACCAAGACTGTAACTGTGGGTTTAAATCTTCCATAGTTTTGAGCTTTCATTCATTTTCATCTATTTTTAGATCAATCTTTTAATAAATATTTCACTTTTTTCAGCTACTTTTAGACTAATGTTTTCCACAGCCTGGGTTATCTGCCATATTCCGTTAAAAAATTTGCAGCAACACCTTACACTGTGTTTATGAATTTGACTTTTACGTTATAGAAGACTACTCATTAAAAATGTTTGTGTAAGAAGATGATGATTGGCCTTAACGTGTAAATTTCCCATCCTCCCCCTCACACTGTTTATTGAGTTTGAATCAAAGGTTTGATTAATCTTTTAAAAGCAGTTTGAAGTGTTTTTTCATTTTTTTTTTTAACTCCGACTCATATAATTTCTGCTCTTCTTTCACTTGAAATTGTATGTACACTATGCTGCAATTTGAGCAGAAGTTGTGACATTATTCAAGTCTGTGTTTTTTCTCAGGAGTACACTTTGTCTTTTTTGGTATTGACTGGTGACTGTTTATTTTTGTGTTGGGCAAAGTGCATGTAATCATGCCACTAGTTTTATTTGTGAGTCTAAAGAGCCCCCTGCTGGACATGTATTTATTTGCCTATTTCTTGTAGCTTTGAGTGAAGAACAGCTTTTCTTACATTTTCTCTCCATGCCCTGCATTGTTTTCGCTCTTTTATTACACGAATGTTCAGACGATGCAGTAAATTAATATAATCTAAATTTTGTCCTCTTTTTATATTGAATTTAGCTTGAATTGATAATAATGTGCAGCAGATCTCACAGCCTACTTCTCTAGAACCTCAGGACCAGTTTTTTTTTTTTTATTTCTGTTCCATGTTCAAATGCAGTTATTTTAAATAGAAAATGACAAAAAAAAAAAACAGGAATCTTGAGGGGAATAAACACTACAATAGACCATGTAAATGTTAAAACTGTTATTTTTGCTGCCATACATTTGGTTACTGTTATTTTTTCATTCATGCAACTTGATCTTGTTGCCACATATAATATAATCTCATAAGTAAGCTTGTAATGAGAGGAAAGATGGATCAGCCTCCCAGCATGGCCCTTTGGATTAAAAATGCTCCCAGTGAAACTGCTCCCCGCTCTCTTCTGAGCTCATGTCATGCTGAGTGACTTTAATGCTTTGAAACTCTTTGTTTCGCTGAATATCTACCTCAGTCTTGGTTCGCCACATGCATCTGATTTGATTTTTTTTTTTTTTCCTTTTGGAAAAGGGAAAATAGATAAATATATCCAACTGTTGTTGCCTTTTACTGAAAATGACAATTTAATGCTCGACGTGTTTGTAAAAACACAATTATTATGGTCATTGATGTTTGTCTCAGTTGTTTCTCTGAGACTGTTGGAAGTTAATCGGAAGAATTTGTTATGAAGGATGATGATGATGTGTGTTTGTTGGCATTGTGTTTCAGAGGTAGTTCTTTCAATATTTCCCTGTAGCCTTTTTTCTTTACATGGATTAATGACATCTGCCTTACAAGTGTGCAATAAATGTTATCCAGTGTATTGTTGTTTGGCTTACTTTTTTTATTTTATTTATTTCTGCACCAACACCTCATGTGCACCAGGGCTTTCAGTTTAATGCTAGATTAATTCAGTGTTTGCTCCTTTTTTTTGTTGGAAGTGAGTTGATAATTAATCTGCATAGTTCCTCTAAACCCTAAGGAACCCACAACAACCGTTATTTAAAGGGAGTTAAAAGTCTACAGAATGAAATATTTGATAAATGATTGCTCATTCACAAAACACACACACACACACAAAATACTAATTCAACCTTTGCAAATCAAAACAATTAAAGTTACTGGTATGGGAAAGTACAGCAGCATAATCAAACACTTTAATGTGAACCAAATATGTCCTTATTTCTTTTTCACAGCAGTGATATGGGAGAAAAAGGGACCAAAGCTCTCCATTTATAGCTCATATTAGTTGAAAAATGGTGGTATACAATCAGATAGAAAAGCTACAACATAATGTTGTTGTTGTTGTTGTTGTTGTTGTTGTTGTTTACCCTTTTTGCTTGTATGTTTTTATTCTCTTGTATTGTTTTCTGGTTAGTTTATTTTTGGTTTCTTATGACAGAAAAAAATGACATGAACTCGTGGCTATGCTTATTTTGTAATAACCGTAGACACTGTAAATGTTTGTTGCTGTTTTTTTCATGCTGTTGTAAACTGATTATTAGTACAAAGGGGCAGATTACATAAGATTATTCGTCTTTCTGCTCCCTTTCATTCGGCAGTTTGTAAACTTTTATGTTATTAAATTGATTTTTCATTTTTTTTTTGAATGAATGGAATAAATAAAATACAAATACATATACAAAATATCTTTATGTTGCATATTGAGCAGAGGGAATACACATTATTCGGGGTATCCAAAGTATTCCAGTTTTTCTGCAATGTATCCACAACACTTCAAGTTGTGCATCACAATATGTTGCTTTGCCGAGCTACGATATGATGCAGATGGCTAGGCTGATGCTATAGCCATCTGCATCAGATAACCATAGCATTATAGTGTTTTAAATAGAAAGCATGATTGATGATAAACAGTGATTTCGTGTATTTATTACATTATCAAGAGAATAACATGCCACCAGTTGCCATTCTGTACAATGAGACAAAATCTAGGATCTAGGAAATGCATTTCACCACATTTGACATTTCGTAGATCTTTTTTTTATTTTACAGATTTACAACATACACTGAAGTCAGTGTGATTCAATGACATTTCCATCCCCTTCTTTTTATTGAGAATTTCAAGGCTGAAAAGGCTGTAAGGCAAGTAGAAATGTCTTTATCAAAAATAAAAAATAAAATAAGGCTTTCAGCAGGTTTCTTTTGGCAAATTAAGAACAAATTATTGAAGCTCACACCAACTGTGAACCTAACTTTCTTTAGAGCATTCTTTTTAATACAAACCGTGTACAAACATAACAGTGAAGAAAAAAAAAATTCTGCACAAAGAAAGTAGGAAAATAAAGCAAATATTTTGGGTCATTATTAGCTAAAAATTGTGTGCACAGTCCTGACTATATTGGAACATTTCTCAGGTAGAAAAGCTCACATGATTGAGTTGCATCTCTGCAGCCAGAAAAAAAAAACAATGTTTATGTGTATTTTTTTTTTCAGCTCAAAAAAGCTGGCTCCTTGTGATGGAGATGTGGCAGACACAAAAACACAGCACGCTGACAGGATGAAAGGGTTAATGTATCAAAGGCACCACGCCAACCGCATCTCCTGGAAGAAATGTATGAAAAATTGTTGTGCACCGGTGAGATAAACCATCAGTCTTTCTGTCTCTGCCAGACTGTCTCTCAGTTTCCTGCTGGTCCCTTCACGTCCAGAGACTGGTGGGCTGCCCCCGCCTGCAGGTTGCATGATGAGGGGTCACAGTAACCATTGGGACCTGCCGCACCAGGGGGTCCGGGTACGCCAGGCTGTCCAGGAACACCAGGGGGTCCTCGCTGTCCATCCCGACCATTCTGGCCATAGGCAGGTTTGCCTGCTTCCCCTGTAATGACAGATCGTTTTTAAACAAGCTAGACATTGTGTGCAGATTTACAATTAATTCTCTATTTTTATTTTTATTTTAGATGGCAGCTTTAGAAAAAGCACTTCACCATATGCTATAAGATTTCATTTGACATGCAATGACCACCATCCAGCTTTTTCTTATAACATGATGCAAAAGGAAAAGCAAAGCGCCTTTGCTTCCACTTCATTGATATGTAATTGACTTACTGAAGCAAAATGAATATTTAATTCATGGCAGTGGCTATCCGTACGGTTGCCGTATCAATATACCGACATTCTATATGTATGCAGCGCCCCTATTTGGCCAGTTTAGGTCGCGTGATAGTTCAGTCATTGGCCGGTTTAGGTCGCGTGACTAAGACTAAACCTAACCCTAATCCTAACCCTAAAAATTGTTGCGATATTGGGTTATAACTTAACCCTAACCCTAAACCTAATCCTGACCCTAAAACCAAGACGCTACGTACTTGTACTTCGGTGACCGTACCAATAGCTCCGGGGGTTGTCCGTACGGCAAAAGTACATATAGACACTTTCTTAATTTATTTACCAGGAAGTCCAGGAGGTCCTGGTTGACCTTTTGGTCCTCGCACAGTGGGTCCTCTGGAACCTCTATCTCCCATATCACCTGTAAATGACAACATGTGATGATTACAGTAGTCCTACTTTAGGTTTTTAAACGTCTGATGTCAATGAATCATCTTAAACTTCCAGGAGTAACATGTGGGTTACCTTTGGGTCCCTTCTGTCCTAGTTGTCCAGGTGGACCTTTAAGGCCAGGGAGGCCTCTTGATCCTGCATGACCAGGGAAGCCGTTATCCCCTGGAGGCCCAGGACGCCCTGGAGGTCCAGGTTTTCCAGGTAGGCCCGCTATACCAGTTTCTGGCCTCCTTAAACTTGCTGCTAACTGAGCCAGCTGCTCTGTTGATGTAAAACGTACCAAAAGAAAATGAGATGAGAAGTAAAACTGGTACTGTGAAACTATTCCAAGATGTTATATACAGCGGCTTCAATCTCTTAGTGAGGCTTTGAATGTAAAAACTAGTCCAACAGCAGTCATAGGGGTACTCATACGGTCCTGGGGTTGCAATCCTGCTGGTTTTTAGTTGTCTGTCCTGTTTACTACACCCTAATGTGATGGAAGTGTCATTATCCAGCCTTGCAGAGAGCATGATAACGAGCCTACCATTGTTATTAAGTGTGAAGAAGCAGTTTTCAATCCTGATTTTAAATAATTTTATCAAATTGAGCCAAAATCGGATAACGCTATTTATTTCAAGCAATCTCTAAGAGAGAATCTACATCCACAGTGCAATAGATCTCAAAATAAATCTCCCGCGGTCCCTTGCTGCATGGTATTTTACACAAAACATTCCAATTTTCTGCCACCCGATGAAAATTCATACAGCACCTGCTTGACTGTTCTTGTTTAAGATTTCCTTTTCCAGGCAGACTCTTTGCCTTGAGCAGAGGAGTGCAGGTCTTTTGGAGGTGAGATTAATTTTTTACCACATCGGATATAAAAAAGTCATGAGTGTAGGAGATGAGATGTGAAGACGTGAGAGCAAAAGAATGAAGAGAACAGAGGTTGTGACTTCAGTGAAACATTTCTGAAGCTCAGAGAAGGAAGCTTTCATCCATCAAATAAACAAAGGCTGAAGCTTCTTTTCATGTTTTGGTTATGAGGCTTTCATGCTTTTAGCTGCGGAGTTTGCAGCAGCATCTGTGAAACACTGGAGCGGAGGCTTTATGTGTGGTTGGGTAATGAGGCATTCTGGGAAATATTATAGATATGAAATGAGGCACAGGGGAATGATAAATGGGGTCAAAGGCCTATCTTTTTGTACCTTGCATGACTCGCATACAGACTTGTTTGATGTGCTGATCACTCGGTTCTTTACCCTGCAAGGAAGAAAAGATGAATTAACAGATTTCACAGCAGTGTGTAAACCAATTATGCAAAACCTCACCTGTACTTGTACTGTTAGTTTTGAGTCGAACCCTCAACTGGTTTTCTTAAATTGTTAAAATGTACACATAATTGCAGGGTTTTCTTTATTTTAAAAAAAATCCTGAACTTGTTAATCAGTGCAATGTTCTTTAGGATGAAAATCTTATTAAAGGTATTGAAAAGTGACTTTTTGCTAAACGTCCAGCTTTAGGCTATCTAATAAGATTAATTATTCTATCAAAAACAAATACCGTGGATAGAAATCATCATCAGTGTTTCTCAAATAGGGGTACGCAATGGCATACCTGTCAAGAATCCCATTTTGGCCGGTAAACTTCCGTATTTTACCCCTCTTTCCCGCCATCGTACCGAATTAACATTTTCCTGTAAATATCCCGTTTTTTAATGTGATGATAATTAAAAGATAAATAGATAAAAACATTCCTCTGCCTTACTAAACTGAACGTCGTCACTATCCTCGCGAGAACTACCGCCTGTAATGGCCTGAGTGTCGGTTCTCGCGAGATTAGTGCCGACAGCGGCAACAAACCAGGAAACAACTCAGAAAAGAGATGGATGTGAGAAGACGTTCTGGCAAAAAACACAAAGAACTCGTGTAAACTTGGAAAAGGAGACAGGGAGTTTACCTTCGTAAAGAGCAACAGGATGGGACACAGTTACACATTCTGTAAGATTAGTAACTGAGATTTTAACGTCTACCACGGGGGAAGAAACGACGTCAATCACCATGAAAAATCAGCCAGTCACAAGTGCTACAAATATACACTGCTTTCAAAAAGTGTTAAAGGATGTAAACAAATGTGTCTAATAAGTCATTAGTGAATACCAGAGAACCACGTGAGCATGTAAAAGAAAATATGTAATAAAATAAAATGTAAATGTCTAACTTAAAGACAAGCAATGTGAAATTAACAGTAAATATGCAACGTGCTGACTTATATATGAACAGTAAGTAAACAAATGTGCTTCATATATCCATTCATGTTTTCATTTAGGCTGTGTTATAATGTAGGAATTAGGGCTGGGCGATATATCAAAATTCAAGATACAGTATATCGAGTTTTCTGATTTGGCGATATAGAAAACTACTTTTTCGCATATATCAATATGTATATACATACAGTGGGGCAAAAAAATATTTAGTCAACCACCAATTGTGCAAGTATTACCACTTAAAAAGGTGAGAGAGGCCTGTAATTTTCATCATAGGTATACCTCAACTATGAGAGACAAAATGAGAAAAAATGTTCAATGAATTAATTGGTAAATCCCTCGATAAAATAAGTATTTGGTCACCTACAAACAAGCAAGATTTCTGGCTCTTACAGACCTGTAACTTCTTCTTTAAGAGGCTCCTCTGTCCTCCACTCGTTACCTGTATTAATGGCACCTGTTTGAAGTCGTTATCAGTATAAAAGACACCTGTCCACAACCTCAAACAGTCACGCTCCAAACGTCACTATGGCCAAAACCAAAGAGCTGTCAAAGGACAAATGTCCCTGTGTGGCATTTTGCATCAGCAAATTTAACCTACAATTGTATTTCTGGTCAGACTTCATTTGAAATATTATTGACGAGATTTATAATAATAATAACAATGCATCAGTTTTATATAGCGCTTTATCATAGACACTCAAAGTCGCTTTACAGAATTAAGGCATTATTCTTTCACTCCACACTTAGTGGTGGTAAACTACTATTGTAGCCACAGCTGCCCTGGGGCAGACTGACGGAAGCGAGGCTGCCATAGTGCGCCATCGGCCCCTTTGACCACCACCAACACTCACTCACACACTACATTCATACTAGGCAATGTAGGTGAAGTGCCTTGCCCAAGGGCACAATGACTGCCACCCCACTGTGGCACCTGGAATTCTCAGTGGTCTCCCATCCAACTACTAACCAGGCCCAGACCAGGCCCATATCACCATTTTGAGAAAATATATTGAGATATGAGTTCATATCGCCCAGCCCTAGGAGGAATGTTCGAAGTGTCTTACCCAAGGACAAACAAATACGAATCAAGCAACCTTCTGAGCCATTGTTTTCCTGTGTTTTCGTGTCATCCTTTAAAGTGGTGTTTTGGGGATTTTGTCTTTGAGACATTGAGACAAATTGAAGTGAAGGCGAACTTACCTCAAATGAATTAATGTTAGTTAAATGAGATGAGAGAAAAACACCCAATGCATCCCATATGGCTTAACAGCTGCAGACCAGACAATCACAAAAGCTCATTCGGAAAATTGCGATGATTTTTATTTTTAAACTGGGTTTCTATATTCCCACAATCTTAGCTCAATCTGCTGTAGACGTTTTGGTTCCAAATGCCTGTTGGAGTTCATGTCCCAGCAGTTTACAAGCTAAGGGACAACCTACTCGTGTCTCAAAAACTCATGGGGTTTAGCGACATCTAGTGGTGACAATGCAGATTATGACAAACTACAGGTACAGTATATTGGTTTGAAGCAAGGCGTAAATGGTGACAAAAAATGCAACTTTGATGTCATAATTTTGCTACTCCGACCATCGATCCTCATGTAAATATAATCAGTTGATGGAGTTTTAAATAACGTGATGTTATTCACACAAAATATGTGTAGCCTATACTGTAAAATTGTTGACATTTGTTCTGAAATACTCACAGGCCTTAAAAAACCAGCAACACATTGGGAAAACACGACAGAGAATGTGCTATATTTGTAAAATTGCGTTTTGTTGTTGACTCTGAATTCATTTGTAATACTTTGTATGGTGAAATGAAAAGTTTATGTTGTTATAATCATTATAATAATAAAATCTAATTAATTAGGGATTTATGGATAGGGGGTGGGGTTAAATAAGTACCAGTATGTACTTCTTCCCACACTTTTTCGGAAATCTTTACGTTCTTCCTTTTTGTTTTCTTTGTTTCTTACGATATTCTGTTTACATGTGTGAAATAAATCAAATATCAAATCAAATCAAATGGCAGGAACGGTTAAACGTACAGTTAACTAATACTTGTTCTATTTTCCCTGCAGTTATTACAAATTACTTTCTTAAGATTAAAAGTAAATAAATGCTGTGAAAAGTAGGAGATGACGTTTGTTTGCATTAAGTGAATAGAAATTCTGTAAGGACACATATGCCACTGTTGGAGGAGATGATGGGTTATGTTTTGATTTTTGTAAATCATTGTGCTTTTCAGTACACGTGTTGAAATATGGTATTATGTGACCTACCGCAGGACCCTGAGTGCCTCTGACTCCAGGTGCGCCTCTGTTTCCCTGCATGCCTCGAGGTCCAGGTGAACCCGGGGGACCATCAACTCCAGGCTGGCCTCGACTTCCTTCAGGACCCCTTTTTCCGGGCTCACCAGGGTTACCACCCTGAACAAGGACAAGGATTGATAATTATGAAAGTGCAGCAGGTTTCTTATTGTTTCATTGTGGGGTCAGAGATCATTACCTCTCCTTTAGCTCCAGATTCACCTGCTTCACCCTATGAAACATCAGATTTACAGTAAATTTCCTCTAATAAAAATGCAGAAAAATTGTAATTTTATTATTATAAGTGAAATAACTTACAACATCCCCCTTATCTCCAGGATTTCCCTCATCACCTTGCGCTCCCTATGAAAACATAATCTGTAAATGATTTATGCAAAAAACCCCACTGGTTATTTAAAAGCAACAATCTGTTAAAAAAAGAGAGTTTATCTCAAGTGCCATGGTCTCCTACTTGTTCTCCTTTAGATCCAGCGTCTCCACGTTCTCCCTGGAAACAACATCAACATAAATAAAGCCAAGGTATGATTGTCATTACACATTAACAATGCAACAACAATACATGACAAGGACAAGCTGCTGCAACTGGGTTCTGCTAGAAACTCTGGCTGATCGTCTCTAACGTTGAGTTCATGCACATTTTAATTGTGAGGTAAAATGCATTGGAAAAACATGCACCGGCAAGTTCCAAAGCAAGGGTTTCGGCTCGTTTTTCAGGAATCAAACTCTGGACTTTTATTGTTGTGAGACCAAATGGTAGACAAGGTATTTACAATGTTGTCTAACAACAACGTGAAAGGTTTTGACCTGCACTAGAGGGAGCAGATTAGCAGTTTGTTTTATGCTCTCATCTCATTCATACTTCAGGGTTTGTTTGTTTGTTGTTGTTTTTTTTTTGTTTTTTTAAATCACTTTCAGTTCATTTCTTACCCTCTCTCCTTTTATCCCAGGCAGGCCAGGAGGACCTGGTAGACCAGGAAGACCAGGATCACCCTTTGGTCCCTGTAATAAGAAAAACACATTATGAGTAAGTGTGAAGAGGGTGGCGAAGCATGCAAGGACATATGTGACAGATAGAATAATTTAGCCAAATAAAAAAATATGTTGTTTAGGTCAATGAAAAGCTGTTAGTGTAAATTCACTCAACTAACCAATTGCTTTTTTTTAGATGTTATGTGTGTGTGTGTGTGTGTGTGTGTGTGTGTGTGTGTGTGTGTGTGTGTGTGTGTGTGTGTGTGTGTGTGTGTGTGTGTGTATTTCATAGCATATTTGACTTTTCACAGGGGCACAACTTACCCGAGCACCCGGCTTGCCTGCTGGCCCTGCAGGTCCTTGCTGTCCAATATCTCCCTAAATAACAGCAAAGCAAATAATGAGCATATGACAAGAGTTCATCTTAATGCATGAACAGATATAGACAGTGGGGCCCTTACTGGTTCTCCAATGGGCCCAATAGGTCCCACCTCTCCTTGTTCTCCACGCTCACCCTGTGTTGTGACATTACAAGCACACAACAAAGTGAAAGTGATGTAGAAATAATGCTAAAGGCTTTGTCTTTAAGTGCAACTCATACTTACAGGTTTACCAGCAGATCCAGTTGTTCCCGGGAGACCTCCCAGACCCCCATCACCCTGTAGGAAAGTGACCAAGGAGACTTTTAAGCAGATGACAGTAGAAAATTTGCAATTTGGAAAAATTCAACAACAGATTTAACTCTCAACCTTTGGGCCGCCCAAGCCTTTTGGTCCCGGTGCCCCAGGCAAACCCTGAAAATACAGGGGACACATTGATTAGGTTCAACACTATGACAAAAGTTATAAATTCTAAAATCACTTAAACTCATACAAATACACAATGTTTTGTTTGTTCACCGACAAACATTTCAGTATGAGAGATCACTGTCTCACGGTTTTGATACTCAGGGTCAAAGGTTCTCAACGTGTGGGTTGGGACCAGAAAGTGAATCACAAACAAAAAGGAGGCCCATGATGATACAAAATTTATTTTTAAGAGGATTTGTTTATGCAACAGCGCGGATTATGCACACTTCGCAAAAGTCATAATAGTTAAGGAAAAAACTTTTTTGGGGGGATATTAATATGTTATCGTTATGAATAGAAGATATTAGATATTAGGCTAACAGCTAAAAACAGCAAGTGTAATTTTATCCTGCTTTTAAATATGGACCGGGATAAAAATGTAATATATTTGTATTACAATATTACTGTTTTTTAAAATGTAACTGAGTTACACTACTTTGAGTTACTTTTACTGATAGTGTTCGAATAACAATGGTCTAAGTTTTGTTTCAAGTACTTCTGCTGTTTCAGGAGCAGAAAGCGCTTTTTTTTCCCCCATACGTTAACGATTTCCCACAGGTTAGATTTTTTTCGGCGTACATAGCTATGACGTAGAATGCTGTGATCTTGTAAAAAAATGCTGTTTTTATCACTCGGATAGACCATTTAAATAGGTAAGTAGGTATTCTGATTTAAGGTGGATTAGGTGCAATTGAAAGTATTTTTCTGATTTTGCCTACTGATGTTACATCATTTTAAGCTTTTTCTTGTCTGTATTTGCCAGAGAGAATTATCGGTATTGGTTATTGACCAAATTAGTTGAAATATCGGGAAAAAAAATCAAATATTGTCCATCCCTATTTGTAATTTATAGGAATCCAAAGTCATACTCACAGGAAACCCCTGAAGTCCAACTTCCCCTGGATTGCCTGCCTTTCCAATGCCTCCCTGCAGTCAAACCAACAGGAACATTACATAAAGTTTGTTTAAGCTCACACCAAAACAAAATTAATAGAATGAAAATGTACAATTTTTGCTCCACCTTTGCTCCTGGCATTCCAGGGATACCCTCACGGCCATCCACACCTGGTAAACCCTGGAGACGAGAGGAAGTTAGAACCAATCTTTGGTTTACAGACGTTATCATTTGTTATCTTTGAGCAGACACTCACAGCTTCTCCTTTAGGACCTGGAACACCAGTGATTCCTCTTGATCCTTGACCTCCCTGAACAAAAGGACACCAGATATTTAGAGAAGCCCTACTTTATACCATCTAGTTTAATAATATTCATTTTCTCCACACGTGTCACCAGACTTTCTTAACTGATTACACAACACGATATCTGTAGCATCAAATTGCACTCTCACCTTGAAATAGTCGACTCTTCCATTGTCCTACCCTGATTCCCTCTCCCCTGTCCTCTCCCCCCTCACCAACGTGTAACAATAACTTTTTTTATATTCTCCCTTTAATAAAGTGTTTCTTACCCTTCCTTAGGGCGGACTGGTGATGGTCACCATCACGCAGTAAGATACATTCATTAATTTAATTGCAATAATAAAACATGCATTGCTCTACGTCTAGTGTTTACCTTCAACAGCATGTGCAGACGAGGTAAAAATAGAATAAAAACCAAAAAAAATTTATATTCTAAATGCTCCATAGCTGTCAGTGAGGTAACATGGTAGCTTATCATGTTTTGAGGAATGTAGAATGTGAATAACATAGAAAGGAAAGTTTCAATTCAAATTCAATTTGTTGTTTTAGTGTTGATATTTAGTGTTAAATGGTTTGTGAGTGTTTTTGGTTACGTTGTCCCCAGTCTCATAAAGTTTTAGCGATAAAGGGACCATATCATGTTTAGAACCATAAGAGTTTCTACTCACTAGTTCACCACTAGGTCCAGCTTCACCCATTCCTCCTCTCTGGCCTTGACCTCCCTGAAATCAATTATGAAAAAAAATAACTAAACACTCATTTTCAAATAATTTAGCTGTAAAACTGCATTTGTATCAGATAATCTACTTACGGTTGCACCTCCAACACCCTGAGGACCTGGATCTCCATCTGGGCCCCGTGCGCCCTATAAGAAAAGAAAAAGAGATGCATCTACTGAACATTTACTGTCAAAGACATTTACTTACAGTGACGGGCGATGATTGCAAGCCTTCCCTGAGTGAGTCATAAAAAGGTTGAATGGTCTCCTGTCGCAGTGCTTACCAGTTCTCCCTTGGGTCCCATCATTCCCATGGCACCACGAATTCCCTGAGGTCCCTAGAATAGCAGAAAGATCAAATGGTTTCTGTGAGTAGATCAAGAAATCCTGATGCAAAGAAAAATGAAAAGCAGAAAAACTGTAAAGAGACAGCTTCAAACCGTTGGTCCTTGGGATCCTACTTCCCCTGGATTTCCTTGGCCTCCTTCCTCACCCTGTGGAGATGACGATCATTTAGCAAACATTGATGAAAATAGCTTTATTTATTTGAATGTTAAAAAAAAATGTGTTTTTTTTAATTTTTTTTTTTTAAACTTGGACTTATTTAATTCAAGTGTGTGACACTCAAAAGTAATACTGGGACTTTCTATGAGTTTCAGATATTGACCTATCAGTAACCAAAGATGGGTAATATTACGCTGACTTTTAGCAATGTTTCCATTATAACTTTTGTTTTTTGTTTTTTTTAAATCTATATCTATATCACATCGTCCCTGTTCAGGGTGTACCCCTGCCTAACGCCCAGAGCCGGAGATCGGCACCGGCAGACCCCCGTGACCCTGGAAAACAGGAACAAGTGGGTCTGAAAATGGATAGATGGATGGAAATTGTCACATTATTACTTATTTTCTTCATGCAAACCACCAGAGGGTAAGTTTAGCTGTTTACAGAGAAAAAGATGAAGCAAAAAAGCTAATATTAAAAGGTGAACCCTGGAACATTATTGTGTAACAAGCAAATTATTATAAAAGTTAATAATTTTGGAAATGTTTAATGCCCGCGCTCACTGATAATGAAAAAAAAAATATTCTAACAGAAAAATAAATTGATATTTAAAGTTCTTGAGTTCAGTTGCATTAGTCTACCATAACATGAATACATTATCTTCATTTTTGTGAAGATTGTTTACCTGCCCTAAAGAAGAGAAGATGTTGTTTTAATTCAATGAGATTAATGTTGCATACATCATTCTCTGATCTCAGCTCATAATCCGTTTTATGGAACTGATGCAAATTGGCTTCAAGATCCAATCTGGTATAATGCAACAGATAAATACTTGAATGCTTCATATTGTACATTGTGCCTTAACAAATACACTTGAATTAATGATCATAGTAATTCAGAAAAGCAGGGTTTAAAAAAAAGTGTAAAAAAAAATAGGTAAATGCTCAGCTGCTAAAGTGGAATGCACAATGAGGACAACTTTTAACTGTTATATTCTCAATATTTAATAGGCTACTTCATCTTTTTTTGTTGAGTAATCCACATGGTTCAGAGGACCATTAAGCAACACACTGTTATACTACAGAGTACAATAGTCTCCACTTATTTTGAAGTATGAATATGCATATTTTTACATGTAAAAAGGGCAGCCAAATGTATTTTTTTCCCCTTATAATGCCCAAAGTCATCATCAACATACTGTAAATCTTATGTGTATCATCCTATTTTCAGTATGTCTTTGCAATGCCATAAAAAACTTGTAAGCACCAACAAAACTTCAAGTCATTCTATTGTTCACTGTAAATATCTTCATATGTGTGAACCATTGAACAGGGGGATTTCCAATAGGCCCATAAAGAGACACTTGAAGAAAGAGAAAATCATTCTCTGCTCCGAAGCGCAGACTGACACTAAATCATATCCTGGTGCAGGGTGATAAAGGGAGATGGGCCCAGACTCATTTCCATTTATATAGTGCATTGACACATTACAGAGAGAGGATAGTGGTGCTTGAACATCATTTCGAATAAATCATCCTTCTTGCATCACAAGGAGTCAGAGGAATTACACACAGGCATATATCACTTCCTCTTGAAATGGAGCAGCATGAATAATGCTCGGCTCAATAGTGTCAGAAATCCGTTTCCCGAGTTTAAGACGTGATTTCTTTGTGTGTGATGTGGAACAGGGAACACACGTTACTGTTGGGGAATGTAATTCATGCTAGGACGCTAGGAATTAGGCTTTCAAAGTGTGCAAAATTTGATAAAATTCCCCGGTATCCAGTCAAATTTACACTTGATCCTGAAGTATTGCTAATGTTACCTTATGCCCTTGCTTTCCAGGCTCTCCTGCGTCACCTTTTACACCTTTGTGGCCCTGCATTGAGAGAATTAAAGAAGCACCATTGAAACACACTGCTGTGGCTCTGTAATATTAAAACTGTCTTTGTTTTACCTTCATGCCAGGAAGACCAGGGTGTCCAGAGGTCCCAGGTGGACAGGAGTTTGGACACTAAAGCACCGAATTAAAGTGAAAAAAAGTGTTTGTAATAAAAATGGATATTCATATACACCATAACAGAAACATCTCTTTACCAGGTCGGCACTGCCAAGCATTCCAGCTGTCCCCTAAAAATGAGAGAAGGATTTAAACATATAGCATTATTTAAAAGTGGGATGCAGGATGAATGTGTTCTTCATATCACATACATGACCAGACAAACGATCAAATTTATTGTCTTCCTAAAGTTTTTGTCACTCACTCTGGGTCCTGTTGGTCCACGAGGTCCCTGTGGTCCTCTGACACCCATGGCACCCTGTAAAAACAAACAGGTCTGTGTCACATACTGCTTCAGTAAAACATTAAAATGCAAAGAAAACAAAAGAAGAGAAATCTTAAGGTTCAATGTTTATTAATCAGGAAACGCACAAGAAAGATATCCTATAGTCTTTTTGTTGTCGGATTGGTTTTAATTAATGTATTTCATTCATTTTTGCCTTTTGATCATCTGCTGTTTTTTTTGTTTTTTTTTCATATTTATTTCTTAACTCGAGTTTTTAAAGTTTTCAGTAATTACACAATTATTTAAACCTGCATTAACTTGATTTAGAAGGTTAGTATATTATCTAAAGGTAAATAAATCAAAATATTGCTATTTATAATAATAACAAAGGAATTTGTCAGTTGGCTGCGATAAATGCGAGTTATTACAAACTTATTACAATCCTTTTCTGAAGTCATTGTGCTCTTTAAAATGAAATAAACATAATCATCAATGAGACATGTTTCTTTTCTTGGCTATTTTTATTTATTTTTTTACGTGAATATACAAACTTGAATATTGATATAGAATCAATATAAAACTTGCTAATACTCACAAGGGCGTAAATGCATTCATAAAATACAAATGAATTCTCTAGATGCACTTTGCACTAAGATAAAGCTAAAAAAAAAAAACTATATTTGATTATTATTCCTGAATGATTTTACTGGTATGGTCCTGTTGACATTGGAGTGAAACTGACACTAGCACTAACTCAACTCATGTTTTTTAGGTTTTAAATATGCCACTAGTTATTCTAGTTATTCTTCACCTTATTTTGATCTCTTTTGTTCAATGATGTATTACAGTTTTGTAAAAAAAAATAAATAAAAAAAAACAATTGTGCTTGGCATGTGCTTATGGTACTAAAATCAAATCTCTTGGCTTTGACTCACTGGTGGCCCAACTTTTCCCATTTCACCAAGAAGTCCGACTGGCCCTGGTTGTCCCTGTTCATCGTGAAAAGATAAACAATATCAAAAAAAACACTTAGATATCAAACAAAAGATATTAAAAATGGAAATGACTACAAAATGTAAACTAATAACTGTATTGGTGTTACTCACAGGAGGCCCATCCGGCCCAACGCCCTAAAAGCATAAAAGCAAAAAAACTGTGAATGAGTTGTACATGAGACAATAAAAACTTGCTGATAATAAGGTAGACAAAGTATATCTTTTTTATATTAATTATATGACTGTTTAATTATTATTGGAACTACTACTCACAGCTGCTCCACGGGGTCCAGCTCCTCCCGGTTCCCCCTGAAGCAAACACATCAATTATCCATAAATGTGCATTAACATTTACACTGAAATTCTGTTTTCATGTCAAATTGAGGTGCGTGACACAGCGTGAGCCTGCAAACTATCCAAATTAACATTCCACCAGTTCATCACATGACTTAGCAGGCTCCACTTGACCCAGCAACGTTTAGCCTAATGTGCTCTGATGCTGAGGCTCCGTGCCCCACAGAGATTATAGGGAAGACTATAAGGATTAAGTCCCATTTGTCATGAGGAATTGCTTTGTGCATCACAGATCTTGCTTCTTTGCTAATTGCCAGCAAAACCATGTTCACTGGCAGGATTTTCTCTAAAACATGGAAGAAGAAGTCCATGAGTCACTCACTTTCTGCCCAAGTGGACCATCAGGCCCATGATCTCCTATGGGGCCCGTCAAACCCTGCAGAGAAGAGACATTTCAGGCTCAACTAATGCAGCACAATAAATACATTTCAACAGAAATGCAATTCAAACAGTGACTCGCTTAATTTATAGGAAACTGTAAGTCTTTGGTGAGTTGAATAGAATTATAATGATTTGATGCCATTGTTTTGAGTTTTTTTTTAACATTTTTTTAAAAATGCTTATGTATTATATGATGCAATTACTTAATATTACTTAGTATTATTCACCTTTATTTAAAGTATTTAATGCACTTGTGATATTTATCTGGAATAAAGTTGTTTGTTTTTTTCCATTAAAATCATATTGATATGAAACTTTATATTTTGACTGTAGGCGTATACATGCCCTGTTGTCACTAAGGGGCTAAAATTTGCACACATGGAAAGTGTCATGGCAGACAAAAATCTGGCACTGCAATTCAAGCAGAGTGCAGCATTCCTCAGGCCAGGGTCATTTTAAAGAGGTGCGCAGAAAAAAGAAAAAAAAATCATTCCACACTGGTTTGAGGATTCTCAATAGGAGATACCAACAGCCAGCAGACAACAAAGCTCCCACTGTGTGTGGTGTGACTGAGTCCACACTGGTGCTGCGTTATTAAAATAAATGGGGATCAATAATGCATTTTGTATTAATAATAATGCACAAGTTTGTATATTGTTATTCTTGTATTTAATTAATGCCTAAAATACATATAATCTCATATATCTACTCCAACCTTCAATATAACTGCCTTTTCATCCCTCCATCATCAGCCCCTCTAAACTCTGCTAGCTCCCTAAATAAATTACCCTCGCTTCATGATATTTAATTACAAAAGAAAATGTCCTGTTTAATGAAATTCCAAAAATTTTTGCACACATATCCTGGCTTCCCGCCTCCGTCGGCAATTTAATCGGTCCTGCAAGCAAACTCAGTCTGTGAAGTAGGAGGATCAAAGTGTATGACTCCACCTTCTTACAGGTTGGAGGAACACGGGCTGTTTACAGTACATGAAAATATAAATCCACCTGAAATATATAAAACAGAGAGCTCACATCATTCCCAGGGATTCCAGGTAATCCCGAAGACCCGGGTTTTCCTGCATCTCCATCTGGTCCCTAAATACAAAGATTTAAAGGTTCACATTTAAAAAAAAAAAAAAAAAGAACTACAAGGGAAAACACTGTATTTCATAAATTGTGTTTAAATGGTCACCTGGGGACCGTCTGCTCCATCGTCTCCTCTGTCCCCCTGAAACAAAAACAATTAGCACTTACAGAGAAAATAGTTTAGTATTTACAAAGGATCAGAAGCATTATTTAGACAATGTTCCCACAATAAAGGCACTTACAGCGATGCCATTAATTCCTGGGACACCTGCAGGTCCAGGAGGACCTTGGTTCCTCTGCACAAAACAGTCAAAATGAAACAATCATAAGTAAACCAGTTCAAAAGTTTGACTTGTTGATCATTACTTTTTCCATTTACTAACAAAAGCTGCAGTAAGTCTGTCTAATTTACAGCATGCATGTGCACATTCTGACCGCCTGTTTTCAAAAGATAAGATTCTCTCTAAAAGAGTCTTTAATAGCCCCTAAGCTTTTGATTTCAACACATTGCCAACATGATGGTTATTCACAGAATAGCCACAACAAAGATTCACACAATGGACTTCAACTGAGAACGAACATCTGTGGAAAACATTCAATAAAGCAATTCCAGCAATAAAAAAAAAATAAATTAAAAAAAATGGCTGACACTTTTCTTTACAAAGACGTAGAAAACCTTCACATTGTTCACGTCAATCAAAGAAAAGCAGGAGAGAACAAAGAAACACAAAGTTACTTACTTGAGATGAACAAATTAGGACAAGCTGCAGAAGCAGCACCAGAAATGGCCCCTGAATGATTGAGAGTCTGGCCATGGTCTCCCTGGGAGCAGGAAAGGATTAATGTTATGATCCTTTCTCCTGGAATTGTTGGGATGAAGGAGAGCCCAGCAAAACAAGCCAACAGAGTCCCCTCGCCTATCTACACCCTCATTCCCATAGGCATCAGAGGCTCATGTATATTCATACAGTGACTGAAGAAACTGGTGAGCTTGCAGGATGCGGGCAGGGAAGGGGCCACACTGCACAGTGCACAACACCAATGGGAGGGATCAGCGGGTAATTTGACCTCTGCTGTGAGCCAAAAGGATTGAGCTGCTG